>NC_060149.1:679573581-679906081 GCF_021461385.2 Schistocerca piceifrons | reverse complement strand
CATACGCCTTACTGATATGTAAGAATATGCCAATACGGTGATGCATATGTAGGAAAGCCTGCTGAATAGCCATCTCTAACAGGGTCAGGTTGTTGGAAGTAGAATCCACACTTAAAATGGCTAGGGAGTTGTCTGGTCTCTAACAACCAGACCAGATGAAGGTTAACCATTTGCTCCAGGGTCTTTCCTACACAGCTACAGGTGATACTCTGATAACTACTGGGGCATGTGCTGTCCTTTTTTGGTTTGAGGAGAGGTATCAACAGTACCTCTCTCCACAAGTTGGGGAAGTTACCAGTCCACCATATAAGATTAAAAAATGCCAGGATGATTCCCTTTGACACTGCTGATAAATGTCTAAGCATGCTGTACTGGATATGGACATGACTGGGTGCAGTAGCACGAGTCTCAAACAGAGCCGATCCCAGCTCCCACATGGAGAAAGGACAGTTGTAAGTCGGTGACATGAAATACCAGATCCTGACTGGCACTGACAGTAGTTTGTGCAAAATTCTCTGCCAGTGTGAGCGATATCTCCGGGCACTGTTTGGAGACATCCCTGTTTAATCACTGCTGCTAGTGGTAAACTACTGCATTTACCAGAATCTCCCTGATGGCTTCCCATGCTTTGGTAGAACAAGTGTAGCAACTGATGGAGTCCACAAATGCTTGCCATGACTTTTTCTTGCTATTGAATTATGTGTCGAGCCTTGGCTCCTGCAACATGAAATGCTGTAAGGTTCTCTGCTGTTGGGCAGTACTTAAACCATCTAAGTGCAGCACACCTGGCCCAGATTTCTGAGTGGCACTCACTCATCCATCAAGGTACAGATCGCCTCTGAAGATGATCTGATGACTTCAGGATGGATAACATCAGCAGCATGATTGATCACCTGTGTAATGTAGTCCACCCATCCCTGGACACTTGTGGTGTTCAAACACAGCAAATTGTGTTGACAGTGTCCAGTTAGCTCTCCTAACCATCCATTTTGGTGGCTGCTCTTCAGGTAACAATATGTGAATGTGGAGTGGAAAGTTTTCACTAGAATGTAGGTAATCAAAGACTTCCCACTGAATAGAGTCTTCAAGGGCTGGAGAACAGGATGAGAGAAATGGCAGCACAGAAATGGGTTGGAGTACCTGTGATGAGTATGCACAGCTCATGAGACCCCATGAAGCTCTCCAAAACAACCCTGAGGGCAAGTAGAGGTCAACCTCCAAAAACATGATGGGCATTGAAGTATCCCAATAGTAGAAATGGTGGGAGGAGTTGGATCTGTAAGATCTCTGAGAGCTTCAGAGTCTATTGCATTTTGCAGAGGCAGATAAAGAGAGCAAACAGTGATCCTCTGCGACACATGAATTCCAATGGCAATGGCTTGTAGCTCAGTACCCAGAGGACGAATGTAGGATTGGTGTGCCTATTGACAAACACAGCCATCCTCCCTTGGCCCTTTCCCAAGTCAGTTCGTCCTTACAATAGAGCATATAGCACCATAGTGAAGGGGCATCAGACACTTTAAATGTGTTCCCTGCAAACAAGTGCAGGGGGCATTGCTGTGCTAGGAGTTGCAGTTCCTCTAAATGTTCTCAACCCATTAATGTTCCACTGTATAATGGGAGCCACCTATTATGGGACAGCACTTTAAGCGTGACTTTCTGCCAGGAAGGGGAGCCCACAATGGGTGGACGCTCAGTCTTCAGGCCAGATAATTGCTCCAGTCTGACATCTCCCCTGACGATTTGAGACAGACGTTGAATAGCATAATGTCAACATTGTCGGACTGTTTACCTCCTGTCTCAGTCAGTGGGCGATTCTTTACATTCAGCTTCAATTTTTTGATCTGAGGCAGCTATGGAGCCACAACCTCTGAAGTGGCAGTGGTTGTAGCAGTGCTGGGTGGTGAACAAGACTTGACCTGTGGAAGGGCGGGAAGTCACAGGATATCAGCAACTACGACCTTTGCTGAAGCTCTGGGGAGGAGAGGGCAGGCTTCAAAGGAATTGCAGCAGCACAGGTGCACTGATAAACAGAAGTGCTAGTGCTGATACTAGCAACGTCCACTTGTGTAGCAGCATCAGTTTTCTGGTCCAGCTGTTTCACAACAGAGGCAGCAAACATGGGCAACTGTATGGACTTTTTGGCATCATCATAAGCTGGTTGTTTTCATTTCCTGGATCTTCCATTCCTCAAGGAAAACTCTGCAGTCTCTACTCCACAGTGTGTGATCTCAGAGCAGTTGATACACTTTGGAGGAGAGGATCAACCAAATCAATCATGGGCAGTTTCATCTTATTTCCCCACAATGGCTTCTTTGCAACCGAGAGTAGTGTGCTGAAAGTGCACTCAACACTGGATTTGGGAAATAAGGCCATACACTGAGGCTCAAGAAACCTGCCTCAACACACTCTGGTAGTTTGGAACTGTTAAAAGTAAGGATAAAAGAAACTGATTTGACAAGATCTCCATCCACTCATTTCACAATGTTTTGTACATCGACAATGCCTTCCTGTGACCATTCAGCTTTCACTTCTTCTCCACGAATGTCAACCAGATCTCTGCAAGTCACAACACCTTTACTGTAATTCAATGTATTGTGCAGTTCTGTTTCAATTGCATACTCCTCAACGCAATGAGCTTTTTGGAGACACTTCATTTATTGGTTGATGTTTTGACCAACAGTGTCCCACTTCACAATCACTTAGATTTTAACATGCCAGCAATACCTTCTAAGCCTTTCTGTATATAAAATGGAGAAACTTTCTCAAAATCACCACCTTTTCTTTTAACAAAGGACAAGCTCTATAACTTAGATCAAATGATAAAACACACCCTCATGAATAAAACGTAAAACTAAATTGGCCAATGAGGCGTTGTCAGATAAAATTAGCAGCAATGAGTCCGGTAAACCAGGATTTCATCACTGGGCAGTCAAAGTGTGACAGTTCACCAGAATATGGGCCACTGTCACACTGTCAACCGAGTGCTGCACCGACACTTGGGTGGGTGTTCACGGTGCAGAAGGTAACTGTGGGTTGCCCAAGCATGGTCAATGTGGAGCCGGCAGAGAACTGATTCCCTGCGAGGGGCCCGCGTGGAAGACTTCTACACATTCAGTCTCCTCAATGGCACACAGTTTGTTTCATGTATTGTTGTGCCATTCCATCTCCCAAAGCTGAAAAACCCTATGGCGTAAGTCAGAACGCAGGTCAGGTTCAGAGCTGACAATCTCCAGAAGCGGTTTCCACGTAGCCTGTTTGGCCAGCCTGTTGGAAAGTTTGTTGCCTGGGATGCCGACATTTCCTGGGGTTCACACAAACACCACTGAACGACAGGACCGGTCCAAGGCATAGATGGACTCCTGGATGGATGCTACCAAAGAATGGTAAGTCTAGCACTGGTCAATAGATAGCTTGTATGCTGCTCAAGGTGTCAGTACACAGAAGAAACGATTCCCCAGGGCATGAACAGATATACTGAAGTGCATGAGAGATGGCCACCAGCTCTGCAGTGAATACATTGCAGCCATCGGGCAAGGAGTGCTGTTCAAAATGGCCTCTATGGATGCAGGTGAAGCCAACATGACCATCAGCCATCGAACCGTCTGTGTAAACCACTTCAGAGCCCCAGAACACATCAAGAATCGAGAGGAAGTGACAGCGGATAGCAGCAGGAGTAACTGAGTCCTTAGGGTCATGTGAATGGGCCAGACGAATCTGTGGCCTAGGTGTACACCATGGAGGAGTACGCAGATGGACCTGGATAGGAGGTGGTAAACGGAAGGACTCCAGTTCAGACAGAAGGGATTGCACGTGAACCGCAATCGTTAGCCCTGACCTGGACTGCCAATGTGGGAGATGAACTGCAGCGGGTGGAAAAAGGAGACCGTAATTTGGATGCCAGCAGAACTACGAATGTTACAACATAACTGGTGAGCAGCTGTGCATGTTGGATCTGCAATGGAGGGACTCCGGCCTCCACCAGGACACTGGTCACAGAATTCATTCTAAAAGCTCCCGTCGCTACGCAAACGACACAGTTGTGCACTGGGTCAAGTACACGCAATGCTGAGGGCACCACCGAAACATAAATCAGACTCCCATAGTCAAGGCGGGATTAAACAAGGGCTGCAGCAGAGTAGATCAATCTGCACCCAACTTGGTGCTCAGGCAGCGGAGGGCACTGTGGTGCTGCCAACACTTCCGCTTAAGCTGACAAAGGTGAGGTAGCCAAGTCAATCAGGCATCGAAATCCAGTCCTAAAAAGCGATATGTCTCCACTACAGTGAGTCCATCATGAAGCTAAAGTTGTGGTTCCGGATGCAAACTGGATTCAGTGGGCGAGAGTCCATGACCGCGCTTAGTGGATGGCTCCCTGTAGGCGGCACTCAGCAACACCAGTGCTAGTGGAGCAGTACGAAATGCAGATGTCGTCTGCATGCAGAGAGGGTGAGACAGACGGCCCTACAGCTGCTGCTAGACCATTAATGGCCACTAAAAATAGAGATACACTCAATACAGAGCCCTGCGGGACCCCATTCTCCTGGATGTGGGGGAACTATGGGAGACAACAACTTGAGACACGGAAAGTAGCACAGAGCGACAGGAAATTCTGGATAAAAATCTGGAGCGGGCCTCTGAGACCCCATCCGTATAATGTGGCAAGGATATGATGTCGCCATGTGGTGTCATACACTTTACATAGATAAAAAAAAAGACTGCAACAAGGTGTTGGCTTCTGGAAAAGGCTGTTCAGATGGCAGACTCTAGGGACACAAAATTATCGGTGGTAGAGCACCCCTGGCAGAAGCCACCCTCAAATTGAGCCAGTAGGCCACGTGCCTCCAGGACCCAAGCCAACTGCCTACACACCGTATGTTCCAGTAGCTTACAAACAATGTTAGTGGGGCTGATGTGTACATAGCTATCCACATCAAGCAGGTTTTGCCAGGTTTCAGCACCGGAATGATGGTGCTCTCCCGCCGTTGCAATGGAAAGACGCCATCGCACCAGATCCAGTTGGAGACGAGGAGATGGCGCTTGCAGTCAGACAAGAGATCTTTAATCATCTGACTGGGGATCAGATCTGGCCCAGGAGCTGTGATGGGGCAATGCGTAAGTGCACTGAGGAGCTCCCACTCCATAAATGAGGCATTATAGGGGGTTCACTGTCACGTGTAGTGAATGAGAGGACTTTCCTTTCCATCCGCCAATTGTGTGTGCAAAAGGCTCAGGCATATTGCTCAGCAAAGTTCTTGGCAATCACGTTTGCATCGGTACATAGCACGCCATTGATGGTAATGCCACGGACACCTGATGGGGTCTGGTACCCAAAAAGATGTCCGATCTTCGTCCAGACTTGGGAAGATGACTTATGGAACCCAATGGTACCTCTCCCAACACCCCTGTTTCCATTGTTTTATAAGCTGGCGTACATAGGCACGGAGCCGCTTAAAGGCTATGGGATGCTCTGGGGAAGGATGTCGCTTAGGTCACTGTAGAGCTCGCTGACGCTCTAATTGCCTCAGCGACTTCCGGCAACCACCAAGGGACTGTCTTTTCACCGGTTGCACCCTAAAGAGTGAGGGATTGTGTTTTCTGCTGCAGAAATGACCGTGGTAGTAACCTGCTCAACCATCACATCAATGTTACAATGTGGGGCAGAGTCAACAGTGACATCAAAGGTGAAAGTTCCCCATTCCGCCTTGTTTAAAGCCGATCTGGGCAGGCGTCCATGGGCCTGATGCCAAGGCAGTGATAGGAAGATAGGGAAATTGCCAGTACAACACAGGTCATCATGTGCTGTTCAATGGGTAGTTGGGAGAAGTCCTGGGCTGCAAATCAAATCAATGGCTGAGTAACTATCTCGAGCCACACTGAAATGTGTGGTGGCCCCAGTATTTAAGAAGCAGAGGTCGAGTTGAGACAGGAAAGTTTAGACATCTCTACCTCAGCCAGTAAGCACTGTGTCACCCTTCGAGGAATTATCGGCATTAAAATCTCCAAAAGTAGGAAAGGTTTAGGGAGTTGATCAATCAATGCAGCTAATACATTCAGGGGTACTGCACCATCTGGAGGAAGATATACATTGCAGACAGTTATTTCCTGCGTCACCCCTATTCTGACAGCCACAGCTTCAAGAGGGATTTGAAGGGGCACAGGTTCACGACAGACTGAGTTTAGCAAATATACGCAAACTCCACCTGACACTAGATTATAGTCACTACAGTTCCTGTAATATCCCTAATAGCCACAGAGAGCAAAGGTCCGCATTGCCAGGAACCATGTTTCCTGGAGGGCAATGCAGAAAGCAGGTGTAAAGCTTAACAGTTACCATAGCTCAGCCAGGCGGTGGAAAAACCGCCGCAATTCCACTGGAAGATGACATCATTGTGAGACTGGGAAGGCATGGAACATTCAATGAGGCAGTTTACGCCTCAAGGTCACCTACTGCCACCAACGTTTTGCCTGACCAGTCTATATCCATTATGTCTGAGGGTCCGGCGAGATCCAGAATGTCCACCCCATCCTCAGACACAGAGCTTGCAGGTAGCAGTGGTGTGCGTGCCACCGCTAGTTCCTTGTTCTTAGGGGTCGTCTTTTTCAATTTCTTGCACTGTTCCTTGGGTTTCACTGGCTGGGAGGACTTCACTGAATCAGTCTCTGGGACTGAGGATGAGCATGAAGCCCTACTACTAGCTGCTTTTGGGCTCTTCAGCCACTGGCAGGTGTCATCTTTCCCACTAGCAGAAACCTGGGAAGGGAGTGACTCAACAGACCCATTCCTAGTGAGAGGAGCCGAAGAAGCCTTACGCTTCTCTGGCTCAGAAGTCTGGACTGAAATCCCAATGGTAGGGGTGGGATGGGGGGAGGGGTGTTGCTCTCGAAGTAGGTGGTGTGGGAGCAACAGGGAGCGAAGTGGCCCCCTGCCATCAAGGGGGCAGGTGTAGTGCCCCGATTCTGAGAGGCAACAGGAATTTGAGGAACTGATGGGGCGAGAACTGTTCTCGTAGGAGTGGTGTATGAGAGTCATATTCACAGGATGTAGGTGCTCAAATTTCCTCTTAGCCTCAGTGCAGGTCAGTTGGTCCAGGGTCTGTTTTTGTTATTGTTTTAGAGCACAAAACTGCTACAGTCATTAGTGCCCAGTCTGACTTAGGAAAATGTAAAAAATCAAACTGGACACCAGCAGCAATGGTAGTGAAACTCAAAAAAGCGGGGAAACTAAAAACAGAAGGAAAGCTTAAAACACCACTATAGAAGGGGGGTTGTTTGTCCCCAAAACGAGCTTCAAATGACTGAAGTCATCTCACTGACACAAACTCGAGAACGCAATCGGCTGAGTGCATGTCATCTGCTAAAAATTGAAGATATATCAGGCGACAGCTGTAGACGGGCGCGTAATGGAGTAAAATAGGGTCACTCAAGTAAAAGGTGTCTCACCGTCCACAGTTGAGAGCAGTGGGGACAAAGCAGGGGAGGATCGCCACTTGAAAATGTCGATGGCTAAAAACACAGTGCCCTATCCAGAGTCTAGTTAAAATTACCTCCTCCAAACGACAAGATTGGGAGGAAGAGGTCCAAGCACAGGAAAGAGCTTTCATGTCCCGCAATTTATTATTGGGAAGTGTCAACGAATGTGCATGCCATAAAAGAGCAACACGACGACATAAAACACTCTGTAGATCAGTGAAGGGAACCATGTGAACAGCAGGCTGAAGAAGAAAGACTGCAGCCTTGGCCGCTGTATCGGCCACCTCGCTTCCACAGATCCTGGGATCCAGAGGAACGCCACAGAGATGCCCCCAAGTGGAGCAAGTGGAGGCAGTCCTAAATCCAGAGGACCAGAGGGTGGACAGGGTAGAGAGCTTGGAGACTGAGGGGAGAACTGAGCGAATCTGAGCATATTATATACTGTATTTGCTGATGGTGACGGATGTATTGGGCAGCATGGAGAACAGCGTAAAGCTCCACAGTAAAAACCGAACACTGGTCAGGAAGTCAAAATCAATTAGGAGTGTCGAAAACAATATAAGCACTCCCAACACCAAACGATGTTTTTGAGTCATCAGTGTAAATAAATGTGGCGTCCTTCATTTGTGCGCATCGAGCAGCAAATGGCCGACGATAAACAAGAGAAGGGGTACCATCCTTGGGAAACTGACAAAGGTCATGGCGCAAGCAGGTCTGGGGCTGCAGCCAAGGCAGTGCTGTACCCCAAGTTGTCAAGAAAGTTTTAGGAAAGTGGAAGGAAAGAGAACATAGCAGCTGACTGAAGCAGACTCTCGGTGGTAGTAGAGAGGAAGGGCAGCCTGCATACCCTAAATCCATGGAGGCGTCGAAAAAATGTCATGGGCCGGATTAACAGGCATGGAAGACAGATGGCTAGCATAATGACTCAGAAGGACAGCTCGCCGATTGGACAGCGGAGGTCCAGCAGTCTCAGCATAGAGGCTTTCCACAGGGCTGGTGTAAAATGCTCTAAACACTAAACGTAATCCACAGTGGTAGACAGAGTCGAGACACCGAAGAATGGACGGCGAGCAGAGGAGTAAACTATGCTTCCATAGTCCAATTTAGAGCACACTAAGGTGCGATATAGGCGGAGAAGGACCACTCTGTCCACTCCCCAGGAGGTACCATTCAGGACACGGAGGGTGTTGAGGAATCGCAGACAGTGAGCCGAAAGATAGGAAACTTGGGCGGATCAGCACAGTTGTCTGTCAAACTTAAGTCTCAAGAATTTAGCGACATCCGCAAATGGAAGATTGACAGGGCCTAGATTTAAGGAAGGCAGAAGAAACTCTGTACGATGCCAAAAACTGACAAATGGTCTTACTGGGAGAAAAGCAGAAGCCGGTTTAGATGCTCCAAGAGTGGAGGCGATCGAGACATCCTGTAAGACATCGTTCAAGAAGGCTGGTCCGTTGAGAGCTGTAGTAAATCGCAAAATCGTCCACAAAGAGGGAGCCCAAGACATCAGGAAGGAGACAATCCGTAATTGGATTTATGGCAATGGCAAACAGTAAAACACTGAGCACAGAGCCCTGGGGTACCCCGTTTTCTTAGGAGAAAGTAGTGTTCACCTGCACTTTAAATGTGCACTCTGCCATAAATTCACAAAGATAAAGGGGCAGCTGGCCTTGAAAGCCCCAAGAGAACAGTGTGCGGAGAATGCCTGTCTTCCAACAGGTATCGTATGCTCTTTCCAGATTAAAAAATATTGCTACCGTTTGGTGTTTCCTGAGAAAACTGTTCATGATGTAAGTGGAGAGAGCAACAAGATGGTCAACTGCAGAACGATGCTTTCAGAAACCACACTGGGCAGGTGTGAAAAGACATCGGGACTCCAGCCACCAGGCTAAACGGCAATTCACCATATGCTCCAAAACCTTACAGACACTACCCGTGAGAGAAATGGGGCGACAGCTAGAGGGGAGATGTTCGTCCTTTCCAGGTTTGGGAACAGGGACGATGATAGCTTCCCACCATCTTCTGGGAAAAGTACTGTCGGTCCAAATTCGATTATGAAGGTGAAGGAGGTAGCGCAGACTATGGTATGATAAATGCACCAACATTTGGATGTGGGCACCATCTGGTCTTGGGGCGGAAGAGAGAGAAGAAGAGAGTGCGTGTTGCAGTCCCACATGGAGAAAACAGTGTTATAGCTTTCGCGATTTTGAGAGGAGAAAGCAAGAGGTCGCACTTCCGCTACACGTTTCCTTGGGAAAAAAGCTGACGGTTAATTTGAAGAGCTCGAAAAGTCAGCAAAGTGTTGGCCCAATCAGTTGGAAATTGCAACGGGGTCCACTAACTTATCATGCACGACAGTGAGCCCAGAGACCAGTTAGAAACTGGGCGCGCCAGATAACCATCGAATCTGACTCCAAACTTCCGAGGATGGAGTGAAGGTGTTAAATAAGCTAGTAAAGAAGTCCCAGCTTGTCTTCTTGCTATCACGGATGACGCGACGGCATCACGCACGTAACTGCTAGCATGTGATTTTATAGACTAGGCCGTGAGACAGCAGCACCCCACCAGCTGACAGATTGGTTGGGAGTACTGGCACATGGGATGGTGTGTGTGTGTGTGTGTGTGTGTGTGTGTGTGTGTGTGTGTGTGTGTGGTGGGGTGGGGTGGGGGGTTACGGTAACGAAGGATGTGCTGTAGGGATAGCTCCCATGTGCATAGCTCAGAAAAGCTGGCGGTGGTGGGGAGGATCCAGATAGCATTGGTTACGAAGCACCCATTGAAATCTTGCATGCTGTGCTCTGCTGCATTTTGTGCAACTGGGTGGTCTACCTTGTTTTTGGCAACCGTTTGGTGTTGGACATTCATTCTAGTTGACAGCTGGTTGGTTGTCATACCAATGAAAAGCACACAACCAATCAACTACATCCTAACCGATAACCACTTCATCGTTGAAGGGAAGGTATACGAACAAATTTGTGGCACAGCCATGGGCACCGGCATGGCATCCTCCTCTGCCAACCTCTTCATGGGCCACCTAGAAGAAACAGCCCTAGCTTCCCCAAACCCCTGGTCTGGTTCAGGTTTATTAACGACATCTTTATAATCTGGACCCAAGGCCAGGAAACATTATCCTCATTCCTCCTCAACCTCTACACCTTCTCTCCCATCAACTTCACCTGGTCCTCCTCCAGCCATCGTGCCACCTTCCTAGACATCAATCTTCTCCTCTCAGATGGGACCCACGACCACTCCCCTATGCAAAGACCACTCTTTTAGCCCTCTGTTTCTCCCAGTTTTTATATTTGGGCTACCCTTTTATACCTTCTACTGTGTGCACTTTAACTTCCTTGTTTTATAGTTTGACTATAAACTGCTAGCCTTCAGACAGCTCCCAGCTCACCCCCGAGCTGCTAGACGATTCCCCCAACCCCCTCCCTGCTTCCCTCCATCCCTCACCCTACCCCACCCCGCACCCACACATCACTGCAGTAAATTCACCATGGGCCAGACAAGAGCTGGCAGTCCACTGAGCACAATGTAGAGACGTGTGTGTGTGTGTGTGTGTGTGTGTGTGTGTGTGTGTGTGTGTGTGTGTGTGTGTGTGTGTGTTTCACCTAGAAGCTTGCAAAACGAAATTCATTCCAAAAGCTAGCAAAGCTCTGGAACTTTTGTTTGTGTACGTACTGACAACGCAGCTCTTCTGCCTCTCGGTGAGTCATTTCCTTTATTCCTAAATAACAAGCAATAAATAAGGTAAATGTCATCCTTTTGTCAGACGATTTAGAAAAAAAAGGGGGGTTACATGAATCAACATAACGAACCTGCAGACATTCTCATAGGTAGGGCAACCACAGCTATGATTCATTATTTTTGGTATAAATAAATTGATACAGCTGTGTTTAGTCTTATTTTTTTATCACTACTGGTATTGTGGCACTAATGGCTACATCTTCAGCTGAAAATGTTATGAAACATTAAAGCAAAAATGCTCTGAACTTTGTACCCCACATTCGCTGCCCGTCAGAACGAAACACTGCTACAAGGTGGTATGTCATGTAACTACAAAGTCTGATTCCTATATGGCACGTGGGTCCACCTCTATGGTCTATACGCAGTCACGAACAGGGAACATGGCAGCATGCTGTCACACTCATATGAAGCACTTGTTTGTAAGGAGTAGAATCCTCGGAAATGAAGATGGAAACCACCTAAACAAATTTTTTGAGAAGTCGTCTTACAGTTTCAATATGACAGAAGATATCAAGGAAATTATGAGGCAAATGAAAACTTCCATATACATCAGTGAAGAGGTGGGAAAAATGGCATTTAAAATACTATGGGCATGTGATGAGAACAGAGGAAGGATGATGGCTGAATCAAGTACTATATTAGCAACCTCAAAAAAAAAGTAAATGAGGAAGACCTGGTGCAGAATGGAAAAATCAAGTGGTGGAGGATATGCAACACAGACATTCAAAAGAAGAGACATACAAGGAGTGAGAGAGACTTTAAATGAGGTTGGTACGAAAAGGGCTAAAGACATGTAAGCAATTTGGGGAGAAAAAAGCAACTCTGAGCATTCTGTGGTCATACTCATATCAGAATTTGACAATTCTTACAATGCACTGCTGAGAAATGGTCGGTTTGCTGCTTTTTCGCTGGGTACTTGTAACCAGCTGTTGATACATGCTGTAATTTTTATCACAATTCTGTATAAGAGTTTTTTTTTTGGTAGGGTTTAAGGGCGCTCAACTGCTGAGGTCATTAGCGCCCAGTCACTGGTGTTAGAGCACATGGAATCTGCTAAAACTCAAGGGGATGGGGGGACATCAGAAGGACCTGACAAAGATGCAGATAAAATAAGTAAAAAGGTTAAATGTCTTTGGACAAGCCAGTTAAAGTTACAAAACGCAGAATACGAGCAGCTGCTCGAGCGTCATCAGCTAAAACACCCGGTAAAGTAGATGGCAGGGACAGGATAACACGAAATTGGCTAAAACGGGGACACGACAATAAAACATGGCGCACTGTTAATGCCTGACCACAAGGGCACTGCGGGGCTGGGTCACCGGAGAGCAGGTAGCGGTGGCTAAACCGGCAATGCCCAATCCGCAACCTGGTCAGAAGGACCTCTTCTCGCCGAGATGGTCGGGAGGATGTTGTCCAAGCAGTTGGGAGCTGTTTTACTGCCCGGAGCTTGTTTCTTTGGAGGGATGACCAAGCATCCCACCACAACGACACAAGCCTCTTACATACATCCCCACGGACGTCAGATGATGAGACACAATGGGAGGCTGGCCGAGGCAGGAGGACTGCAACCTTGGCTGCAGCATCCGCAGCCTCATTCCCAGGCACTCCTACATGTCCGGGAACCCACAGAAAGCTGACAGAACCACCATTATCAGCGAAAGAATGGAGGGACTGCTGTATCCGTTGAATCAAGGGATGGACCGGATTGGGAGCTCCAAGGCTCTGAAGAGCACTGAGTGAGTCAGAGCAGAGTACATACGATGAATGGCGGTGGCGGCGGGCATACTGAACGGCCTGATGGAGAGCAAAAAGCTCGGCCATAAAGCTGGAACATTGGTCGAGCAGCCGGTATTTAAAGGTGGCGGCCCCGACGACAAAGGCACAGCCAACACCGTCGTCAGTTTTGGAGCCATCGGTGTAAATAAAGGTGTGATCGGCAAGTCGAGCACGAAGTTCGACAAACCGTGAGCAATACACTGCAGCCGGAGTACCCTCCTTCGGGAGTGAGCTGAGGTCGAGATAAATAGGAACCGGAGCCTGGAGCCAAGGTGGTGTCGGGCTCTCACCCTCTCTGAAGGTGGTAGGGAGGGCAAAATCCAATTGTCGAGCAGGCGACGGAAGCGGACTCCGGGGGGCAGCAGGGCAGACACATACAACCCATACTGACGGTCGAGAGAATCGGCGAAGAAGGACTCGTAAGAGGGGTGGTCGGGCATAGACAACAGCCGGCAGGCATACCGACACAGCAGTACGTCGCGCCGGTAGGTCAATGGTAACTCGGCAGCTTCAGCATAAAGACTCTCGACAGGACTAGTGTAGAAGGCTCCGGTCGCAAGACGTATCACCCGATGGTGGATGGAGTTGAGCCGGCGTAAGAGGGATGGCCGAGCGGACGAGTAGACGAAGCTCCCATAACCCAGCTTCGATCGGACTATGGACCGATACAAGCGAAGCAGGACAGTGCGATCCGCTCCCCAAGATGAACCGCTAAGAACTCTGAGGACATTAAGGGAACGTGTACAACGGGCCGCCAAATAAGAGACATGTGGAGACCAACACAGTTTCCTGTCCAACGTGAGCCCTAGAAACTTAGTTGTGTCCACGAATGGGAGAACAACGGGACCGAGATGTAAGGATGGCGGAAGGAACGCTTTATATCGCCAAAAGTTGATACAAACCGTCTTCTCTTCAGAGAACCGGAAGCCATTTGCCACGCTCCAAGAGTAGAGGCTGTCTAGACAACGCTGAAGGCAGCGCTCCAGGAGGCACGTTCTCTGGGCACTGCAGTAGATCGCAAAGTCATCGACAAAGAGAGAGCCTGAGACATTAGGTGGAATGCAATCCATAATTGGATTGATCGCGATGGCAAAAAGGGCTACACTCAAGACGGAGCCCTGAGGCACTCCGTTCTCCTGGAGGAAGAAGACGGACAATACGGAACCCACACGTACCCTAAACTTTCGTTCCGTTAAAAAGGAATCAATAAAAAGGGGCAGGCGACCGCGTAGGCCCCACCTGTGCATAGTGCGGAGGATACCTCCTCTCCAACAGGTATCATAAGCCTTCTCCAAGTCGAAGAACACGGCTACCGTTTGGCGCCTTCGCAAAAAGTTCTTCATGATGAATGTCGACAAGGTCACAAGGTGGTCAACAGCGAAGCGGCGGCGACGAAAGCCGCATTGGACATTAGTAAGTAGTCGTCGAGATTCAAGAATCCAGACTAACCGAGCATTAACCATGCACTCCATCACCTTACAGACACAGCTTGTAAGAGAAATGGGGCGGTAACTAGAAGGAAGGTGTCTATCCTTCCCAGGTTTGGGTATAGGAACAACAACGGCGTCACGCCAACGCATGGGGACTTGACCTTCGGTCCAGACGCGATTGTAGGTACGAAGAAGGAAGCTTTCGCCCGCTGGAGAAAGGTGTGCCAGCATCTGAACGTGAATGGCATCTGGCCCCGGAGCAGAGGGCGGGGACAGTGCAAGCGCACGTTCGAGTTCCCGCATAGTAAAGGGGGCATTATAAGTTTCCAGATTCAGCGAGTGGAAGGAAGGTCGCCGAGCATCTTCTGCCTCTTTCCTGGGAAGGAAGGCAGGATGGTAATGGGCGGAGCTTGAAACCTCCGTGAAAAAGCAGCCAAAGGCGTTGGAGACAGCCACAGGATCAACAAGGACCTCATTACCTGAGGTCAGGCCAGGTACTGAGGAGTGGGCCTTAATGCCCGACAGCCAGCGCAGGCTATCCCAAACGACGGAAGAGGGAGTAAAACTGTTAAAGGAGCTGGTGAAAGAGGCCCAACAAGCTTTTTTGCAGTCTTTGATGACTCTACGGCTTTGCGCTCTGAGTCGTTTGTATTCAATACAATTCGCCAATGTAGGATGGCGGCGAAAGGTGCGTAAAGCACGTCGTCGAGCACGGATAGCGTCCCTACAAGCCTCGTTCCACCAGGGGATGGAAACGCGACGTAAAGAAGAAGTAGTACGAGGAATGGAACGTTCGGCAGCATTGATGATAACAGCCGTGAGGTATTGGACCTGACTGTCACAACTGGGAAAATCGTGGTCCGGAAAGGTCGCCAGGGAGGAGTAAAGTCCCCAGTCAGCTTTCAGTATGTTCCAGCTCGAAGGACGTGGGGATGGGGTGTGGTGCAGGAGACGAACGACACAGGGGAAGTGGTCGCTCGAATAGGTGTCAAAGGACATACCACTCGAACCGACGGGCAAGAGTGGTAGAACAGATCGAGAGATCCAAGTGGGAGTAGGTATGAGTAGAGTCCAAGAGGAAAGTCGGGGCGCCGGTATTGAGGCAGACAAGATTGAGATGGTTGGAGACATCCGCCAAGAGTGAGCCTCTTGGACAGGATGCAGGAGAGCCCCAAAGGGGATGATGGGCATTGAAGTCGCCAAACAATAAGAATGGCGGGGGAAGCTGAACGATCAGGTGCATCATGTCAGCCCGACTAACAGCAGATGACCGTGGAGTGTAGATGGTACAAACTGAAAAAGTAAAAGCAGAAAGAGTAATGCGGACAGCTATTGCTTGGAGTGGGGTGGTCAATGGGATGGGATGGTAATAAACATCGTCCCGAACGAGCAACATGACCCCACCATGAGCTGGGATACCGTCCACAGGGGTGAGGTCATAGCGCTCCGAGGTATAGTGGGTAAAGGCAATACGGTCAGTCGGGCGCAACTTGGTTTCCTGGAGACCAAGGACGAGCGGACACTGCAGGCGGAGGAGCAGTTTTAATTCCTCCCGATTAGATTGAATACCTCTTATGTTCCAATGGAACAACGCCATCGCTAGTCAAAAGGTTGGGGGAACGAGATGGGGGAAGAGCTGGTCACCTCGACGGCCGCGGAGGGCCAGGTTGCGAAGGAACAACGCTACAACCGACGGGAGGCGGATCCGGTTCCATCGACTCGTCGCCAGCCGCGGCCGCTGTCCCTGGTTGTGTAGGAGGGGCCGCATCATTTGCCGACGAAAGGCCGGCGGAGCGCCTGGCAGCAGAGCGTCCCGGCGAAACTGAGGACGGCCGGGAGCAGCGACTCACGGATGGAGCGTCAGACGAAATGCGCCGGGGTGGAGAGGGGGATAGAGACTTCTTCTTGGAGGCCTTCTTGGAAGGCCGAGGAGGCACAGGGATGGTGGGCTGGTCCCTAAGAATGTCCTCACGCGCGGGGTCCGTTTTGGAACACCGGACCTCAGAAGCTGGGGTCCGGAACGTTGCCCCGATGGACGCCTGAGAAGAGGATCGCTTCTCAGGTGGTGTGGGGGGGGGGGGGGGGGGGGGAGGAGGAGGAGGAGGAGGAGGAGGAGGAGGAGGGTGGCCCCTGGGGCAGAGGGGTGGGGGCCACGGAGGAGGAGGATTTGGAAGGGAGGGATTTGGGAGGCGGAGGCAGAGCCCCCTGATGGGTGGAGGAGGCGGAGGGGGGACAGGATAGGGGTGAGGATACCGCGGAAGGAGTGGACACAACTGAGGCAAACGAGAGGGTCAATGGCACGGGATGGAGGCGGTCGTACTTCTTCCGGGCCTCAGAATATGAGAGCCGATCCAAAGTTTTGATTTCTTGTATGTTCTTCTCCTTCTGATATGCGGGGCAGTCTGAGGATCTAGGCGAGTGGACGCCAGGACAATTAATGCACCGAGGTGGTGGGGTGCATGTATGTTCCTCACGAAGAGGACGTCCACAATCGCCACAAAGGGGCTCAGCCTCACACCGTGATGACGTGCCCAAAGCGCAAACACCTAAAACAGCGCATAAGAGGGGGGGAGGCGTAGGGTCGCACGTCACACCGGTAACACATCACCTTTACCTTCTCCGGGAGAACGTCCCCCTCGAAGGCGAGGATAAAGGCCCCGGTGTCGATGCAACGGTCTTTGGGGCCGCGCTGGACTCGCCGGACGAAATGCACGCCTCGGCGCTCCAGGTTGGCCCTGAGCTCCTCATCAGATTGTAGCAGGAGGTCACGATGAAAAATAACCCCCTGCGTCCTATTTAGTGCCAGATGTGGGACAACGGATACTGGGATGTCCCCTAGGCGGTCGCACGCCTGGAGCGCCGCCGACTGTGTGGCGGAGGTGGTCTTGATAAGGACGGACCCTGAACGCATCTTGCTGAGAGCCTCTATTTCCCCGAAGACGTCCTCAATGTGCTGAACAAAGAACATGGGCTTGGAGGTGGCGAACGTCCCCCCGTCGGTTCGAGAACAGACCAAATAGCGGGGGAAGTACTTCGCCCCAAGCCGGCGGGCCTGTCCCTCCTCCCATGGAGTGGCCGAGGGGGAAAGGGCAGGAGAACCAGAACTAGAAACGGTACCTTTTCTTTTGAAAGACTCGGCTGCAGAGCGGCCTGATACGTGTTGACGTTTCATCTGCGAAACGTCCGCCCCGATACCACACACTCCGACCACGGGCTCTCCCCACGGGCGCCACCCAGCCGCAGCAAGGGCCACCTGGCAGGATGACCATTGCCGGGAGTCCTGAAGCCCCAAGGAGACGGGCATCTACTCCTTGGCCGACGTGGGGGGGGGGGGGGGGGGTGCAGCTCAGGTATTGGCAGTATGATCCCTGTGTTGTCAGGGGGCTACAACCTAGAGGGTACATGACGACCCCACCACAACGGGCTGGCTACCGTGCTGGATTTCTGGTGCCATGTAAAGTCCATCATGATCGTAGGTGCAGATGGGGACGCACTATGGGCGTAACTTTCACAACCCATCAGGCATTCAGGCCCAATTTGAGGAATAGTGGGTATGGTTACAACGCCGGTGCAATGCTGAGTGCCAAGGTCTTAGTGCACTTAGGACCAGTGGTACACCACGTAAGGTGTCCTTCCCCAAAAGGCTCGTACTTCTGTAGAATTTTGAAAAATGGAGGTCAAACCCCAAGGGGGACCATCACATGGAAGGCCGAAACTGTTGAAACTCCTTTTAGTCGCCTCGTACGACAGGCAGGAATACCTCGGGCCTATTCTTACCCCGGACCCGCAGGGGGGTGTATAAGAGTTACATAGCCCCTCAACCTCCCCTTGAATCTCCCTCCCCTCCCCCCTCTCCACAACTGTATGGTACTGCCCACAATGCAGCCAGATGATATTTATCATTATCAAAAACCTTATAAGTGTACCTTGGAATAGGATGGAACCCTGGAACACAGAAATGGCTAAACACATTGGTTTACAAATCAGCACATCGAATGTCAGAAGTCTATACAGACCACGAGCTACCAAACTTTTAGTGTCAGAGCTGGAGGAATATAAAGTTGATGTCAATGCATTGGAGGAAACTATTGAACAGTGTGAGGATGAGATTTTACTCAATAATAAATTAGTAATCTTTTATGAGGCTGTGAAGAGAATGTAAGGCATGAATATGGAACAGGATTTGTGGTGAGTGACTGTTGGTATGGCAACTGAGGGGCTTCAGTACAACAAACAAGAAAATATATCTCACTGTAAGCCCTAAGTAGGGAGCTGTAACACTTGTTGAAGCATATGCACAAACAGACTCAAGAAATGCAGAGAAAAGTAAATTTTTTGAAGAACTAGAAGAACAGTGGAAAGCATTGGCACCACAAATATTCACATCATTTTGGGAGAATTCAGTGTCAAATTGGAAGAGAAAGACAATTAGGTTAACAGTCAGGAAAAAACAAACAATTGACTGTGTCAAACCAATTTTGCATTGAGCTCAAACCTTGTGGTGAGCGTCATGACCTTCCCTACAAATGGATCCAGAAAGGGACTTCCCCAGATGGTGATAGTACCAATCAAATAGATCAAATGCTTACAGATAAGAGGTACAAATGATGACAGATATTAGATCTTACAGAGGGGCTGATGCAGACACAGACAGTTAACTAGTAATCAGTAAATAACAACTACAGTTGTGCTAAAAAGGAGCAAGAACTTTGTCAGGAGACAGTTTGATGTTAAGAAGCTTAAAGACCCAGAGTTGTGTCACCAGTATAATATCAGAGTGCATAACTAACATGTCAAATCCTAATTATGAAGTAAGTGTTGATGATCAATGGAACACCAAAAGTCACGCTTCAATGACATAATTAAGCTGTGAATGCCTGGCAGAGAGGAAGGGAAACACACATGCTGGATACAAATTATGCAGAAAAACAGTAAGCAGTGAAGAGAATTAAAAAGAAAGAAGCAGGGTTCCGTGGACAGTGAAAAAATCCTTGAGCAACATGACTGACAGAGGCCAAATACAATATGTGACTGCAGGAAAATGTTCCAAATGATTAAACCTGTGAGGAGCAGTCAAAGGAATGAACTGTCAGTTAATAAGGATGGAAATATGCTAACAGACAATGAAATACTTCTGGACAGGAGCAGGGAACATTTTGAGGAATTGCTGAATGTTGAATATCCTGATGTCTTGCCAGAAGGAAGAATTACAGAGGATGTAGAGCAAGAACAAATTTAAGTGACTCAACAGGATGTACAAAGCGCAATCAGCAAATTGAACAATAAGGGGCCCTAGAGGAGATAGGATAACAGGAGAGATGTCTAAGCCAGGAGGTGAAACACTTCAGAAAGAGATATACAATCTCTTAAGTATGGAGAAAGGAAGAGATTCCACAAAAGAGTGGAAGTTGGCTACCATTATCCAATGCACTAAAAGAACAGTAACAGGAAATGTAGTAACTACCAAGGTACATCTCTGCCAAGTGCACCACACAAAGTGCTGTAGTTAATAATTCATGAAAAGCCAAAGCCATTTGCTGAAGATATTGTTGGAGAGTACCAGGTAAACTTTCAGACAGAAATATGAATTACTGATCCAATTTTCACCCTGAGTCAAATCTGGGAGAAATGCTTGGAATTCAAAAATTTGTTTCTAGTAACATTTACAGATTTCTCAAAGGATTATGATGTTTTACACAAAGTATGCACAACATCCTATGGGAGCTTAGCATACATAGGAAGTTAATTCTGAGACACTGTGTACAGCACACACAAAAGCCGAGGTGAAATGCCAGGGGGAGTTGTTCCAGCTATTAAGCATCAGAATAGGTGTGATACAAGGCAATGTCACCTCACCATTGCTTTTTAATTTGGTCCTACAAAATGTAATTTATAAAAAGAAAAGAAGGCAAAGGGTTGAAGCAGAAGAACAATTAGGACATGCAGAGAACACGGCAGCCATGGAAGAGTTAAGGAAGAGTCACGGAAAGAAATGACGGAAAATGTAAGTGGCTTAGAGAAGAACGGTGGTAAAATTGGACTTTATGTTAACAGAGAGAAGGCAAATGATAGAAGTATTCAGAGAAGCCCTGCATAACACCCCATTACATGTAGTAATGTGGAACATAGCCACAGTGAAAAATTTTTAAATACGTCAGTACCACCTCGGCACCTGGTTAAGCAGTCACAACTTAAAACAAGAAATTAATCAACATTATGTCAATGGGCATAAAACTGATTTCAGCCTGAAGCTGATAAAATAAATCTGTCAATTAGATGAAACCTAAAGCCTATAGTGCAGTGATAGTACCAGTGCCATTACATTGGTCAAACCTTAAGCACCACAAAAAAGGTGAAGAGAACTTTTTGATCTGGCAGGGCACATTGCTAGAAGGTTGAAGCTGTGCTTATTGCAAAATCTAACAGTACCTTTCCAAGTAGAAGACCAAGCAAGCAATGGGAGGATGAATTGTACAAAGGATTTCAGCAACTGGGTGTCCATGAGAACAGTATCCAAAATGCACAAGATCGCCATCTATGGCAGAACATTTTAAGGTAGGCACAATCTTCATGGTATGAGACTGCCAACATGCATGCATGATATAGGTATGTAATGTGCCAATAGACTTACACTTTTTCTATTGTCTATTATCAACTAGTTTTTTTCTGAATTCACCTTGCAGTTTTATATTTTGTAATATGAAGTATGTTAAATATAGTGTGTATGTAGATATTGGGCTATGCCAAGATCAGTGTTTTATGACAAACTTTACTTCAAATTCACATTCATTGGGTTCAACTTGCTACCAAATTTGTCACCTTCCAATCCAGATGCAGATGTTTGATTGCACTCTACAGGTAACTGTCACTAAAACAAAGATTCCATGGATAGCACTATGGCCCCATTAAAAAAAAAAAATTGCACAATGGCACTGCACCATCTCTTCTACCTAGTCATAATATATTTAACAGACTCAATTAAAAAAGGCAAATTTCTTAGGTTCACTAAAACAGTTAACCTTCAAATGAATCGTTAGTTGTATCAGAGGGAAAATGCACTTGCAACAAATGGAACATCACTAGCTTTCAGGAAGTGAAATTTCCAACACTACCTACGGGCACAAATGAAAGTAGAAAAAACTAATGTGGGATGGAATAAAATGTTTTTGATTCTCACGCAATGTGACATTGACTACAGGAATAAAAGGGTAATATATGGTCTTTATCTGAAGAAGACAGTTTACACCACAATTGAATGGAACAAAAATCCAGAAACAAGAATAGCACAATACAGCACTGCTCACTGTCACTACTGACATTTGTTGTACATCTACACAATAGATCTACAATTCACGTAAGTATACAGCAGACAGTTAACAGAACCACTGTCTCACTATTTCTCAACTGTTCCAGTATCAAACAGCACAGGAGGAAATCAACGAAATCTTTCCACTCAACCTCTGATTCCCCCTCTTTCTTTACAATGAATTCTCTCCATTTAAGTGAGAGTTATCAAAACATTTTGGCATTCAGAGAATGGTTCCAATTTAAGTTTTCCATAATTATAATCTCAGAGTATTTAGCTGAACCACAACCATTAAATTTGTGCAATTCATTATGTAACTGAAATTTAACAATTTTTTATTTCTCTAGTGGAAGACCTTACACATTTTATTGCTAGGGTCACGTGCAACTTTTTACAGTTACAGATATCTTGTCTAAATTATTTCACAGTTTGTTCTAACTTTGTCATGTCTTTCCTTGAAAGTAAATAGCATCATCTGCAAACTATCTAAAAGGACAGCTCAGATTGTCTCCTAAATCATTTATATAGATTAAGATTAGTACAGGGCCTAGAACATGTTTTTGGGGCATGCCAGATATTAAATCAGTTTTGCTAAATGACTCACCATCAGTTACTACAAACTGTTGGCTTCTGACAGGAAATCACAGATCCAGTAGCCCAAACTTGTTTAGATGCCACTTGTGAGGAACGGTGTCAAAAGCTTTCCGAAAATCTAAAAATATCGAATCAACTTGAGATTCTCATTTGTTAGCACTCAATTTCGCACAAATAATAATAATAAAAAAAACATTGGATTTCACGAACAAAATATTTACTCAATCGATGCTGGTTGGTTGTCAACAGATCATTTCTTTGAGCTTTTTCATAATGTTGGAACACCGTATATGTTCCAAAATCCTACAATTAGTGTGACATATGGGTCTACAAGTCCGTGGATTACTACCCCCCCCCCTCTTTTTTTGTACGAACAGATATAGAAGGAAGATGCAAGCAAGACGTAGCACAATGTGTTCCTATTAAAATGACAGCAGTTAACACCCAGTACTCTGCCTAAAGGTACGTCTCTCGCATTGTCAACCGGGGTCAAGGGAAGTGTCCGATTCCTGCAGATTTTTTAACTTTTTTTCCCTCCTCGTCATTTTGTGTGTTTCGGGATCGTGGTGTTTTCTTTTACTGTTATATTTAGCTTGTCCCCTCCCTAAAACCCCAAATTTCCCGCGGTTGTAACGTTGGTTTGAAATTTTAGAGGAATATGTCATTGCCTTATTTATACGTATTATCGTGCTTTTTTCCGTGTGTATGTAGTGACATCATAGGCGCCATATTGGAGACGCTTTGAAAAGCAATTTCCGCCATATTGATGGAGCCATTGGTCAAAGCAGACGGGTGGAATCGGACACTTCAGCAATCCACCATATGATGCATGGCGAAGTGTACCCTGTACCACCGCTAATCATTCCCTTTCCTGTACCATCGGCAATTTGAATGAGGAAAAAAACGACTGCCTGCGACCTTCCGTATGAGTCCTAATTTCTCCTGTATCATCCTCGCAATACAAGACGTACGTTGGTCGCAGTATAGGCGTTCTGCAGTCGGCAACGAAATGCCGATTCTCTAAATTTTCTCAAAAGTATTTTGCAAATAGAAAAGTCTTCCCTCTCACGATTCCCATTTGTGTAATATTCGCACACCTCTGAATTGCTTTGATTTCTTCCTTTAACCTAACTTGGTAGGTGATCCCAACGCTCTAGCACTACTCAAGAATTGGTTGCACAGTTCTGTACACGATCGCCTTCATAGATGAGCCACACTTTGCTAGCATTCGCCCAATATATCAAAGTCGACATTTCGCCTTCCTACTACTGTCATCAAGAGCTCGTTCCATTTCATATCGCTTTGCAACAACATGCTTACGTAAGTTGAAATTTACAGTCGAGATCGCGATCTTGACAATTTTAATTTAAATATAGCATCAGGTTGCTGATCTCCACAGACTATGTTGTCTAAATTTATGGACATGCTTAGACATTTAACCAACCTGTGCCAAGCAGCACACCACTAATACTGTATTCGTACATGACAGGTTTATTTTTCCAGCTCATGTGCATTTTTCTACATTTAGAGAAATGTTGCCATTCATCACACCACACAAAGAATTTGTTTGTCATCCCGTACCTTTCTGCAGTAAACCAACGACGACACTCTAAAGTACAATACAGCGTCAACAACAAACAGACGAAGAATGCTCACCACAGACTATGAACTTCGACAGCAGGAGTTAAGGGAAAGGGGAGTACAGTACGTGTATGGATGTGAAATGATTAATAGGAATGGTGTGAGGAGGAATGTAAGAAATAAAAACTTCATGTAATGAACCAACGAGGAAAAATTAAACGTTTGGGCGCATATTTCGACTGATGACGTCTAGATCTAAATGGAGGCGTGTGTGCGTGTGTGTGACGATTACCGGTAGTGCATTTACTATCCATAAATTTTCATCAACAATGGGACTTACATGACATTGCCATCCCAGTTAGTGAAGTTTCCTATACTCCGTTTCCACCTTTGTTACAGTTAACGAAGCAGACAGTACGTCAAAAATTTTAAAAAAGACACTACAAACGTAATTTCGTATATTGCGCTTACCGGTGGAAATTGCTACATTTACTTTTATCTCACAAAACATAAAACAGTAAGGCACTTTGACTGCCACAGGTGCATTACAAATCACCGCGCTGAAATACATGTTGCGTGGAAGAAGTACAATTTTACTTACGTGTCCTACCCCTTCCTTATGAATGAGGAACGGAATGTTATATTGCGTATCGATGATTAACGGATAGCGTTTTACTGTTTCTGCAGCCGAGATAAATTTCGCATATCCATTAGCTTTATTTGTAAAGTAAAAATGATTCGGTTCACCTTTCTTAAGAGTGCCGTACACAAACACTTTATGCAATGCCATTTGACGGCTCTTGATAACCGCCGTTGTAAACACTAATCCCAAATGCATGACTTAACATGACATCTTCACAACACATGCTGTACTGTTGCAGATCGACACACGACTCAGTCGAAGCTCGAATCGGCTATCGACAAACTGTGACTATACAACTCTTTGGAATATTGATTATAGTGGCAGCCTGATAATTTTTGTTTTTCTTTATCGTTATTTCATCCGCTCTCGCCCATATCGGCGGGCGGTTGGGCTAACAGTGGTACATTCAACACACTCTTCACCCAAAGGCCAAATATAAACTGAGACGAAACAAACACTAAAATTAGGGTGCACTGTATACAAGGGAATAAAAAATTTTTAAAAGTAAAATTAATGGACTTTTTATGTATAGAAAGCACGAATTTCTTTACTTTGAATTTAAAACAGTAATAATAAAACGGAAAAAGGAATAACACTAAGAGGACAGGTAAAAAATTTAAACCATGTCATAAAACACTGATTTTTAAAAGAAGCACTTTACTGTCACTACAATTGGAGGGACCTGCCCTGGGGCAGGTTGTCTGGTGTTGACGGGGAGAAGGTTTGGCACTGAGGAGGGTGGCGGTATAAGGATGGATGACACACATACCCACCATCGCTTCAGCTCTAGACTTAGGCAGTCAAAATATGTGCTCAAACGTTTGATTAAATTTTTTCTTTATGACATTTTTCCTCGACAGTTCAGTACGGGAAGACAAAAAGAGAGGAGTAGTTGGGTGTATCGATAAGGCCATAATTTGATGGGGGAAAAGGGGAGCAGGGAATGAATTGGTGAAAGGGACAAGTCGTACCGAAATAGGGGGAGGGAAGGACAAAGGAGCCCCGATGAGGTGAAATGGGTCGAGTGGATGTATTGTTGGCAGAACAGGTAATTGTCCAAATGTATTTCATGGTCTGGGAACTGGAAGTTCGTTGGGAGAGGATGTGGAGAGTGTGCAGGTGTAGCGTTAGTAGAATGTGTCAATGTTAGAGGAGATACAACAGGATTAGTGGAGTCAAGTTTATGGATGATGTAGGTTGTGTGAAGGTATACAATGTGAATGAGGAGAGGTGGGCAGTTTATGAGACGATAAAGGATCCAGAGGGGGAAAGTAAATGGATGTGGTAAGTGAGGTGGAGTGCATGGCATTCAAGGATCTGAAGGGACTTACAGCACTTAGGTGGGGATGATATCCATGCTACATTTACATGGGAGAGGATGGGCTGCATCCACGTTTTTGTGGAGGACAGTGGAGTGGTTCAAACTCCATGTTCGTCTGGTTAGTAGTTTTAGACTATTGTGGGCTTTCTGTTGGATGGGTAATAAGTGAGGGTTCCATGTTAGCTGCCAGTCGATGGTTAGTCCAAGGTATTTTAGTGTACTAGTTACTCGGACAGGATGGTCACAAATGATAAGGTAGAAGTCACGTAGATGGAAGGTGGGGGTAGTTTGTACTATAATTATTGCTTGGGTTTTTGAGGTCCTGATCGTGAAGAACCATTGCTTACACTAAGAGTTAAACTGACTGAGATGAATTTGGATTGTTAGGATTTATGGAATATAGGACAGGGGCCGAGGAAAGTGATGTCATCAGCATACCGAAGGAGGTGCACTGGTGGTAGTGGTTTTGGCATATTGGTAGCGTAAAGGAGATAAAGGAGAGGGGAGAGGACAGCGTCTTCGGACACACCTGCAATTCGATGGAAGGTATGGGAATTGGTATTGTTAATAGTGACAAAGGATGGACGACTACACAGGAAAGATACAATAAGTCAGACACAGTGAATTGGAATTGCGTAAATATGGAGCTTGAAAGTGAGATCAGAACGCCACACATGGTTACAGGCTTTTTCTAGAACGAGGGAGGAAAAATAGTGGATTTACAGGTGTTGTGATGGTGGGATAGCACATGGGTGAGGCACATAAGGTAGTCATTAGAGGAGAAGTTGGGCTGGAAGCCACACTGGTTGGCAGGAAGGAGGTGGTGCTGGTTCAGGTGTTGATGGATCCATTGGGTGATGATGGATATGAAGACCTTGCTAAACAATGAGATGTGACAGATGGGATGATAGGAGGAGATATCAGTTGTGGGGTTTGGCAGTTTGAGAAAAAGTAGGATTTTGGAGGTTTTCCACAGTTCAGGTGAGTAACCTGTGAATAGGGTAGTGGTATAAAGGGTTGTGAGGGTGACTAGAAAGAAGATTGAGAGTTCTTTGAGGTGTTTATAGGTAATGTGGTCATGACTAGGGTGAGTGCTGCTTTTTTGTGAGTTATGTGCTGTAATTGGTGTACTTACTTAAATTTGTGGTATGTTATTCAAATAGTGGAAGCAGGAAGTCAGGGGTGGGGCAGTGGTATTTGTGCATTCATAGATTGTAAGGAGAAGGAGTAATCAAAATGGGAGTCATTCAGAATTCAGAAGATGTCACAGAGATAGGATGTAAAGTGGTCAGCTTTGCTGAGGTTGTCAGGTAGGGGATGTTTGTTGTCAAGGATCAGGTAGTGAGGGGCGGAATGACTGCCACTGAGTCAGTGGAAAGCTTTAAAGTAATTAGAAGAGGTAATGGGCAGTTTAGCGTCGAGTCTGGTGCATGTCTGGCTCTAGTCCAGATGTTTTCTTGAATTTATTAAGTTCCTGATGTGTCTTTGAATACATGGGTGGACTGTGAATGTATCTCTGTCATGAGTCTGTAGCAAAGAGCGATATTAGTGGCAGGATTCTTGGAGAAGGAATAGGGTTTGTGGGGAGACACTGGAGTGAAAAGGATATATGACCTTGGTAGGGATGTGGGCAGATATAGCATCTGACAAAGTCTGCTGCAGGAAGGCCTTGGCATAGGGATGAGCTAGTGTGTAGGAGATGGTGACGAGAACTGATAGGTGGTCACTTCTAATTTGATTGAGGACTTCTGCAGTGCAGTATCCAAGGACACTGGGAGATGCCAGGATGGTATCTGGAGTGCTGTTGTTTTCAGGATGGATGTGTTGTGGGATGGGGACAATGTCACCTCGGAGTGAGTCTGTAAACTGACACTACTGTTAGAGTTCTGCATGGGATCTAGTACAGAAGTTGAGGTCATTGGCAGTAATATATGTTGAAAAGGTATGATAGATGTGGATGAGGAAGTCGTATGGAATGGGATTGTTAGGTCAGATGCACATGGTAGCACATGTTATATTTAGGGTTTTGAAGAAGCAGGTAAGGATAAGGTGTTTGGTGGGAGTATTGTATAAGGGTTACGGCTGAGCAGGAATATTCTTGTGGTGGGCAATGGCAACTCCATATCTGGCCAGAGGAAGGAGATTATCTTACAGTGGGGGATGTAGGGAGGGATTCTGATGGTATGACAGGGTTTAATTGAGGATGAAGGTATCGAAATAGTTTTGGGACAGGTTCTGTACGAAGAGGGGCTAGCAACTGGGCAGGGAGTGGATGTTGTGGTGCAGGATACTATATTGCTGTTGTGCCATGATGAGAGTCTAGGGAGAGGGTTGCATGGGCGAGGGTTTAAATGAGCCTGTCGAGATAGGTGAAAATGAAGTGGACTTGGTTTTGGGAGTAGGTGGCTTGGGTACTGAGGTGAAATATAGAGCAAGTGCCAAGGGAAATTTGTTGGAGTGTGTGTGGTCTCTGGAAGAGGTGCATATTCTGGAGGACAATGGTGGGGAATCTGATGATATCTTTGAGAATGGGAGATGGGCAGTTGTTTGAATAAATGGAAGGCTTTACAGTGATGACAGGAGGGTGGATGTTTACAATCGGGAGTAAGGTGGTCATTATAAAGGATGCACTTCTGGCAATGTTAGGACTGGGAAGGCCTTTGAAGTGTTCGATTTTGTGATAGCAGGTGTAAATCAGGGCTCCCTCTGTAAGGAGGTGGTCGATGGCGGAAGGAGACACAGTGAAGACACGCATATGGAAGGTGGGACCTGAAATGCACATTTCTAATGCGGGATGGGGGTTCAGTATGGAAACCGTCAACTCTTTTGTGACCTCAGGATCAACCTTGATTATCACAGCAGTGAAGGTGGGGGATAGCGAGGAGGCTTGTGTTGTTTAATTCAGTGGTGGTACTGAAAGGAGGGAGGGAAGCATGAAGGCCAAAAGTGATGTATGGGATAGTGAGGAGGAGATCAGTGTGGAATTTGAGATTTGTGGATTCAAGAAGTACTGAATCATTGAGAGGTATGACTTAGGCAATGGGAAGGTGTGGGAGGTACTTTCTGATTCCAAGAGTGATTAATTTTCCCTTTAGGAATTTAGGGTCAGTGTTGATTAGGATGCAGGAGTGAACAGCTGGGGAAGAAGACACAGGGGAGGAATCAGTGGCCATATATTTTGTGGGATCAAGATTGGTTTGAGGTTTTTTGGAAACAGTGTTGCTAATGGAGTCTATGTGAGGGCACTTCTGTGGTTTTTTTCAGATGGTGGCATGTAGTGAGGGTTGGGGAATTAGGGATATGGAATATGTTGTGATGCAGGTCCTTCCATATGGGTTGAGTTGGTGCAGCAGCTCTTTGATTGGGTGACAAGTACTGCAGCTTCTGGCATTATCAGGGTAGCACAGTGACATGTTATCCTTGCTGGTGTTTGAGAAGGAAAGTGATTGGTGAGAGGTAAGCTGAATGTGAGGAAGAGATTATGAAAAGGGTTGGGTAGGGAAGGAAGTGAATGCAGATAAGGACGACTTTGTGGGAAGGGGAGGCTGGACGTAGCATGATGGACTGGAGGACTTACTCCATGTCGTGACAGTTGGAGCAGGGGATGGGGCAGTGTATATGACTGATGTAGTTGATGTGTCCATTGTGCAATAAGGGTCAGGGAACAGTTATTAGATGACTTATAAGGGGTATATGAGTGTGACAGCAGCGACAGCCAGGTTGATGTAGTGGTGATGACAACAAATTAAGGCAGCTGCGGTGAGGTTGGTGGCAGGCGCGTGGCGGCGAGATGGAGGTAGCGAGAGGTTCCGACGACAATGACGACGATCCACAAGGTGAAATGAGGAGGGTTATGATAAACACGCATGTACAGAAGTCTCAAAGACGCTAACAGACACACACAAACAGCTACTATTTGCGAAGTGTAGGCGAGTGTTCCTGCCAGTCTATGCAAGACAGGAGGTGGGCGACTGCAAACAATTGAGCTAGTGCCAGAGAATGCCCTAGTTAGTCTAGGCGACAATTTGCGCTGACAGAAAGTCGATGAAATAGTTTATGAAGGTATAACATAGTACTTGTTACAGAGGAGAATAAAGCTTATGGAAAGAGTTAATAGTGGTGAACAAAGGTCGGTCCACACACAGTGATCTCTATGCACAGATGTCTGCGCTAATGCCCTTGTATGCGATAAATCGCCGCGAATATTGTGCATTTACATGACAGTTTCAATCTTCTACAGGCTGGCAATCTGTCGTTCTAGGAAACCATTTTTCAGTGGAAAGCAGATACTCTCTCATGAAGAATATTTCAGTTTAGGACACCAGCTGACATGGCAGAAAATTCTCCTGTTGTCTGTGTTCACAACCAGCCTCAAAATGTTTGTTAAGTGTGTGAGGCAGAAAGAACGATCTAAATGGTCAAAACAAAGGCTCTTTATGCAACGGTAACAGTCCTGAAGAAGGATTTCATGAAGACAAGTAAAGTATCCCAAGTGTGTAATGTTTCAGTTGTGACAAGTTACAGATAATATTTTTACATTTTAGGCATGTTTTAAACACCATGTATTCTAATAAATTGTAAGAGTGGCTAATTGGCTATCTTTTCCTTTCTTTTTGGGTATATTAGAATTTTCAATTTGCCAACTGAATTCGAGCAGAAATCTGTTATAAATTTTTGCACCAGAATATAAAACTCCATTCTGATCTCTTCATAAGAATTCATGGTCTTACTGAATTGTACAATTCAGTATTGAGTGAAAATTTGCTATCAATCCCTTATTCAGGTCAATGTAATGAGAAAGATTTCTAAGTGCAAAGCAAGTAGTACTAATAATTTTGGTTCAGTCATCAATGTTTTCTCTTTCTTTTCTCAGAATTACAATTTCTTTGTTTGTAATTGGGTCAACTGCTCTTGTTTTCTCAGTTAAAGAACTGTAAGCAACAACCTTCTTATCTCAATCCTGTCATAACTTTTCTCAAACAGGTGTGACTTCTATGTATATATTAAAATAAATTCAACTATGAACTGCCTGAAACAGTGATGCATATCAATCATTTTAGATCCCATCATGTACGCAAGACGAGAAATACTAGACTGAATGAACAGCTGCCATAAACACATTTCGCGCGCCATATTTGCAGCGATCTCCAGTTGACATACTGCTATTTGTCTGTGCAGATGCAATTTGCGCCCACAGGTTTGAGCATTTTCGTTCAAACCCCCAACTCCAACTTACAGGTTTGCACACATCTCATATCTGCACAAATTTGCTGTCAGCACACTATGATCTGTCTCCACAGATGCGATGTATGCAGACATTAGCACAGACAGACTGTTGCCTATGGATCAGCCTTAAGGATACAGGGTACTTATAAATGGTGGAAAAATCGAAATTCTTTATGACTTTATTACTTTCTATAGTCTTCATTATTACATTGATGTATATATTATAGGGTTTCAAATGAGAAATGACCTATGTTTAGCAAATTTGAAAGTTACTGTCATGTATGCCGCCACGCACCCTTTATTTCTGTTACAGAAACCAGTGTTATTTCGAAAAGAACTGTGAACTTTTTGTTTCCATCGATTATACGTATGATACATTGTATCTGTTGGTAACAGTGCATGTTTCTAGTGCCCCTAAATGATTATCTTTGCTAGTATTTACTTTTTGTTTCGCTGAAGCTGTTTGTCCACGTGTTACTGAATGTTTGTTGCCCAAGTGCTACATATATTTGTGGAAGTACATATCCTTTAGTGTGCAATAAATACGAACTATGCTATGCATCAAGAAATTCAATAAAAGGAAATTCCATGGTAGCCAGTTCACAAACAAAGCAAGCCACACTGTTGAATGTAACCTATGTATCAGTTCTTCAGGGAAGAAACTCCCACGTGGCACAACTCCTGGTGATTCAAATTTTTGTGTTAACAATGAAGCTGGTTGTATTGAATATGTTGTTGTTGATGTGGGCATCTTATCTTGTTTGATAAAGGAAGTGGCGAAATGTAAACAATGCGATGGTTTAGGCTGTCTGGAAATAACTGAACAACAAAGTAGTAGGAAGGGTTTAGCGTCAAAATTAGTTGTTTTGTGTAGATCCTGCGATAAATCTACCTCAAAACTGGCTTCAAACATTTTGTGTAATTCATGTGATGTGAATTTGAAGTTAGTGTGTGCAATGCATGCAATAGGAAAAGGAAAATGATAAAAAGGCTGCTCAAATGTTTTGTGGTTTGATGGAGCTTCCTTCTCCTCCCAGTAGGTCCAGCAAGTACATAAAAATACTTTTACATGCCTTGATGGTTGTGTCTAAGGCATCTACGGAACATAGGACATTGCTGTTGCACTTGATGGGACATGGCAACTTCAAGGCCATCATTCCTTGAATGATGTTGTAATTGGTACTTCTCTGGAAAATGCAAAAGTTGCTGATGTTGAGTGCTTATCTAAGTACTGCCACACCTGCCATGATAATATTGAACATCAGTGTTCTAAGAATTATGATGGTTACAGTATGGGTATGTAGTGTGATGGAGCTCTAAAAGTATTTCAGAGGTCAGTGCCCATTTATAATGTTATATATACAAAGTACCTTGGCGATGGAGAGACTCTAGAACTTTCAATAAAATCTCTGTCTGGCCGAGACGGATTGACAGAAACTGAAACAGACCTTCTTCGGAGTTATTATGGACTGGCCATTAGACAAACACCACCTCTGAATGATGTTACGGCAATGAGAAAAGCTGTATGAGCCACCTGCTTGCATAAGTATTCCACAGATGACCACCCTGCTCATGAACCTTACCCTAAAGGAGCAGATTCTTGGTGTGATTACCAAAAATCAAAAGAAAGTGGTCAAATATACCATCGTAAGCATTCTCTCCCTGAGCCTGTTACGAATGACATAAAACCAATTTTTAGAGACCTGAGTGGCTCTGTTATGCTTAGTAAATGTCTTCATGGGGGCACTCAGAATACAAATGAAAGATTCAACCATTGCATATGGGAAAGATTACCCAAGAATATTTTTGTAGGACTAAATGCATTAAAAGTTGGTGTACTAGATGCAGTGATATGTTTCAGTGATGGAGTAATAGGAATGTTGGAAGTTCTGAGAAATTTAGGCATAAAATGTGGCTCTAATATGGAAGATCAGTTGCTTCTGTGTGACAGGCAATGGGTGCATGAGGCTGAAAGATTCGCTCCTCAAGTTACGAAAGAATGAAGAAGTGCTAAAAGGAATACCAAGAGGAAGCATGAAGATGAAGAAATGCTGCAGGATGAAGACTATGCCTCATGAATGTTCTGAGGCACAATTTAATTGGACTCATATCTTCATTCACAATTCCTGCAAGTTGTATTTTTCAGAATTCAGGTACAAATATTTCCTAAAGCTTATAAAGCATCGCTCTAATTTTTTTCTGTAACTTACAATAGTCCATACTTATGTAGTAGACCTAAGAGTTATTGTAGAATCAACTAAATTGTAGAAAAAATAACATTTTTATTAGGAAAAAATTATAAAAATTAAACTGTAAGATATGATATTTTTTATCCTTCTAATAAACATAATAGGTGAAATGAAATAGGTCTAGTACCCAAACCATCACATCATGCATATCTGCTAAAAATTTGGTCTCCTTCAAATGTATAACATTAGATTAAATGGTACCTCAAATTGAGGAAGCATTTTGGAAAAACAATTGCTTCAGTTTCTTTGTAATTTTTTTAATAAGCCTAAGCATTTTCAAAAACAGTCAAAATACTTCTAATTTGTTAAGAAAGTGTGCTGCATTAACTGATAACAACAAAAAATCTGTAAAACATATACATTATAAACAGTACCTGAAAGAAGCACATGTTGATTTTTACATAGTATTGAGCCCGAAAGGTACCCTGTATTCTTAAGAAATGCTTCCTCAGTTAAGTCTACTCCCATTATTGTTCATGGCTCAATATGTGAGTTGTGAAAGGGGATCCGCTCTTATTAGGTAACATTAATTACAAATTTCAAATACTTTATTTTCCTCTTGTAATCCATAATACTTCTGTATGGTGGAATATCCCGAAGGAACAACTACAAATACAAATCATTATTCCAAGCCAACAATATGTATACACTGCATGAATGATGACTTTGCAAAACCAGTAGACAGTGCTAGTAAAATTAAAGGTTTTATTTTTAAGACAAGCATAATTGAGACATTTTAATCATTGTGAATGTTGTGCAACATCTCAGGAACATGATTTGCAGGAGTCTGTGGCATCGCGAGACAAGTGAGAGTGAAAACTTTAAAACATGGAGACATTATGAAGGCATACAACGGAGCATGGCCAACACATCGGTTATCCAGGCCATTCTCTTTCACGAATATTGAGAACCAAATAAAATGAAATTCATAATCCCAACCATTGATTTTGACTGCCTACAAAATTCTGAGCTTATTGACAATAATCTCAGACTGGATGGATCACTAATTAAAAAGTCACAGAACTTAATCGATCAACTTATGCAATTAGATTAATTTTCCCTGGTCAGTGTATACAACTAATAGATTACCCACATGGAGGGCCACTGAATGCAGGCAATGAAGTAATTCCCACAATCACCATTTGTTTAACACAGAAAGCGCTCAAGATGGCGAAGTTCTTTAACCTATTCATGGCTAAAACGTATTTAGCATATATTTGAAAAATAAATGAGCAAAACCCCTCTTCCTTTGAGATAAATAACACACTTTCACTACCTAAAAAATTATGAGCCGACTGGTTTTGAAAATCGGTGAAGTGGAACAAGTGTGTCATGAACCTATCTATATCCTTGTTTTCATGTGAACCTAGGATTTTCAGAGTTAAATATCTCATTTTCAATGATTTTATCAGGATGGCAATTATGGAAAGAAGTATAGCAAATAAGCACGGAAACACATTTATTCTCTTGGAAAAAATATGAAATATTCCACACACATTTTAGAACATAACATGTGAAGAGAGCTTTGACATAAGACACACCAATGTTTTCTACATTCTGTGAATTTTTCTGGGGAATGTATGTCCCACTACATGCAAATTACGTACAAACCAACAGAATTACATAGGTGTGTAGTAATGTGTCAAAGGAATATCTTTATCATATAAGAAAACACAATTAGTTACTTCACACCTTTCTGGAATGGAGAAGATGGTGCTTTGATCTGCACTTCGTGAAACAGACGCTCTATAAACACATGCTGCCTTAGTTGATCATTCACAGCCTTGTATATATCCACTCCATGGTCCATAGTATTTTTTTCTGTGTTCCAAAGACATCTCACCATATGCTAGCACTAGATAGATTTGACTTATAGACATCCTAAAACTCAAAACTACATATTACTTTAGAGGGACACATGTATCAGAAGAATATAGAAAAGTTAAGGATTCCTGGGCATTCTATTTGAATTAGGTTACCTATATGAAGAACCATCGAATGGAGGTGACGAAGTAATTTCCACATTTACCACTTGTTTAAGGTACACAGAAAGTGCTCAAAATGGCAAAGTTTTTTAAAGGTTCTTTGCTGTTACATTTGAACTTATGCTGAAGATACGCTGTGGTGCAGACATGCCAGTTCCTTCCTAGTTTGGGAAAGTGGTGCCCAAAGAGGTGTGTCGACTAGAGTCAAGAAGACTGTTCAGCCTGGAATATCAGGGCTGCACCAACATTTTGTTTCCTCACCCATTCCCGTTGTCTGTGAAAACCCATTTGTTAACTACAGACCCACAGTCAGGTGCAGCGTCTGAGCTTGCAAACAGCGCAGAGAGGCACTCTTTAGCATCATTTGGCTGCTGCTCATGGTAGAGTACACAGCGTAGAACGCAGGATTATAAAAGTTATCGCCATTTTGGTATGCAGGCCTTGCTTCCCTCATCTTGGGAGCATTCTTGGGTTAAGATTATCCAGTATGGTCAGCATATTCGCGATAGGTAACGTGCATCAATTACAGCTATGGTTTTCATGTGATCACATTGTTTTTCATTGCGAGAATCAGGCATCGCAACGCTGTTGATTGCAAAGTGGTAAGCTCTGTCGTTTGGCCCCTGCTGTGTGCACATTATATGACACTCGTGGCTATCAACTCAGTTTCTTGATTCATTTCAGGTACACATTCCTAGCTCTCTGTAGGGACTGGACTTATTCTTATTTACATTTCATATTGTGTTATATGCTTTTTTTAGTTTCATTCCCTATGCTACAGGAAGGCAGCATTTCGTCAAGTTACCCAGAATTGTAGATGCTTTCCATAAAACACTCTGACAACCATATCTGTGTATTTTTCTGCAATATATAAAAACAAAGAAACACCGTCCGAGCAGGACGTCAAAGCCCAAAGATACCGACCGGCCGCAGTGTCATTTTCAGGCCTTAGGTATCACCGGATCCAGATACAGAGGGGAATGTGATCAGCACATGCTCTCCCACCCGTCACCAGTTTTTTGTGATTGATGCTGGTACTTCTTAATGAAGTAGCTACTGAATTAGCCTCACAAAGGCTGAGTGCACCCCACTTGCCAACAGCACTCGGCGGCCCCTAACAGTGACCAATCCAAGTGCTAGCCGAGCTCAACAGGCTTACCTTCAGTGATCAGACAGGAACTAATGTTACCAATGTGGCTATGCCGTTGGTTTTCCTGCACTACAGATTGAAATTTAATCTCATTTAGTGCGTTATTATTGTTCTGCATGTTTCTCATTATCCCTTTTTCTTTAAATTAAACTGTCAATTAGGGTGATGAAACTCCTGCTAGGAGAAGAAGCCCAGTGCCTTCATCACTCTGAGAAGAAGATTAGCGTGTGAATGCTACTATCTGACTGGTAGGGAAACGGTGATAGACAGTGTATTTCTAGTTTCATGCATGTCATTTATCAACTGCAGACCTATCTATAAAGACTGTGGTGATACTGTGATAGGATTCGACTGGGTTTCACGATTGCCAAATCCTCCAGACAACTCTGATCGCATGTTTTCCATCATAGCGACAGGAAGTCGACTCTTCTTGTTGTTGTCTGCACTTGGCTGAGATAGTAGCTGTGACAGTAGTAATACCTGTTTCCTTCTAGCAACATACTTTAGGTGGCGACCAAATTTCTAAATTATCAGGGTACCCTCCATTCAGAGGCTGTTGCATGCAGCGACCGTTATTTTGATTTGCAAATAAGGGATCTGCAAATAAAAATCCCAACGGACGACTGATAATTGAAATCTGTTATGTGGAAATTTCTAAATTTAGTTTAAATCCTTAAAGGATAATTTTTCTTTCTCTACTTGCTGCAACTTCTGAGCCATGTGAGATCTTTTATGGTGCAGGGCACAATGCCGCCCCACTACCCTGGTGGCCAACAATGCGCTGCCTGTCGAGGCTACAGGCAGTATCTGCATGCTCCCCAGTCATGAGATGAGTGCCGCCACTGATGGAACCCCTAAGGCCACCATCGCTGATGATGCCTCAATGTTGCAGCAAACTGATGATGAGAGAACCGTTGCACAACCCTAGACGACACTACTTGCAAACTCTGATCTATAGAAGTTACGCAACCTGCTGTTGTCGCAAATGCAAAGCGAGTTATGATGGATTGGGTGCTGGCCACCCTGCCAACCAACAACCGAATTCAAAGTACTGAAATATGGGCAAGATTAGAAGCACAAACGTCGAAACTGAGTTCAGAGTTAGCAGCAAAACGTGATCCGCAGTCATGCTCTTTAGAAGAGCTCGCAAATTCGTTTTCAAATGCCTTTCAGGAGCAGAGCGATGACCTTCCTAGTCGCCTCGACTCAGCAGCTCTAGATTTACAGAGACAGGGGGAAGTGTTGGATCATGTGCTCATTGAGAAAAAGGAGGCCTGAGAAAATATTAAATCTAAGCTGGGCTCAGTGGACAACAAATTCAATGGAACACGTGGGCAAGTTGTTACTATTGCCATTTAAACAGTCAGGCAAAAGGCAATACCCAAGTCGCTGTGCTAACAGGTGGGAGAAACTAGCATGGTTCTTTGAGGCCACACTGAGTTATTTAGTGCCATGGGAACTAGATTCAAACCATATTGAGTTATTTAGTGTTGTTCACACCAGGTTATAAGAGACAAAGGGAAAACTGGAAAAAATTTCAGATGGGTGTTGCGGCAAATATTGCAGCATAGTAGTCTGAATCACAGTTAAAGTTAAGTATGCAATTAGTGATAAGATTTACAGTGCTATGGCTGAACTGCAGATCTCTGAGCCTGGCAACCACAAACCTCTTTCTGTAGGACCACAGGCCATCTCTCCTGCTCGAGCTGTTGCTGCTGGTGGGGCTATCAAATAAACAGGTGATGCATCAAAAGCAATGGCTCTCCACACGATTGTTTTACCAGTCGCCGATGCCAGTAGAAAGAAAATGGGAAATCCAGCACACATTTTGAATGCGTACCGATTTTCTTTCTACATTCAACTGAAATTCATATCAATTACAAGGACATAATTTTACTTAAAAAATAAAATAAAATACAATTGCGTGAACAAAAATAAAAAAATCATACAAATCATAAACTTTAACCAAATATAAAAATAAATAAAAAATCAGAAAAATTATGAATTTTAGCAGAATATGAAAATGATCGAAAACAAGCTATGTTATATACTGAAGCGCCAAAGAAACTGCTACAGACATGTGTATTCAAACACAGAGATATGTAAAGAGGCAGAAGACGGCGCTGCCGTCGGTAACGCCTATATAAGACACAAGTGTCTGGCACAGTTGTTAAATCATTTACTGCTGCTACAATGGCAGGTTATCAAGACTTAATTGAGTCTGAACGTTGTGTTATAGATGGCATACGAGCGATGAAATGTGAGTTTTCCCATGCGACCATTTCAAGAGCTTACTATGAATGTCAGGAATCCGTTAAACCATCAAATCTCTGACCTCGCTGCGGTCGTAAAAGATGTTGGAAGATCAGGACCAATGACGACTGAAGAGATTCGATCAACATGACAAAAGAGTCACCGTTCTGCAAATTGCTGCAGACTTCAGTGCTGGGCCATCAACAAGTGTCACTGTGTGAACCATTCAATGAAACATCAGCAATGTGGGCTTTTGGAGCCGAAGGCCCACTTGTGTACCCTCGATGACTGCACAACACAAAGCTTTACGCTTCACCTGGGCCCATCAACACTGATATTGGACTGTTGATGACAGGAAACATGTTGCCTGGTCGGATGAGTATCACTTCAAACTGTATCAAGTGGATAGATACGTACAGATCTGGAGACAACATCATGAACCAATGACCCTGCAAGTCAGCTGGGGACAGTTCAATCTGGTGGACGCTCTGTGATGGTATAGGGTGTGTGCAGTTGGAGTGATATGGGACTCCTGATAGTGTATATAAAACTCTGACAGGTGACACATACGTAAGCATCATCTTTGATCACCTGCATCTATTCATGTCCATCGTGCATTCCGACAGACTTGAGTAACTCCAGTAGAACAATGTGACATGTCATACGTCCAGAATTGCTACACAATGGCTCCAGGAACACCCTTCTGAGTTTATACATTTCCTGTGGCCACCAAACTCCTCAGAGATGAACACTATTGAACAATCTGGGATGCCTTGCAACGTGCTGTTAAGAAGAGATCCCCACTCCTTCGTACTCTTACGGATTTATGGAAAGCCCTGCAGTATTCATGATGTCAATTCCCTCCAGCACTAGTTCAGACATCAGTTGAGTCCATGGAATATCGTGTTGCCGCACTACTGCGTCCTCATGGGGACGCCTACACTATAATAGGCAGGTGTACCAGTTTCTTCGTCAGTGCTAATGAAAATATGAATAAAAATTTAGGCTCTAAAGAACTACATAATTTATATTTAACAAATGAAACATACAGATTTTCTGTTGTTGATTATAATAAAACGACGAAAACAGTTGAAGATGAATATGATGCGAGTATTATTTGTTTTTCTTACAAATTATCTGAAAAGTTTATAAAAGAATTTAAAGATAAAATTAATTGGATTTATATTACAAAATGTCAGACATTGTCAGAAGATTTTGTTTAGAATTCCTAGATAACATTGACTGGTTTTAAATCTCTATGACAAGGTTTATCAGAAACTTTTGGTAGACAATTTAAAGATTGGCATTTTATTTCTACACACCAAAAGTTGTTAGAAATTGAATAAGAGAATTTAAAGATTATGTACATTGGAGAATTATTTAGGTAAAATTTTTTTAAAAATTCGTATAGATTGTAAATTTTTATTATTTTCTGGAGATTAAGAAACAGATTTTATTGAAAAATATAAAAGTTAAAAATTTTCAGTTAATATTCTATTTTGAAGGTTATAAGTTAAAGTCGTTATACTATAAGAATTATATCAGCTAAAATGTCATTAGAAAATTGTCATTGAAAGTAGCATATAATTTCAAGTTGTTTTTGTGTTGTCATAATATTGTTTCCTTTAGTCATATTTATAATATAAACAGGACAATTTGCAATTAATTTAAAGGGATTTATAACAATATCTCCTTTGTGTTATTTATTCAGAATCACAAAATGAATAACAAGCTTTGGTCGACCTAAATTCCACATTTCCTAAGGAAAAAGTTTATTCCTTCCATCGTTTAAATTAATATTCTGTAATTTAACATCACCATACAATGAAGAATTGACTAGTTAATTATTTTTTACTTTTTCCTCGAAAAGCGACAAAAATGAACTCAAACAATTCAAACTCTGCTAAGTAACAGTGATTTGTTAAATATATTTCAAAATTATGTTCATTACACGAGTCAACAATTTTTATTGGTTTCAATTAAAAAAATATTGAAATTTTTGGTTCTTTAATATTTCTTGTTCTAAATCAAGTTTATAATGAGGATCATATTTAATCTGATATCCATATTTACAACAGCAATTATTCCTTCATTTGGTAATGTATCTTTTATTTTGACTCTAGTATCAGCTTTATCAAACCATCTAAGAATATCATCATTTGAAGTTGAACTAGGAGTAAAAATAGTAGTTATGCGTCCCTCCCACATAACTTCTTTATAATCTTTAAAAAATGCACTGAACATTTCTACTGAATAAAGTACTTCATTTTCTTTACTATTTATTGAACCATTATTAAGTATATGCCCTTCCGTCGAAATTTTATTAGAAAGAGACGAAGTTAGATTTAATAAAACTAACTAAGAAATAAAAGAATACTTTATTTTTGATGAAATATTATTTCATTCTTTATGTTCACAAAATCAAATATTTTTGGAACAGTTATCCACAAATGTTTTATTGGATTGTCATAGTATGTTGCACAGTCTAAGCCATCATTCTGAATGCTTTTAAAACTTACATATAACTGAATATGATTCAGATGAACCCATACACCTCCTATATTTATATTAATTTCTACATCTTCATTAGGAATATTTGAATTGTTTTTACTTTGCTGATTCACTGGAAAAGCAGAAATTGATAGCTTTCAATTTTGTTCATATATAAAAATTAATATTTATGATAATCAAAATTATAAAGCAATATTATTTTTTAATATCTGACTACTATGAGAATTATCAAAATGAAGTCTTTTAACAAAAACTTTATCATCTATCTGTTTTATAATTTCTCAGCAAAAAACATATGTGGATATTTTGTTTTCTGTTCTTCTTGTTTGTAAAAATTTCCTTTTACTTCATCTCGATTTAAAGCTTTTAATTTGTATGTGATGGCATCAGAATGAATAACACTTTCAGTTTCAAAACTTTCTGTCGACCAGTTCCCTGTGTAATGTTTCTCAAAAAGTTCATTTTAACTTACTTATTCCTACTTTCTCACCTATTTCACATTTAGGCTTAATATCTGCAATTTTTTTTGTAACCAGTTTTCAATAAAATTTTTAATTTTCTTTACTTACATATTTTGGCTTCATTCTTCTGTTGAACAGTTTGTCTTATTATATTCATCAATTCATTTAAAAACTAAATCAGTCCATTTATAATGTCCTAGTAAGTTAAATTTTTTCCACATTTTGTCTTTAAGTGTTCTATTAAATGTGCCAACAATGGGTGCTTTTAATTCTGTAAATGTTGAATAATGATTAATTTTATATTTCTATTTCTTCATGAGTTCTTGAAAATCTTTATCATAAAATTCTTTACCACTATCTGATTGTAAATTAGTTAGACATCTTTGTTTTAAAATTTTCTCAAAAATTTCTTAATATTTTTACTAGTTTTGTCTTTAATTGGAATAGCCCAAATATACTTTCAAAAAACAACAATCATAGTTAATGAATAATTATACACTTTACATATTTTTGAAATTCCATTTAATTTACCAGAATCCATTTCTACTATATGTGCCTGCCGTAAATCATTTATACCAAAAAATAACACTTCTTCTTTTAATATTTTTCGAGTTGGTTAATGTAATTCATTAAAACTTTCTTTGTGAGTATTAGCACCTATAAAATTTTTAAAACTAATGTACTCTATTTAGTTTTACAGATTGAACAAATTCCTTCAATTCTTTGTCTTCCATTTTTTGTAGTTGTTCTATTTGGATGATGCATGTTATAGTTGAATTCTTTTATCTTGGCGGCTCGCGCATGCCCGCCCAGACGCGGGAGATTGCTGCGTTGCCAGTTGCACACGACGCACACGCCAATAGAAGCAGCGCCATAGTATAGCATAGTTCGCAAGCTTACGTGTAGGGCGAGCGCGCAGTTCATGAAGTAAAGCCACCACGGCCGCATTAACCCTTTCGCTGCTACAAAGACGTGCTCCCTGCATTCCGCGCTGTGCGCGATTTTGTCACTGCACTGCTCGCCTGTGCAGACACATCGTGTCCAACTGCTTTGACACTCTTATCAATCGATTCCACAAAAACTATTTGGCCCAAACAGTAGATTTTTACACATCTTCTTGACTGATACCTTCCCCCCATAAATGACTTAATTTTGTTTCGATGTTCAACGCAGTTATTATGCAGCATTAAATATAGTAAACCATTGCACGAAATTTTGAAGAGTTTGCAGAGGTAAAAGTCCATAGAGTATACTTCCCGTTACGCTAACGCACCTCCTGTCACTACTTAACGCCATGAGGATTATGACACTTCACGCGAAATACTGACAAACACTGTTGGTATGACTATGAATTACTCACGCTTCGTGGAAGTACAATAGGAAATAAACAATTACCGCTGTTCTTTACTGCGAAAAATCGGTTCGTGAGAGTGATACAAACACCTTTCCTTGCTATCGCCTGAATTATTGCTTGTTTGGTTTAATTAATTAATATAATATGACGCAATTGGTATAAAGAATGCTTTTTCCAAACTTTCTATAAACGAATGTCTGCTATCAAGACATTGGTTTTGTTCTATTACTTTATTTATGACTGAACGTTTCTAAAACTGAAGACACTCGTCCATGCTTTGCACTGCAGTCGAGATGTGGCAACGTCGTTCTCAGTTCATTGGCTGACTGTGTTTTGTGACGTCAGATGCGCAGAACGGACCTAAACTCGGCCGCCAACATAAATGACACGCACTTTAGTAACATTTTACATTTTAGACATCAAATATCAAAGGTGGTTAAGGTTATCCATTTATAAAGACCAAAAACTTTATACAGTTTTTAATACATTTTAACAATGCTGCTGTAATTATTACACAAAATAAAAACAATACCCCATCCATTGGTTAATTAATGCTTTAGTTCTGTTTTTTAACCTCTCTTCAAATGTTCATTGTTATATTTTCATAAACTACTTCTAATGATTAGGAGTTCTCATTATTGGGGTCACAATGTCAATGCATGCGAGCTCTTCTTCTCATTTTTCCCCTGAATAATGAGTTTTCGCATTTTAAAATTATATCCTGGAACACACACGTTCACATCAGTAACTTATAAAATGGCAAACTGTAGACTAGACTATGACTCATCCTTTTTTTCTAGTGTTTTATACCTATGATTAAGAGATATTTTCGCATTATTTATCTCTTTATTGTGATGTTCCAAGATCTCATCATAGATTCCTTTTCATTTATTAAAATCTATGATAATTTTGGTATATTCACCCCACGTAACAAGAGGTTTTAATTCTCTTGCAATATATTGCTAAGAAACATTTATTAAATTCTGTTAGAATATTTACATTTGCAGCTTTAGTAACAAGATCTTTTACTTCTTTTTGTATATATTGTTTAGTAACAGTATCATAATTAATAACTGTATCAGTCACTTGTACTAATTATTTATTTTTCAAAAACCCATCCTTCGGTTGTCTGAAAAATTTTACCTAATTGTTTCTGAAATTATTTAATTAAATTATCTATTTCTGGAACTATTTCATATTATATTTTTTTAACTGCTGTCTATCTATTTTCGATTGTAATTCTTTATTAACTTTTAATTCTACACCTCTTAATACTTTATATTAACTTTTTAATTAATTTTACATTCTATTCCTAATTTATTTTTTATACTGTTTCTAACTCATGTACATTATTTTTTGTCTTATATGATTTTATCTAATTCTTCATATAGAATTTCTATTTTATTTGTAAAATGACCAGTTAATTTAAAATTTCATCTATTTTAGTGACAGCTAAATCAGTTTTAAGACTGCGTTCATAATTACCTGATAATGGTTTTACCACAAATATACACAAATGACCAGAAATGAATTCATAAAAACATTGTATCCATTGACCAATATAATGTGCTTAATTTTTCTCAAGTAATTAATCAGTTATATTGATTTGTTTCCATCAATTTAATAAAAAACAAATTTTATATTATTTTTTTATAATATTGAATCCAATGGTGACCAACATTATCAGAAATATCTAATTTAATTATAACACATTCAAATTTTTTATATTTATTAGGCAGTTTGTCAATCAAATATACTACTCTAAAATCTTTAATTTTTAATTGCTTAGCAAGGTTTTTATGTGAAAATTTTCAAATTTTTATTATATTTTGAATTACTTTGTTCATTTTTAAAAAATCGAGCACCAGCTGAAGCTTTTTTCCCTTTATCTTTTTGTGTTTTATCTATTTTTTTTTTTGCTATTTCAGTGGCTACTGTGTGGGCAGCAGCTCAATATGATAATGCAGTCAACAATATTTTCCAAAATGGTTTTTTAATTAAGAACACGTTCTTCTATAAGTTGTTCAACATATATTTTCATAATTGGAGTATCTAAAATTATGTAAATTTCCACAAGTTTTAATCTTCTTTTGTGCACCAGTTAAAAATTATCAGCACTATTTAAATGTTCTTTATTTCATTTATTTTAATAGCTTTAAGTTTAGTTTCACCACTCAGCAGCAAAGTACAAACAATTGCAAAATCATTGATTCTTTGGTTGAAAATTTTAAATAATTTTGACTAAAATTTTATAAAAACGTCTTATTGAAAAAAATTAAGAATTGTCATCCACAACCATTAGCATCTGATCTCCTTCACAATTTTCTTTTACCAAACACTACTTATCTAACCGCTGTTGCTGCTATTTTTCACCTAATTAAGTTTCTTCAGCATATATTGTTTCTTTTGCTGTTAATGAAGTGTTTTATCTGCTTCATGTCTTTTTTTAAACCTTTATTTCCTCTATATACAATGTAATGTTTTTTAAATGTTTCATCTCATGGATTTATTCCTTCATCACCTCTGACTAATCTTCTTCCTTATTTTATTCCTGAACCAGAATAGTTATAATCAATGAGATTCACTTTTCCTGAACCAGAATAATTCTAACCAGGAAGATTCATTACAAAAGGTAATTAATTAAATTAAAGTATTAGATTAATTAAAGTATTCACTAATGCCTTTCCATATTTTTCTGTTTACCAAAATATGTGAAGATAATTATTCAGAATGATAATTGAACAACTAATAATCAAATTATTAAATTCATTTGTTGAAATTTTAGTTTCAAGTGTTTCATTATAATAATTTATATTTCCAGGAAATTATTCTCTATGAATTAGTGATAAGCTATCGATTATTTGATGGATATCATTCATCAAAATTATATCATCGTTTTCCTGTTTATTTTCTCACTAAATCTTCAGCAAAGGTGAGGAGATAAATTACTTCAAGGCTACTAGAAGAACTACCATCTAATAATCAATATACGTGCTAGAGATTTTTCTGTACACAAAAATAACAGAATTGACTTCTGAATTATACATCGCTGTCCACAAATTGCGTGAACCTCACCTTCCTGAGTGAATGCAGTATTGTAGCATATCTACTGTCATACGAGAAAATATCCATCATAATTATTATTCTAAAAATTATTAATTCCTCAGCAGAACATTTTTCTAATTTTAAACCGTTATTCATAATGTATTTATCAGTTGCTTAAGGAGTAATGTGCATGAAATTGTTTAACTGGTGGAATATCGTTAAATTCTTCTAATCAATGTTGGTGTCCAGAAAAACATGTTTTCCAATTTGTCTATTATCTTTAGTTGCTTTTATTACATTATTGTCTAATTTTGCAACTGATCTGTTTCTCTATATATTTCATATTTCGTTCTAGATTGTTTCTCCACTTTTTAAATTCCTCTCTTAATTGTTCCTTCATATTGCTGTTTTGTCTTGCTTTATTAACACTGTCAGGGTCATATCTCTTAAACATTTAATAAATATATAGAACTAATGATTTATATTTTATCATTTTACATTTAACATGTAATATTACTTTTTAATGTTTAAGCTTAATTAAGATTTATGTTTATGTTTAATGTTTATCAATAATGTTTAATGTTTATATTTAATGTTTAGGGTTTTAAAAAGCCTCTAAGGTTTTTTTGGTTTGTTCATACTGTAAAAAATGTTTTATTCCATGGTTACATATCCCATCGTTAGGTTTTCTAGGTATATCTATAGCAATAAAACCAAATTTATCAATATCCAGATTTTACTGCACTTTCCTTTAAATTCATAGATATAGAAATCTTCACCAATAGATTAAGGATATATAAGATTTAAATTTGTATTAACCTATTGAAAAATGTTTAAGAATTTAAATTTTGACTAACTAATTGTTTTGCTGTTTTTGAATATGTTTGTCCTCAATCAAAGCAATCCATTACCATAAGTCTCCCTCTAGTAAAATATTCTTTAACCATGTCCTGACGTTCAATATTAAGATCTTCACTCGAAAGAATTATCTTCACATTCATCCAGTGGTATAATTTTAAGATTATTTTCAATATAAGTAGAAATTTTTCGTTATGGTTATCTTCAGCTTCTTTACATCATTTCATAAATTCTGAATATTTTGGTTGATTTACACTTTTAAAATAAAAACTGAAGGGTTAATTTGACAATTCTGGAGGTAAAATATAATTATTGGTTATTAATGTCGTTTTCCCCCATCTACATGGTCCTATTATTGCACATACATTAGATTTCGGTAAAAGGCAGCTTTATCTGATTTTTTATTGCTTTTCTGGAATTCTTACTTTTGTCCCCAGTCGTATTTCATGTAGTTAAATAATTTTTATTGATATTAAATGATTCGCCTATTTCTGTTACAAAATAATTTAATAGTTATAAAAAGTGATGATCTCTTACCAGACAAGGTAGTTACAAAAATTTCCAATAGTTGTTGTTTACAGAACTCTTTAATTACAAATATTAATTCATAAACTAATAAATTATATTGTGATGGAGAAACAGTAGTAATTCTTATTGGACAGTATAGTTTAAAATGGTTAGAAAAATTTATTCATACATATACTCTAAATATTCACATTAAAGAAGATAAAATTTTAAATAAAGTCATCACTGAGATTAATGTCAAATTATATATGGAAATATAAGTCAGTAATGGAAATTTTTTGTACTGTAATGACAATATTATTGTAGACAGTCAAAAAACGGTTCCTATTAATTTACCAAATAATATTCCTCTTGAATTAATTAATACAGATTTTAATTTTGCTTATGGAATGCTTGTGGAAGGAGATAAATATTTTTATCGAGAATCTTTCATTATTGTTTTTTTATACATAAATTATAATTAGGCTTGCCTCTAATTATGAACCAAAATATGTATTAGTCACTCCAATTCACAATTTAGTAAATTAATATTACAAATGAATATAATAATTTGATATTTTTAATGGTACTACTGTGAGAGTTGATTTAGAAATGAGTTAACTATGTTATTAAGAAACTATTGTGCTGTAACGTATATATTAAAATAATGGTAATGATATTCAGTTCTCAACTGCCTTTAATCCTAAATATAAATTTGTTGAAATATGATTATAAACGATTATTCAAAGTTATCATATGATCTTAAAATAATAGATGTTAAACCATTTTTTTAAGTAGACACATTTGGTTTGTGTGTGGATTTATTATTCTTTCTAATTTAACATTTGTCATGTTTTCTTATGGATGTGAAAATATCTTTAGTAACCTACTTTAAAATTTTTTCATATTGTTTTTTTCTAGTTCTTAAATTAAAGTTGATATACCACATTAATTAATGAAAAAGGTATTTCTATGATTATATGTGAGGCATTTCGAACAGGTTGGTTTGAATCTTCAAAAATGTTTTCGACTTCTTCATCAATATGTTCAAATTTTGTAACAGTCTTCCTGTACTCTATTGTTTCGGAAACATCTTTAGCTTTAAACCAAGGATTATTTTGTCTACAGTAAATAATAAAATTACTTTATCGTTGTGTTTAGGTTTTTTGTTGAATGATGGAAACTAATAGAATTTTCATACAATAAATTTAAGATCTGAGATTTTGAGATATTTTTTCTACACTTTTTTCTAATTTATTAGGAAGATCGATAGTGTAAACAATCCTAATTTGTTTACAAAATTAGAGTGTCTGAATTCCTATTGTATTACTACCTGTGAGTATTTAAATACTACATTTGGAGAAATAATTTATTTAGATCTCAATAATGAATCTAAAGTTATTTTGTGGGATAGATATAATAAATTATTTAGTGGATATGATTTTAAAAAAAATTGAAAATGTGAATATTAAAGGAAACTATAAAAGGATGAAAAAATATAAAAATGATGAGGAGAATGATCTTGAACAAACTATGTGTATTCCTTCAGTAGTTAGCAGTTAGAATATCTGGAATTCACATACTCAAAAAAAATTAATTCAATTTCTATTATTCTTATTGTTTTTCTTTAATTTTTATCTGATGAATCAGTTCTTTCAAATCCTGTATTCAACTTACTTTTCAATTTTAAATAAATAGTATTCTTTTAACATAATGATTATTTCCTTATTAATGAGCTTGCAAGTAAAATGTAATTCTTATTTCATTAAGAGAGTTGTGAGTTAAAATTAAATTTCTTATATACTATTACAAAATTGAATTCATAAATATGAATTATGGTAAAGGAAATTGTTTGGAACTCAATAATGTATTTGAAGTTATTTTGTCAACAGGATAAAATAATTTAATTGCTAAATATGTGTTTCAGTTTCTTGCAGAAGGGATTGTTTAACTTAATTATGAAGGAGTATAAATATCAATTCTGACAATCTAAAACTCACTATTATGCCCAATGTAAGTGATGTTCATAACTTCACTAAATTCACTAAAAATGTAATTCGTGAAAACTGAAAATTATGAAATTAATGAGGTACTGCAAATTGAATAATTTAATTTAACCATATTTATAATTAAAAACTTAAAAAGAGACGGAAAATTCGAAAACATTGTAGTTTTTTATATTGAAAGTAGTGATAGAAGTTCTGAAACTAAACCTTGTAGGAAACAGTTAATTACTATTTAGTTGAAAATAATTAAAAAGGTTACAAATAGTATATTTGAAAATATATTGAGAAAAATCATTTTCAAATGCAGTGAAACCAAAAATTATGACATTACTTAAAGGAAATTTAACTGTATTTAAAGGCTGTAAATTAAATTTGAATTTATGTTGTGAATACAATATTGAAACAAATGAGGGGGTTAGTGAATATTGACACCAAACTGAAAATTATAGGATTACTACAGAAAAATATTTTTTATCATTTAAGACTGGAAACAAGACGTTTTAACAAAAATATGTAATTTTCCAACTCTGACTCAACAGTAAACAAAATTAATGGATCGCAATTTGCAATTAATAGTCATGTTTCATTAAGAGGCTCATCTTACATCACATTAACAGAAAAATTAAAGAAAGTTTCCATTAACGTTAAAAATAGCCAAAAACGTTTCCGCTTGGCAATATTATCTGCCATATAGCCTGTAATTAAAAGTCTGCTAATATATATTTATAAACTAATTTATTAAATATAAAAATTATGCACTCAGGCTTGATCAGAACTTAAAGATTTGGAATTACCTACTAATAGTGATGATATTAACAAATGTAGACAAAAACTGACATAGCTTATTGTTTTATCTTTTGATAAGATAGATCAAGATATCGATTATATGCAATATAATTTAAAATAGATTGGTTTTTTAATTTATTGTGTTTGGAAGAAGGAAATATTTCACATTAATTTTGGATAAAAGGTTTATCTAGCTTTTTCTGGTTCAAATCTGAAAACATAAAGAAACAAAATTAATTTGTGATATACGTGTATATCACATTTGATGAGAAATAAAATTCAGAGAAACACATAAAAATTGTTTAACTAATAAGCCAGTAAGAGTAGAACCAACAAAACAATAATTGAAAATTATATGGATACTCAAGGAGGTCCTTTTGTTGTTGATGCTAATCTTAAATTTTTTTTGGTAAAGATGGACAATTTCAAATAAATCCAAAAATGGAAGAATTCTTTAAGATATTCAAAAATACCAGTAAGAACAAAAATTATTTTCATAATAGTTTATACAAGGAAATATTAAAAGATAGATATAAACTTAGAAATAAGAAGATGAATATAGTGGAGTTGAAATTAAATGATGAATCTTATTATATGAAATATCAACAACATGAACCATAGTGCATATAATTTTTGATATTCTGCTACATTAAATATCTAAATGGACACTACAAAAATCCTGTTAAATAAACATGACCAAATTCAAATAAAGTAGTTCAATATATGAAAAAAGTTGAAGAAATAAGTCTAATTATTTCTGAAATCGAAGACATAAAACCTCTAACAAGCGGAGAACAATCACGTCATGTTTGACCTAAATTTCTTCTTAATGTGAAAAACATAACAAAAAATTAATTCATTTGACTGGCAAATATAAAAAACATGTATGCAAAAAAAGTAATTTACAACTAATGTCCTAGTTTTGTAGAAATTTATGTGCATAATTTATTAGCATATGATTCTCATTTGTTTGTGAAGGAACTTTGTTACAATGATAAAGAGATAGATATAATTCAAATATTGGAAATAGGTGTTCAAAGTGTAGAAAAGCATCTGATTCTAAAAATCGCAACTGTTATGTTATTTGAGACATGTGTGTGAACGATGTACTGCTGGAAAGAGCAATGTCTCGAGTTTAACATGGATGCTGCAAGGTAGCAACAGTGTTTGCCCACTTCAGTTCTAGTAAAAATAGGGTTCGGAAAACACAAAGCGTTTTCTGTTCTATATTTTCTCCAGTGCGGTTCAGTAATAACTGTTCAGCATTACTTTCATACTGGATATGATGTGGATCTTTCTTCAGGACAGAGCATTAGGCAATGGTATGAACAATTCCGAGAAACAGGTTGTCTGTTTAAAGGCAAATCGCTGGGCTGTCACTGAGTTACTGAGACAGATGTCAAACGCATCCGCAGAAATCCATTCTCTATGCAGCTCAACAGCTCAGCCTGCCCCTGATGTCCATCTGGCGTATGTTGCGTGGACGTTTACACATGAAACCATACAAAACTGAGTTACTCCAAGCTCTTCATGAAGGTGACGAACAATAATGTGTGGAGTTCTGGAATTTTGTCTTGTCAAGCTGGAAGATGACAGTTTTCTTCCACTCTTAATGTTTAGTGATGAGGCAACATTAGATTTAAGTGGAAAGGTGAACCATCATAATGTGACAAAATGGGGTATGGAACAACTGAATGAAGTTGTCAAACATGAAACAATGACTTAATTTACCAACAGGAATGGGAACCGCCATACTGGCATCTGGAAGCACAGGAATTTTAAATCGTAGCATTACAGAAGAATGGATTTTCCCACTGGACCAAATGATACAGCCACTCATTACATGTCTCCAAGGTCACTGGACCTGACTGTTTCTAATTATTTCCTGTGTGGGTTTATAAAACACTCTGTTTATGTACTTACCAACAACAATTAATGCTCTGAGACATCGCTGTGGCTCTAGACATGCTCGTTGCAGTGTGGGAACAATTTGGATACTACACTGACATATACCATGCATCTCAAGGAGGTACATTGAACACCTTTGAAAAGGTATGGAAAAACTTTTTGAGTTTCTCATACATTGAAAAATAAAAACGTTGTATATGTTTATGGGTTTCAGAAATATAGACATGTCAAATCGGATGATTCTTTTTGATAAAACTTGTGTTTTTGTTCCTCAAGAACACGGTTAGTAATTTGAATGTTGTCCATTTGTTTATTCCCATGACCTGCTTACTCTTGTGTTTGTTGTTATATCCACAGATTAACAACCATATGTGAAGAAAAAATTTTATTAGGTGGAGCAAGGCCACTGCTTAATTTTACAAAAAGATAAACTTTTTTCGAAAACAAAAGGATTCTTATCCAACCAAAATTTTATAACATGCCAAAGAATAGATCACCTTATTGACTTGAAATATTAGCAGCTGAACTGAATTTACGTTCCTTTGTAGTGTTTTCTCTCGACGCTATCTGGCAGATGCCAAGGAAGTAGATGGGGGCAGAGTCCAGGGTCGATGGCCGGGATAGTGTAGATGTGACACCTGGACGTTCTGGCTTCATCGAAGTATCTTCTGGTGGCAGTCTGCAGCAGTTCGAAAGATGCCTGTTTCCCTTTCTTCTGGATATTTAACACAGTGGCTGCAGTGTTCCTCCACCGATTCCGGAGTGATGATTGGCAGCCATTGGCGATCTCTGACAGGTGGATGGTGATATCATAGTGTGACCATCTACACCGGAAAAATGCTCGTGCGCAAGTGTAGTTCGATGCTGATTGAATGATTGGCGGGAACGCCTCTAGTGCCGGCTATCGGAACATGCTGGCACTAAGTTGCAGGCGTCGCTTAACTCTGCTGCAGTAGCTGACCATTGCATTTGTGTGGCTGTGCGCGCCACGGCATTTGTAGGTCTTTGCCCTAATATAATGTAACCTGGAATTGTCCTTAGTTGATATGTATGTTGAAACCATCTGCATTTATGAATATTTTTATGTTGAACGTATTCATACTTGCTCTTAAGTCGATACTGTCAGCATATATTGGTCAGTCTTTTGCTGTTGCTATTAATGTTCAGAATTGGATGCTGCTTTCTTATATAACCTGTATTAGTTCTGGTAAATAAACAAGAAATTTAAAAATTAGTTTTATTGATATATTTATATTTATATTGATATATTTATATTTATGACATTGAAGCTTTATACATTTCCTTCAAATTTAAAAGAGAATTAAAAAAATAGAATTTTTTCAGAACCTGTATTAGTTTTGGTAAATAAACAAGAAATTTAAAAATGAGTTTTATTGATATATTTATATTTATATTGATATATTTATATTTATGACATTGAAGCTTTATACATTTCCTTCAAATTTAAAAGAGAATTAAAAAAATAGAATTTTTTCAGAAGGTGTAATTAACTTAGTAGCTACAAAAGTAGTGTATCCATTACATTACATTACTAACTGGGATAAATTTCAAGAAACAAAACTTCCACAAATGGCAGAATTTTTAGTAGGTTATATGAAACTGCTTTTAGTGAAGAAGACTGTAAATCTGTAAAGCGAATTTGTGAAAAATTTAATTTGAAAAATCTTAATGTATATCGTGATTTTTATCTTAAAACTGATGTTATATTATTAGCTGATATTTTTGAAAATTATTGTACAACTGATATAAAAACCAATGGTTTAGATTTATCTCAGTATTATACAGGAACCTATTTTTTCTTTTGATTCTATGTTAAAACATATAAGCATTTACTTTACTTATTACACAATTATGATAACATTTTAATGGTTGAGAAAGGAATTGGAGATGGTATATACCAGTGTATGTAAAAGCAAATAATAAATATACAAAAAATTATTACATAAAACAGATATCAAAATATTTAGCATCTTTAGATGTAAACACTTGGTATGGTTATGTATTGAGCCACCAGTGACCATGTCGTGAATTTTAATGGAATGAACCAAATAATTTCCAATCTAAAAAATATGAGAAATTTGGGAAACTTATAAAATTGGTTACATTTTTGAAGTAGGTTTAGACTGTCGAAAAAAATTACATGATTTGCATAAAGATTTACCATTAGTTTCACAAAATAAAATTTTGCTAGGAGCTAATGAAAAAAGTTATTAAATACTTTAGATAATAAATATAATTATGCTGTTCATTATAAAAACCTTAAACAGTATATTTCTCTAGGAATGTTCATATCAGAAATTTATACTGTTTTAAAATTTGAACACTTAGATTGCTTAAAAATTACATCGATTTAAATACAGAAATGAGAGTGAAAGCAACAAATAATTTTGATAAAGGTTTCTACAAACTGATTAATAATTCTGTATTTGAAAACGTTGGAAAATGTAGGAAACAGAGAAGCTATAAAATTAGTCTCAGATGGTAAAAATATAATAAATTATAAATGAATAAAAGCTAATAAAATGTTATTCAAAAATATGGTAGTTTAACAGCTAATCCAAATTTTAAAAACACAAAAGTATTTAACAAAAATTTAGTTGCTTCCATTATAATAAAACTAAATTTTTGTTTAGTAAACCTATTTATAATTGAATGGTTATACTTGACATATCGAAAGATTTTATAAATAATTTTCATTATGTGATCAATATATAAAAATATTGAACTTTGTTATGAAGACACTGATAGTCATATATATATAATATAAAAACTAAAGATTTTTGTGAATATATTAAATGAATGATTGATTATTTTGACACAAGGGCTCATTCAAAAAAATGTTTTTAATTTATTAAAACTTAATAAATTTGTATTAGGAAAAATGAAGATGAATGGGTAGGAAAAAATAGGAGACGAATTTTGTGGTCTAGGAACACAAACGTATGCTTATAAAATTGATGAAAAGGAAGAAAAAAAAGGGGTTTAGAAATGTATTCTTAAAAGTAAACTATGTTTAAAAGTTATATAGATTTTTTATTTAACAATAAAGCTATAAAATGAGTACAAAGCTTTAATCATGAAACTTATTTTTTAAGATTAATAAAAATGTTGATCTCACAGCACTAAAATAAATGTCTACAAAATTAATAAATACATTGTCATATGGCCATTATTCAACGGAATAATGAGATTAAATTTTTTATTAAATTCGCAGCTAACATATTTATGCTTTCCATTATACAATATATCAATTGTATATTCTCTGATTTCAAATCTGTATTCTCAATGTAATATGTGTATGTGATTATTAACTTTTTTATAGTTTTATGAAATAATACTTTGATGTTTGGTTTTAAAATACATTTTATGTTATAATTTCCTAATTATTTCAAAACACTGAAAAGACTAATTTTCATAAAATTTAATTTTTAATATTCCTGATATTACTGAATAGATTTTTTCTTTTTCATTTGAATAGTTCGCTGCAGTTGTTGAAGTCTCAAAATAACAATTTAAATCTTTAATTTTTGGCAATTAATACTTTCTTAAATTTATGTCAGCTAAAGTATACCAAATAATTTTTATGTTTTGATCATTTTTAACTTATAATAATAGATTCGAATGTTCTTCTGTTGGAGTTCATTTTAAATGTTGTCTGTAATAACATTTAGAAAAATATTTTCCACATTCATAAAGTACCTTATTTTTATTATATATTTTTATGGTATTTATTTAAACAGGGTCTACAGATTGTTCTATAACCATCTTTTGTATTCTTCTGTGAAGTAAAATTTTAGTTGAATTCTCAACCCCAAAATTTGTACAGATTTTAGTCTGAAGTACTAGAAAAAAATTACTAATCAAAATGAAAATTAAAAAATGTGTTTATATTTTCAAATTTATTGTCAAAAAATTCAAATTTTTATTCATAATTAGGTATGTTTTTGTCAATTAAATATTTATGATTAACTGATATTCAGTCATTTTCGTACTTGTTAAAATTTATGATTTTTCTGATTGTTTAATTGTTTTTCACATTTGGCTACGGTTTAAAACTTTTTTGATGCTTTTATTTCTGTTCACGAAATTCTGGTTTTATTTTATTTTTGTTGTAATAAAAATGTTGTGCTTGAAATTAATTTGTATTAGCTAAAAGAAAAACTATGGCTACAGACAAATTGTGTGCTGGATGCCTCATGTTCTCACTACTGCTGCTGGTTCAGAACTGCTCCAACTTGTATCAAAATCTAGATAGTTAACTTTGTTTCTGTCTGAATAATAAACTCTTGAGTAGACATAGCAAGTGAAGTAAAGTCATGCACACTGACAGAGAGTGCAACAGTTGCTCCTGTGGGAGCAAATTATCTAAATACCATCAGGAAAGAGTTATCCAGACCATCTGTAAGGATTAATTCTCAGCTATGGCATCCTCCTGTTCCATTAACTCACCGTAACTTTTAACGGTTCAATTTGATGAGCAGTAGAATCCAAGCAGTCAATTTTGCACAAAACATTTGAGATTGGTGCGACATAGTCAGTATCAATCATCAGCAGCTGTTAAACATATTCGGGCAACATCTCTTTTCCAAGGGGAGTTAGTGGTGGCATATCAGCAGATGCATAGACTTTGCAAAACTGAACAGGGAATTCAGTAGAGCACACCTGCAGCATCCAGCAGATGCCAGAGACAACTGCTGACAGTACCTATCCTCAGCATAGACCAGTCACTAAAAATTTGGTCCATGTTAGACAATTTCCAGAAGGAGAAGAATCGTTGCGTTCCACAGAATGAGGGATTAATCTAAATCACAGTTATTATCAGCCACAGCACAGTAGTAATCAGAATGCTAACAGGTCGCGAAAGACGAAGTGTCAGTCCAGATGGGGCCAATGGAAAAATTCCCGAATTAACCAATATGAAAGTAATGTGATGTCAATGTAAGTCGTAAATTAACATGGGAAGAGACGAAAGTCACATTGCAAGTCGAGAATGCCGTTGTATGACCCTCAAGCAGTTGCACTCCCATTGACAAAGGCTCCTCTTACAAATGAGAGTACTGAGAATTAGGGTATGAAGGCAAGCGACTCCCCCTGCTGTTCGTCGTGGAATGCCAAGGGAGAACAGTGGTCTGTAACACGACACCTTATTGTAAAAGGAAGAGACACTTTATTCAGTCACAAACACATGACCTTAAACGCACAAGTGTCAACTAGAATCGGGTCATATTCGTCATGACAGCTAAAATCAGCTTGACAGGAACATGTGGAGAACCAGTCTTACGCTATCCTCCACAGACGGGGCTGACTCTGGACTTCCACCGCCGCTAGGGTGACCTCTTGACTGGGAAAACCCGTCTGTTGGGCAGCACAATGGTCGCTCGTTTCTTATGACTGCTTCTCACATCCAGTGTAAAATTGAAGCTTACCTCAAAATTAATAAATAACGAACTATATGTGTCACTGAAGACCCAGTAGGATCTTTTGAAGTGCAAAAGATGGACGATTACCATTGCATGAAGACTGGCCTTGGTATCTCCATTAGTTTACATGTACTGTTAAGTTAAATATTATAAATAATTCCTGATCTGGAAAAGTCAGTATCATGGCAATGTACTGTGTGATTGCAACAAAGGAAGTGTCTATGGATACATTTCGTAGTACTGTATTGGATTGTGATAGTAGATTTACTAAAACTATTCACGTAATTAAACGACGGGCAGTGAAGCGCATTTCGCGCAATTAAAATCAGATTTTCTCACTAAATAAATACAGAAACATTAAAAGTAGCGCAAGTGCTGTAAACTTCAGATATATCGGCAATTATTTAATTTATAATTTAAATTGGTTGTTAATATTTACACTTATAAATTCGAAAATTGAGGAACCATAGAAGTTATTGGGTATAAACAAACTATGCCAGATAAAAGAAAACTGAGAACTGCATCATATTTCTCGGATAATTACCATGTGAATTGGTGTATCATATGTGTATAAAACGTTAAAATTTGAGAATTTCAGAACTTTCCATGTTCAGTAGTTCAACTGACTTCAGTTGTGATTGACCTAGGTTTCCTGGGTGAACAGCAGCATTTGGGGGGAGCCTATGTTCAGAAGCTGTTGGAAGTAGTCATGTTGTCTTAGTCTCTGTTCCGAGAAAGTTTTATCTGATGAGCGATGAAATAGCTGCTAGTTCGTCCGTGTGAATTATTCAAAGTTCCTACCTTTTGGCACCTGATGGGCTTGTGGTTTTTCAGGTTGAGTGTGATACAAGTCATACTTAGAAGATTCCTGTGTGTAGATAACTCACGCAATTAATTGTAGTTTATTCATCCACCTCCAAGATCCTAAGAAATACTGTCAAGCTCTGTAATTAATTTATTGAGAACTGTGACTTCCGAATTTGCTATGTTCTTATTGAAATAAAACTCGAATTTGTAAACTTTAAATATACATGAGTGTGTATGTGATTTTTGCATAGCAAGCCCTGCCTACATGTATATTAAATACTTTTGAGGAACATTGGGTACATTCTGACAAGTGTGAACTGACGTCCTGTAGACGAAATGAAGCAAAATTTGTAGGTCTAACCACATTTTAGGCTCCCATTGACGTGTTTGTGCTATGTAATTTGTGGGTATATCTTTCCATGCAGTAGCAGATGGGGGCTTCGAGCTGATCAGAACTTGTGAACAGTTCATAACTTTGATTTTTGGCGAGTCGATGAGAGAGACTGTGTTTTATTTCGTTATCCACACCACATGCACATTCCCATACAACCTGTTCGGTCAAAGGTCACATTTCACCTCCCATGAATGGATTACAGAGAGGCATCAGTGAGGAGTCACTATCCATGAGTATGTGTCATGCCAGAGGGAACCCAGTCGAGCATTTTTTCGTCAAAGAAGTTGGGAAATCAGTGGGACTGCAGTTTGTGGAGTTTATTAATAGTCTAATACATGACTCTATGGGTCAGTCCCTGGCCAAATACATGCTAGAAAGTCCAGCACGCACGCCAGTGGCAGCAGCATCTCGATTACCTGTGAACAGGATTTCAGTCAAAGTAATCAGAAACTCTAAGAAGAATTAGACAAAAGGAAGCCCAATAGATTAATGATGAGGACTGGTGTGCCAGCCAACCTGGATATGATGTTTAGGCAGTTCCCCGCATCCAACTAGGTGAATATCATACTGGTACGAAAGCCCTGCCTCAGTTACACGATTTTCAAACATTTAAAAACTTTCGCTCGTTTTCAAATAAATAATAACACACACAGACTGTTTGGGCATACATATTACATTCTAGAGAGTACGAGAAGTAATGTCGTGGTGATAGGAATGGAAGCTGCGCCAGTCAGTATAAATGCACAAGAGAAAGGAGAAGTGTTATTTATGACTGTATTTCTTGGGCTAGTTTAACGGCCAGTTAAGTTTTCACTATGAAATGATTATAAGAGTTAGAATGTTCTGAATTGTTTATGTAAGGGTACAAAATGGGCATTGTGTTTCCTATATTAAGATTTACATTGTGATCTAAAACGTCTCCAGTTACTTGAAGTTCCAAGATTGGATGCAAAGCAAGAAATAATGAGATCTCTGAATGATAACTTCTGAAACTGCTGAGAAGAGACGTAGCTCACAAATGGAGGAAGGAAATCAGAAATATCAGACATAAGCTCATGGTATAGGTGGCTAATGGAGATAACAACAGCACAGCGGCTGTGTGAAGGAGCTGTAACTGATGCGCTACTGAGCTTCCTTCAGCCTGTTTCCTCACACAAATACTTGCTGAGGTAGGTGGCGTCTGAGGATCGATTTGCCATACTGAAGACGGGAAAAGCTGGGCAACGTTGTCATTATGGTCCTGATGGCTATAAGGTGCTGGCAAGGAGCAGGAAATGCTTTAAATTTTCTCCCTCCAGGGCCCAGTCAGCCATGAAGTCTAACCTGTTTGCCTTGCCACTCCTCAGATTTACAATAACGTTTGCGGTTGCCATTCCTCAGATTTATAATAACATTTGTGGATTTTAATTATCCTGATGTAAGGTAAGTGGTCAGTTTCTGTATTTATTGTGGACAGTGAATGTGACTTAGGTCATTTTAATAAAACAGTGTGGAAACTGTTATATGTGGACTCCATAATCCTAATTTATTTACTGAAATTTTTGTCATGCTATTTGAAGCAATACAGCTTTTGTATAACAGAATCACTGTGAACTAACTGGGCATCTCAGTGGTGGCTTCTGGTCATCTGATGCAGAGGGAGCATGTAGTTCGTATATTCTGGCTCAATTTCCAAGGAAATGAAAAATCATGTAATTTCAAGTAAATACCACGCAAAATGATAAATTATGATTAAAAGCAAATATTCCGATGTTTTTCCAAAATATCAGAAAATCACAACAAAATTGATCGACAGAGTGTATCCTGAATAAAAATAAACGTTTTTCGTTAATTTTCATCTATTTTCATCATTTTCCGCTGGTTTTAATTATTTTTCAAATTTTACCACTTTTTCGAAACTATTTTTAATGACCTATTATTTTCCTACAATTTCGTCAAATTTTCTACCACTTACCATACATTTACTTGAAATGTCATGATTTTACATTTTCTTGAAAACTGAGCCACAGCATAGAAACTACATCTACTCTACATTTAAAATTTCGAAACATTATTCCAAAAAAATGAAAACTGAATGTAAAAATATAATCGAAAATATTTCAACCAAAATAATTTTGAACCTATGCACGTAATAAAAGGAAATTAATTATAATCATCTTCTTTCTTCCTTCCTTTGTGTCTCAGTTTAGCATTGCCATCTTAAAAAAGTTGCCAAACCCACTAATCAATTTCAAATATCTGATTGCCAAAATAATTTTAAATTCGTTATCAAGGTCCATAAAATTTTTTCTCCATATTTTGTTTAGGTGATCACATCCAGTAACGTTATATATAACATCTACTTGTGTCACAGTAATTTTATTAGGCTATCTTGCATTCCAGAATGAGATTTTCACTCTGCAGCAGAGCGTGCGCTGATATGAAACTTCCTGGGAGATTATAACTATGTGTCAGACCGAGACTCGAACTCGGGACCTTTGCCTTTCATGGGCAAATGTTCTACCAACTGAGCTACCCAAGCACGACTCACGCCCCGCCCTCGCAGCATCACTTCTGCTAGTACCGGGTCTCCTACTTTCCGAACTTTATAGAAGCTCTCCTGCGAATCTTGCACAACTAGCACTCCCGAAAGAAAGGATACTGTGGAGACATGGCTTAGCCATGGCCTGGAGTATGTTTCCAGAATGAGATTTTCACTCTGCAGCAGAGTGTGTGGTGGTGTGAAACTTTCAAGTTTCAACCTTGCATTGTTTACACTGCTGAGATTATGAAATAGAGAATCCATTATACAGTACAATTATTAATTAGAAAAACCTAAATTTTTTATGATAGAAATAGAAACATTTTATTATAACTAAAATTTTATTTGTTGTAAATGAATGATAAAGAGCAATACTTATACCTGTCAATATAAAATCACAAAATCCAAAAACTTATACAACTGAAGAGATAGCAGATATGTTGTATAATAATCTTCAGCTATTTGATGATAAAGATAAAAAGATAAAGCTTCCTTTATTGATGATGACACTAGAGAACGAAATAAAAATCAAGAAAAGATGATAATACTAAAACATGTAAAAAATTATGAAAAGAATTAAAAGTTCTCACCTAGTTTTCTAAATTGAGGCTACTCATCAATCACCAATATTTATGTCTTTATTATAAATATATAGATTATTTTCACTTTTATCACTCACAGGAAGAGAATAAAAATGACAGCTCTCACTCCTGTTCATTTACAAAACTTAAAATTTATCAGGCCATTAGTAAAGTAACTGTTATGGTTACCAATGAAGTTATCATTTTCATCCATATCTTTTATTTCCAATCGTGAATTTTTGTATGAATTGCAACAAATATAGGATAAAACAGCTCATAAATTAGCAGTGCTTCAGATCCAAAAGACTCAACTGATGCAATAATATCAGTTTCATGATGAAAATAATCATAATTTTTCACAAAAAATCCACCACCTAAATTAAAATAAACATTAATTAATTTAAATGGTGTAATTTTATGAAGATCATTAGGAATAATTTTTGTATAATTTTGAATAATTTTAGTATTAAATTCCAGTGCACCACCATTTCTATCTTATATAGCCACAAATAAACATCACATTCAGTTATAACTCTGTTTAAACTATCAATTTGTTTAATGTTTAGATTAGGTTTTTTTGTATGGATAAATTTTTCTTAACATTTTGAGTTATAGTGGCCAACAGCAATTTCCATTGTCTCTTAATCACAATACAGTTCCTCATTTTTACGTGATTTTGGAGATAAAATGTTATATAAAAACCAAATACATCGATATTTTCACAATTATCTCTTATAGGTAGAGTTCAGATATTCTGAAGAATGGATGATTTTAATTGAAACAATTTTTCTTTTATTATTAATAAATTATTACTATTTAAATGGAAACAGATTTGGAGCTTAAAGGAGGAATTCAAGAGAAGAAATCAAAAAATAAACAATGTAGATCACTACCAACTCAATTTGATGTGTGATAATTGGAACAAGCATATACGGAAGAACAATGTTAATAGCCAGTAATTATATTTTAGGTAAAGTTTAGTCTAATAGTTTAGATCAACCAAACTACCAAGAGTTAACGAAAATATGTGAAAAAGTTAATGAGAAAATTACTACTTTTATTGAAATTCAGATGAAATTATGCCACTAGACCAATATAAAGATAATTCAGGAGTTTTATTTTGATTAATTCATTCTAGAAAAACAGGATGTAGACATAAAGGAATAGATCGTTTTATTGGCTGAACCATATCCAACTAATCATTTAGTGAGACATAATCATAAATTTTAAAATGTATTTAGAGGAGATGATTCAAATTTAAATCATATTTGCCATGAGTTAGTTGATGGCGATATAAATTTTACTGATCCCAAAGGAAACTGTAGTAATTGTTGGAACAATGATTAGTTTGGATTTTTTACAGTATATGTGACAATAAAATTACTGATGGAAAATATCAATGTAAGATTAAAGATTTTGACAAAAGTTAATTTGACAAAAGTTATTACAGTCTATTAATCAACCATACTGATCGCATTTTTCCTGAACATAAAAGAATTGTAGAACATCTGCAGTATTTAGAACAATAGATTGCAAAAGATGGTCAAAATTAAACAGTTTGTCCCTCACCGAATAATGACACTAAATGTGGCCCTGATACATGTGGTTGTCACTATTTTGATAAATGTAAAACTAAAAATCTTATTTTATTGATTTTTATAAACCTATAACTACAGTTAAAATCTGATTTTTTTAGACTATGAGTTAGAAATAAAAGATAGTTACATAACTGTGGTTATTCAATTATTAAACATAAACATTATACCTAAAAATAATTTTTAAACATTAATATTAAACATGCACATAAATATTGAACATAACACAACATAAACAAAATATTTATAAATGTGAATGTTAAACATGAAATGTAATGCCTGCTAGTATTTTTGTCTTAATTAAATGCTTACAAAATATGATCCAGACATTGTTATAAAGACATTGCTAAACAAAACAAAAAAGAGTTGAAGAGATAAAAGAGATTTTTTGGATTGGAACAAATAACCGAGAACAGAGTATGAGACATACAAAGTAGGAGATCAGCCTGTTATTGATGGAATTGAACAAGATAAACAAGGAACTGAAGGTTTAGGCGATGATGTTCTGAAAGCTATTGAAGGAAACCGAGATGCTGAAAAACAAGTAATTCTTTATCATCATCAACTACATAAGTTTGAAGATTTGCCATCAATTAAACAATTTGATGAAATATGTAGTCAATCAAAACTGCAAGATGTAATGAATATGTGTGAAGATGGGAATAAAAATAGAGTTTAACAGACAAATATAAGTCACAGAATGTTGTAATATACTAACAACAGTGAAGTAAAAATTTATGGATTAAGACCTGTTTATATGTTTAACAATACTTGTAATTTACCAGAGAATTTGCTGGAGATAGGTAGCAAATTGGTGAAGCAACATATGAAGGTTCGGATGGATTTTGAATCTTTTAACTAAAAACCATTTTACCAGAACAATATGAATATAAAATTTAATCCTATTGATTTATCAAACTATACAAATATAGTGTTCGATCATGAGAACTATATTCAAGGTGAAGAATTAGCTGTAAATAAGAATTATCATAATAAAAAAATCTGATATATCAAAAATGTCAAAAAATAAGTTCAATGATTTTACTATCAACAAACCAATAGGGATTCCTTAATTAAACAGATGTTTGATGAATAAACATTTTGGAAAATTTGTAACTATGGTAAAGGATTAGTTAATATATTAATTATCAAATTACCATTTGAAATGCATCTACCTGGATATAATTTTTGAAGCACAGGAACAATGTTAGAAGAAAGATCAGCTATAGGAGGGGAAGGTGTAAATCCATTATATGAAGCACGTGAAAAACATATTTTTCAAAGAGATGACAAACATTTAGAGTCTAGATATGAAGCAGATAAACAAATTTAAAAAAAAAAACAGAAAAGAACAAATGTATGCTGAAGATGCATCATTTGGAGAAAAATTAGCCTCAAAAGCAGTTAGAGGAATAATGTATAGAAAAAGGGAATTGAAACTGATAATAGATGGGGATTATATATTTTTTTCTATATTTTTTAATCTACAGGGTGATGGACAGAAAAGGTTTACAAATTTTATTGCCTATTGGGTTACACAACAAGAATCACTAATCACACAGGAACTGGGGGTCGCAAACGCCATAAGAGGGTGCTACAGTCAGACCTAGATATAGTAGGGGTCAGTGAAGTGAAGTGGAAGGAAGACAAGGATTTCTGGTCAGATGAGTATCAGGTAATACCAACAGCAGTAGCAAATGGTGTAACAGGTGTAGGATTCGTTATGAATAGGAAGGTAGGGCAGAGGGTGTGTTACCGTGAACAGTTCAGTGACCAGGTTGTTCTAACCAGAATCGACAGCAGACCAACAGCGACAACGATAGTTCACGTATACATGCCGACGTCGCAAGCTGAAGATGAACAGATAGAGAAAGTGTATGAGGATATTGAAAGGGTAATGCAGTATGTAAAGGGTGACGAAAATCTAATAGTCATGGGCAACTGGAATGCAGTTGTAGGGGAAGGAGTAGAAGAAAAGGTTACAGGAGAATATGCACTTGGGACAAGGAATGAAAGATGAGAAAGACTAATTGAGTTCTGTAACAAGTTTCAGTTAGTAATAGCGAATACCCTGTTCAAGAATCACAAGAGGAGGACGTATACTTCGAAAAGGCCAGGAGATACAGGATGATTTCAATTAGATTACATCATGGTCAGACAGAGATTACGAAATCAGATACTGGATTGTAAGGTGTACCCAGGAGCAGATATAGACTCAGATCACAAGAGTAGGCTGATGTTCAAGACATTAGTCAGGAAGAATCAATACGCAAAGAAGTGGGATACGGAAGAACTAAGGAATGACGAGATACGTTTGAAGTTCTCTAACGCTATAGATACAGCAATAAGGAATAGCGCAGTAGGCAGTACAGTTGAAGAGGAATGGACATCTCTAAAAAGGGCCATCACAGAAGTTGGGAAGGAAAACATAGGTACAAAGAAGGTAGCTGCGAAGAAACCATGGGTAACAGAAGAAATACTTCAGTTGATTGATGAAAGGAGGAAGTACAAACATGTTCTGGGAAAATCAGGAATACAGAAATACAAGTCGCTGAGGAATGAAATTAATAGGAAGTGCAGGGAAGCTAAGACGAAATGGCTGCAGGAAAAATGTGAAGACATCGAAAAAGATACGATTGTCGGAAGGACAGACTCAGCATACAGGAAAATCAAAACAACCTTTGGTGACATTAAAAGCAACGGTGGTAACATTAAGAGCGCAACGGAAATTCCACTGTTAAATGCAGAGGAGAGAGCAGATAGGTGGAAAGAATACATTGAAAGCCTCTATGAGGGTGAAGATTTGTCTGATGTGATAGAAGAAGAAACAGGAGTCGATTTAGAAGAGATAGGGGATCCAGTATTAGAATCGGAATTTAAAAGAGCTTTGGAGGACTTACGGTCAAATAAGGCAGAAGGGATAGATAACATTCCATCAGAATTTCTAAAATCATTGGGGGAAGTGGCAACAAAACGACTATTCACGTTGGTGTGTAGAATATATGAGTCTGGCGACATACCATCTGACTTTCAGAAAAGCATCATCCACACAATTCCAAAGACGGCAAGAGCTGACAAGTGCAAGAATTATCGCACAATCAGCTTAACGGCTCATGCATCGAAGCTGCTTACAAGATTAATATACAGAAGAATGGAAAAGAAAATTGAGAATGCGCTAGGTGACGATCAGTTTGGCTTTAGGAAAAGTAAAGGGACGAGAGAGGCAATTCTGACGTTACGGCTAATAATGGAAGCACGGCTAAAGAAAAATCAAGATACTTTTATAGGATTTGTCGACCTGGAAAAAGCGTTCGACAATATAAAATGGTGCAAGCTGTTCGAGATTCTGAAAAAAGTAGGGGTAAGCTATAGGGAGAGACAGGTCATATACAATATGTACAACAACCAAGAGGGAATAATAAGTGTGGATGATCAAGAATGAAGTGCTCGTATTAAGAGGGGTGTAAGACAAGGCTGTAGCCTTTTGCCCCTACTCTTCAATCTGTACATCGAGGAAGCAATGATGGAAATAAAAGAAAGGTTCAGGAGTGGAATTAAAATACAAGGTGAAAGGATATCAATGATACGATTCGCTGATGACATTGCTATCCTGAGTGAAAGTGAAGAAGAATTAAATGATCTGCTGAACAGAATGAACAGTCTAATGAGTACACAGTATGGTTTGAGAGTAAATCGGAGAAAGACGAAGGTAATGAGAAGTAGTAGAAATGAGAACAGCGAGAAACTTAACATCGGGATTGATGGTCACGAAGTCAATGAAGTTAAGGAATTCTGCTACCTAGGCAGTAAAATAACCAATGACGGACGGAGCAAGGAGGACATCAAAAGCAGACTCGCTATGGCAAAAAAGGCATTTCTGGCCAAGAGAAGTCTACTAATATCAAATACCGGCCATAATTTGAGGAAGAAATTTCTGAGGATGTATGTCTGGAGTACAGTATTGTATGGTAGTGAAACATGGACTGTGGGAAAACCGGAACAGAAGAGAATCGAAGCATTTGAGATGTGGTGCTATAGACGAATGTTGAAAATTAGGTGGACTGATAAGGTAAGGAATGAGGAGGTTCTACGCAGAATCGGAGAGGAAAGGAATATGTGGAAAACACTGATAAGGAGAAGGGACAGGATGATAGGACATCTGCTAAGACATGAGGGAATGACTTCCATGGTACTAGAGGGAGCTGTAGAGGGCAAAAACTGTAGAGGAAGACAGAGCTTGGAATACGCCAAGCAAATAATTGAGGACATGGGTTGCAAGTGCTACTCTGAGATGAAGAGGTTAGCACGAAAAGGAATTCGTGGTGGGGCACATCAAACCAGTCAGTAGACTGATGACAAAAAAAAACTGTCAGAAGATCGAAGCTTCACAGCAAGTGTCCTCTTGACTGATGAGTCTGCATTCTCACTCAGGGCTGTGATGAATGTTCATGGCCTGCATATGTGTTCAGATGTGAACTCACATACTACAAGTATGCATGCCTCACGTTGCCAATTAACCCTCAACATATGGGCTGGCATCATCGGAGACTGGTCCATTGGGCCGTATATTCTCCTGGACCAACTGACGTTCGCAAGTATCTCGTATTCTTTTGAGAGGGTCTGCCAGACCTTTTGAATGTTGTTCCTATGATCATTCTTCGTTGCATTCGATTTCAGCATGACAGAGGCCCCGCACATTTCAGCAGACAGGTGGGGGCACAGCTGCAAGCAACCCTGTGGCTCACTAGATTGGTTTCAGTGGGCCAGTCGTATAGCCACCATGATCACATTATCTGTCCCCAAAAGGTTTTTCTTGTGGGGGATCTGAAGGGCTTTAATTTTCTTAAGGTAACAACTGTTATATCGTCAGAGGCCTTAGTGGGCAGGAGTGTTGCGGCAGCAGGTTGTCTTCGAGATACACAAGGTATTTTTGGGAGGGTGAACCATCCAATGCAGCATCGATGTCAGGCATGTCTCAATGAATCTGGACAAAATTCTGAAAGTCTCCAACAGCAGGCATTTTGAGTTAACGAGCATTTCGCTCTCGTTTAGGTATATGGCCGAAAGAGTCAGCCTTCAGCAATTGTGAAACGAAACCTCTCATCCAGGAAAATGTGCCCCAAAGAGCACAGATTCAGCACGAGATGGGGAAATTCACAGGCATCTATTGTGCTGAATAAGGCCTCAGTGCTGTAGTGAGTGAGTGAGACAGATGAGAACCTACACCATAGGGAAACCCTGTAGAAGCTGTTTGTGGCCAGGAAGACATGGCAATGTTAAATATGGCGCACCATCCTTCATAAATTTTCACGGTAATCCCAATAAAACTTGAATATTGTTCATATCTATAATAGTTTAGGATTTACTGTTAAAGTGAAATTAACAAGTTTTGTAACAAAAACCTGAATTTTAAAATCTGAACGCTATGACCGATCTTAACAATCGACATTTCATGTAGAAGCCCATCACTGTAATGACAAACCTTGTAAATATCAACTCTGCAACCTTATTAGTTTAAAATATATAGTAAACTTAAATTACCAGTATTTTCAGTTAAGCATCAGATCATCATTTCCTCCAAACGAAACATGTTGAACGATGACAGCATGACAGCTTATCGAATCATTATATAATAGAATGTTTGTTGTAAAGTTCAGTGGATAATAGTTACTTTTGTTCTTTATTTATTTATCAGAAAGCACATGGGTGCAAGGCTATTGGCTGTGACATTCAAAGTTAGGAAGGAAATTGCATTGGTTTTACGAAAAAGAATTTAACGTTTATTAGGTACCATAATCGATATTATTATTACTTTATTTAGAACATGAAAGTGGTCCAGCTTTGATTATTTAAATATGTTAACATATAAGAAATATAGCATAAGCTGTAACCAATCAGATGGACACCCTCAGGAAGGGGAGCTGCCGTAGTCAGTTCAGCGACAATGTTTGGGACATGGCCAGAGATGGGCAAAGGGACAGTTTGGCTGGGGACACCAAAGGTTTGGATTGAAACATGGAAGCGGACAGTTGGTCTATAGGTAGCTAGGAAGTGAAACGAGTTAGAAGATTTCGCCTTGTGTGGTATCGCGGAACTTAGTCTCTGAGCGGTGAACAGTTGTGCACCTGGAGTGAACTCTAACTTTTCGCGTAGTTTACGAGGTGGAGTGTTGGACTTGTAATTCGCAATGAGATTGTGAATGATCGAACTGTGTCAAATGGATATGCACTTGAGTGTAATAGTAATTCTAAGTACTACCACTTTCACTGTTAGTTTGCTATCTGAATAAACATCATTCTAACCAAATCGTAACTGTGTGGCCTACATCATCTATGGGTCGTTAAATTAGCTCCCAATATTATAATTCTGCTGTTATATGTTATATTTACATTGTATGTTTCATACAGTTATGCAAACTTGCCATCAGCCAGACAATTGAACCAAAGGGACACAAGTGTCTAATCTAGGGCGTGTAAAGCGACATTTGCAGTTCAACCGCTAGACGAGATTGAGCCAAGACGTTTCGACAAAGAGGAAGCACATGTGAGCACGAACATCTTCGGGATGTTGGCTTGCAGCGGCCATTTGCAGCATGTGACTAAATAACTGCAATTCCATTTAGTAGTACTGGATAACCTTTGCAACTTCCAGTTTGCATGTGATTACTGATGCTTGTATGCATGATGTGCTATGTCAGTTTGTAAACGTTTTCTTCTATCGCCCTGTATATAAATAAATAACTTCAGCAATAATTATATTTTGCTAACAGGTGGCAAAACTAAAGGTAAAGCAATTAAAATTAAATACAACAATGATCAGATAAACAGAAATGATTTTTATTAACTGGTGCTCAAAAAAGAAAGAGAAATAAGAAAATTGGTGAAAATGTGCGCATAAGATTAGGTATGCCAGCTATGAAAAAATTATTGAATATTTAACGAAAAAGAAAGAAGGAGCAGGTTTAACAAAACATGAGGGAGGTTTTTTACAGATCTTGATAGGAGCATTAGGCCCTATTGGTTCATTAGCTGGCAGAGCAGCAGCCATAGCAAAATCAGTTTATGACAGACAAGAAAATGACAAGAACTACATCAAAAAGACATAATTAGCATAGAGAAGAAAGGAAAGAAAAAAATCGAAGAAATAATTAATAAGTATGATACAGACATTATCAAATTGGACCTAAAATTTAGTAAAACAACTGGAAAATAAACATTTTTATGGTGTTTTTATGAGTAATGGATTCCTTAATAAAGCAAAATTTGTTAGTAGTTAGTTTAGGTAATTCAAACCATATCGGTCCCCACTGGCTTAGTTATTATAAAACAAATAATACAAAACTTGTTTTTGGTTCATTTGAAGGTAACATACCAAAATTTTATTTCATTATTTGAGAAAAATGTGCTATACTACAATTTTGAGAGAATACAATATTATGATGTGGAAATTTTTGTATATTTACATTAAAGCTACTATTAGATGGTTCTAAATTCCATAATATTTTAAATTTAATAAATGGACATTCTTGGAAATAAGATAATTGCGCAAAACACTGACAAAATAAAATCACGAGAAATAGAAAAAATAAAAGGCGGTATTAAAAGAGGATTTGATACAGAAATAAAAAATTACTAAAACAATTTCACAGTGAATCGAGTAACATTCTTCAAGTAACGAAAAGTTATATTGATTTTTATTGTCGAAGATTAGTAGACGTAAAAGATCCAGCTGATAAAAATCTGTAGTTCATAAAGATCTATAGAAAATGAATCAAATAATCTAGTTACTAAAGCCAAATGCAAGTTTCTAACACAGTTTAACAACTGTTCACTAAAACACACCTTAATGAAGAAAGAAATCAACTTCAGAATGATAATTAAGTAACTATATTGTAGCTTAATAAAGAGATTAATGATTCAAACAGAGAATTGTAAATCTGTGAAAAAATTCTTGTTAATGTACTTGAAGGAGAAATATAGGATAAATGAATGTTCACTTATGACTGGAAAGGAGGACTGAGAAAAATTATTGCCATTGGTAAAAATATAAACAAAATTTTAACATTTAAAGACTTTAAATTTTAAAATGTGTATGAAATAAGTAATAATAATGAATTAATGATAGTACATAACTTCTATTTTCTAGCTAATATTATTGAGATGCAGTTGAAACTCTACCAAAATATGTAAAAATAATTTCATTTGGTAAAATATAATCTACATATACGATTAATTCAACTTTCTTTCAGCCCTCAGGGACGATCGTATTTGGTGTCTTAAGCACAAAAAAATTATTGAATCTCATTGTATTCAGACAAAAATGATGGGAAAACAAACGATAGACGATTCAAGGTATTTATGCAGCATGTAAAACCGAAAGAGGAATATTTCCTAAAAGTTATAAATATTCGTAAAGAAATGATTAATGATTTCAATAAGACAATGAGAATAATTTTCAGAACCTGGTTTATGGCAAGTAGATTTAGTAGAAATGGATTTGGCTATCTCAACATGAATTTGTTTGGGATGGTTAAAGGTAAAGCAGGTAAAGATGTTTTATAACCTTTTGAAAAGCTTGGATACTGAGAACACTGAGAAGTCTTCAAAGAGATAGTGGAAAAGAGCTTTGCAATAAAGATTTTCAAGAGCTTTAGATAAAATATGACATTAACCATTATGCAACTTTTATAGAATTAGAGGCATAAGTTGGTGAAAAATGTAAGGAGTGCTGACATGGGGGTGGTCTATAGGGACTATAGGCCCCCTTCCAATGGAGTGTCATATCACACTGGATAAAATGACTTCAGGAATCAGTGAATATATTACTTCAGCAGATTCAGAAGGAGAGCTGAAACGATGGAAGGAAAAGTGGTTTGATAAAAATAAATGATCTGAAAGAGCAACTGAAGATTGAAAGAACTGTGACAAGCAGTTTTACCCAAAAGTGTATGTTTAACTTCGAATATCTGGGACTACTCCTTCTCACTGCAAGCACTCATCAATGAAACTTCCCTACTTTGAGATGAATAAAGACTTATTTGCGTAACACAATGGGACAGGTAAGACTAAATGGATTGGCTCCTGCAAATATCCATAAACAAAGAGATATAGACATTGAAAATATCATTGACATATTCAGTACAAAGAAACAGAGACGAATGAGCATGACAAACTGGGCAGAAGATGGAGATAACGAGTGAATTCCATTACAGAATTTTTTTATATTCATGTCAAGTTCTAGTTTTTACCTTCATGTCATCTTCTGTATCCAGAAAATTAATGAAAACTTATTTGTTGTAAGTTGACCTTTTTATGGTTTATATAATTTATAAAACCTCCCATATTAAAATAAGGTTTTTTTTACCCTGAACTCCAAAACAGTTACCAAAAACTACTTTAAGCAACACCAAATTTTACCAATTTGTCAGTGGACGACTCTCTTTTTGTTAAGCGATATTCCATTCCCCCAAACCCCTTCCCCCCATTGCTCCCCCCTTTAGTGACTTCTAGAATCGCCTCTGAAAAATGTAGCAGAACATTCAAGGAAAAAATTGGAAAAAAATTGTTCTTCAAGGTAATTGCACAGGGACTCATTTAGTTACAAAACTTGTTGATGAATATCATAATTCAAAATATTCGATGGTAATGACAAAATGTAAACATGTAGATAAATTTAATTTAAATCTAAGTTAACTTGCATCTACTGATGAGGATCCCAAATTTAAAACAGGAGGTAAAGTGACAATAAGTGAATAGAAAGGTTTTTTGACGAAGATTGTAGTGAAAATTAGTCAACAGAAATTTTTGAAATTAAAACTGTTATATTTTCAGATCAACTACAGAGAAATTAAGAGATAGCAAAGGAAAATTTTATGAGAAAGAGCTACAAAAAACAAAATATCCATATGCATATCTAGTAGAAAAATAGAAAAAAAAGATGATAAGTTAAATGGCTAGGATCTGTTAATTCAGATAATTGTTGGGTAAATTGAGATACAATTACTTTACGAAATTTTTTTATATGTAAGTGGACAGACTTTAAATAAAGAAAATTGCACTCCCTTTTTTTCTGTCTGATCTTTATCCTTGTAGGACTGACTGACTGACTGAAATATTTATTTCATCTAAATGGTGATGAAATATTTATTGTATATAAGTATTTCAAAAACAGACTATTGTACATACTTAATATTATCCCCACACATTTATTTAGTTAAATTAAATACAGGTCTCATTCATTTTATTTTGTATCCATTATCATATAAGTGTGGTTCAAACTCTCTTCTTATTATTTTATATTTTTTAGGATATACTGAGTGATGTTCCTTTATTGCTTGCTTTATTTCTTCTTCATGGAGACTATTTAACAATATTTTATCAATGATCACATTATTAACATTACTTGTAAGTTCATGAAGAATGATAAGAGATTGATTAAATTCTGTTGATATTTGAAAGCCGTCATATAATGTATTTTTGTTTAATCATTATTACTTCATATTTATTTAGCATTAAACTATTTTCATCATTAAAAAAGCAATCTAAACAGTATTTCTACATCTACATCATACTCTGCAAGCCCCCTACTGGTGTGTGGTGGACCATACTTTTGATACCCCTAACTGAGCCCTCCAATCATGTTCCACAGGCGAATTGTTGCTAAGCCTCCGTATTGACTCTAATTTCTCACATGTTTTCCTCATGGTCATTACACAAGACATATGGGGGGGGGCTGTAATATTTTGTCTGATTCTTGTCAGAAAGTGATCTTGAGAAATTTCAGTTGTAAATCTCTCCATGATACACAATGTTTGTCATGCAACATCTGCCAACGGAGCTTGTTGAGAATCTCCATAATACTCTCATGCTCTCATTCTTCCTATGAATCTAAGTCCAGCAGCTGTTTTTCCCAGTTTTGTATTATGTGGCCATTACACTTAAATAATGTAGCTATACAGTAGTGGATTTCTTCTCCTATGTAAGTGCAGTATGTTACATTTACTTATGTTCAGGGTCAACTGCCAGAGCTAACACCATTCATCAATTCTCTGGAGTTCATTCTGCAAATCATTACTACATTCCATAGGTGCTACTCTGTTATAGCAATCCACATCATCTACAAATAGTCTTAGAGAGCATCTGACGCTTTCTACTAGATCATTTATGTATGTTGTACACAGTAACAGTACTACCAAGCTTCCATGAGGTACTCCAGAAATTACATTTACATTAGTCGATTTTGTTCCTGTCAGAGAGACATGTTCAGTTCTGTCTGCAAGGAACACTCGAATCCAGTCGAAATCTCCTCCAGTACTCAATAAGCTTGTCTTGTTACGCTAAATGGCAGTGTGGTATGGTGTTAAATGCCTTTCTGTACTCGAGGAATGTGGCAGCAACCTGAGTGGCACTGTTTGTGGCGCTGTGGATCTTATTGAGGAGCAGAGGGAGCGGAGTGCCTCTGGGTATGTGTTTTTGCAGAATCCATGCTGATTTTTATAGAGGAGATTTTCCTTCTCCAAGAACATCACAATTATTGAGCACAAAACATATTCCACCATTCTACAACAAACGGACATGAACGATATAGGTCTATAATTGTGTTCATCTGTTCTACGAAGCTTCTTAAAAACGGGAAAGACATGCAATTTCTTCAAGTCCTTTGGTCTCCTTCGGTGCTCAAGCGATAGACGATAAATTACTGCTGGAAGGGGAACAAGTTCTTTTTCATAATCTTTGCAGAATATTGTAGATATCTCACCTGGTCCAGACACCTTTTCACTACTAAGCGATTGTACTTGTTTTTCTGTTTTGCAATCGATTATCTCAATGTCTGTCATTTCGACGTTCATTTGACGAATGAAAGGAGAGATCATGTTACGATATTCTATGGAGATACAATTTTGGAAGATTGAATTCAGTACTTCCGTCTTCTCCTGTTATGGTCGCTGAGTGAATGAACAGATGAAATTTGACATGCTTACTGATTTTACATCAATTAAAACCTCCTTGTGTTTTTGCTCAGATCGTTTGACGAAGTTTTACTTTCAAAGTCATTGAATGCTTACCTCATCGCTCTTCTTACGCTTTTTTAATGTCACTATATTTCATAGTATATAGCTGTTAATGCTCTTCTATTCTAGAAGTTTTAAGAACAAGTTTAATTTTTCCTTTCATTTCTTTATAGTTGACACATTGTTTGAAAAATATATAATAAAACTTATCATTTGGATGTTCATTAGCATTATAAGTAGATAGTTTCATTTAATTAAATTTTATTTGCGACACCAACTTGAAAAGGAATGATCTTCTTGAAGTAAGTCAGTTGTAATTATATCGATTAGGCATTAACTGAGTTTCTTCCTGACACAAGTTGGTAGATATTTATGCAAAACAACAAGAAGTACCACTACTTCAGTTTCAGATTTTTGTAATTTATCATTCTTAATGTTTTATTTTTAGCTATTTCTTCTTCAATTTTTAGTTTATTTTCAAAGTCAAATATAAGTTATTTTCTCCATTTGTACTTTATCTTCACCACATTTTGTAGTCGATAGCAAAACATCTTTTGTTACCCTCTTTATAATTTGTTTTGCATATTGATTTTTGATGATAAAATAAGAGACTATAAGCTCGATTTGTTAACAAATATATAAGAAAATAGAAAATTTGAAAATAAGATTCTATGACACATTTAAATTAACAGTTTTTATAAAATACAAGAAAAGATCAGATTGTTATAGAAAATTTAACAAACTGAGCAGTTAAAAAAGGTGTTTGTCAATATGACTATATGGATAGTCGGGAAAAAATATGTTCCATCAAAACAAGATTTCTAAAATAAACTGAACGGAAGCTTTTGATCCGGATGCATCCTGTTGCTTTATCACACCAGATTTAAGTTAAGTTGAGATTCGATGTTAAAATCGCCTGAGTTAAATTACAGTTATTACATGATTATGACATGATATTAATGACTGCGAGAGGTATTAGAGTAGGTATATCTCAATGTCGTTGAGACCTGTGATAGCAAATAATAAAACTTTGAAATATTATGATTCAAGTAAGGAGCTGAATTGTTCAACATTTTTAGATGCAAACAATTTGTATGGAAATTATGAATTGGAAAATAATTTAGATGCTGATGTGATGGAAACTGCTTATAATACTGAATATGGATATATATTTGAAGTAGACTAAGAATATAAAAAAAATGATAAACATGAAAACTTACCACTACCTCCTGAAAAGGAAAGTGTTCTGGAACTAAAGTGAAAAAGTTATTAACTACTTTGAGTGAGAAAAATAATTATGTAGTTCATTGCAGAATTCTGAAGTAATTATTTCTAGGAATGAAGTTAATAAAAATATTTAGAGCATTTAAGTTTAAACAATCTAATTGTCTGTAAAAGTTTATTGATCTGAATACAGAAATGAGAAATAAAGCACCTCCCATCATACTCATCATTTAAACTCAAGATCACAGAAATGTGAAATATTCTCTTGTCATAACTCTCAATATAGAACATATATATGATAATTAACATTTTTAAATTTTTCAAATAACACCTCTGATGTTCCTTTTAAAACATATTTAACGATAAAACTTTCTAATTCTTCAAAAAAGGTGGTAAGACCATTTATATTTTTTAAGGAAATAAATGATTGAGAGAAATGAAAATTTGCTTACCTGAATTTTTCCATTTTCTTACAACTCGTTTTTTAAAGCGAGAAGATGTAGATGAAGATGAGATAATTTGAAACTTTTATACCTAAATTTTATGCTTGAAGTATTTTCGATGTTTTTTGAGTGAATGTTTATTTTCAATAGGTTTGGTTTGTATGTTCTTGCTCGGTTTCGAAGAATCATGAAATTTCAAGCAAATATCATGGAAAGTGGTAGAAATTTGGATGAAATGATACAGAAACGACTAGTCATAAAAAAGTTCGAAACCAGTGGCTAAAAAGTTGAAAAATAGTGAAAATATTCGAAAAAATGTTGAAAATATGCAGAAAAGTACGAATATATGATGAAAGTTAATGGAAAAACGTAAATTTTTTTCGATGATGCAAGTTTGAGAGGTGGCATGAGCCCCCTCTCATATTTCTATCTTACGATTTTCGTCTCTAATTGCATGCGGTGAAAAGTTGCTATTCCTTCACACGCGGACTTCCCACGCAGCGTCTCTCGTCACCCGGTTGGTCCGGTGACAGGCGGGATCTCCTGGTCTGGAAAGGGTTAAGCCGACGGGTGTGAGGAAGTCGAGTGAATGCTTTGCAGACGCCGACATTGTCAAAAGACAAGCCCGGAGGGGTCTGAAGTAGCGGCTGGGCTAGAGGTTCCGTTACTTCGCAGAATCTTAGCGAAAACACTTTCTGGCGGGCTACCAGCGAGGCATGGGAATGACTTGTGTACCCAGGTTGTTGTGGCGGGAAAATTCCCGCGCTTTCTGCAAAATAGTAACTGTGATTGGCTGGCTCAGGGCATAGCTCCGTGACGTAGCAAAATCAGCGCAGAAATTGGCGCCAAGAATCTCCATTGGTGGAATGGTAGTGCTCCGGCAATGGAGTGGAATTTTCCGCCGGTTTTCGAGTTGCTGATTGGAACGTTCAACCACGGCCACTGTCGTGGGGGCGGGAATGTTGTGTGTTCGGCCTGTACGGGTGCTCTAGGTAGTCGGCTCTCGCCTTTCGGTCGAGGACGTCGAAGCAACCAGCCCTCGCCTCCGGTACGCCAGATCGTGTTCTGGCAGATAAGAAGACAGTTTGGTAATGTATGTCCGCAGCACCGGCAGATAGGGATTTTCCTAGGTGATAATCAGAGCCCAGCAGAGTGCGCCTGTTCGTCTTTTTCTGACTTTGTTCTGTCTTGAGTAGCAGCAATTAATGTTGGGTTAGCTGTGTGTCTCTCTTAAGATTTGAGTGGCAAGGAATTGGCTCCACATACCACTTCGTCATAAACCTCACAATCTAGTTTAGGGACAACTTCATCTTCACAGCGTTTGTTTGTGTATCCAATTTGAGCCAATTTGATGTATTATAAACGTTTCATGTGTTTTTGTTTATTATTTTGTGTTTGGTCTTAATAAATCATAGTGTTATTTTGGACAGAACTTTCATTCTGTTAATCGGTAGAGCAACCCATCATTTCTCACTACGTTAATGAAACCTTCCTTTATTTAACTTATTTATCAAATTAAATTATTGCAGGTGCCAAACTCTTTTCTACTCCACTTGCAGGTTTGATTACAGTCAGTTTGCGTATATTTTTTAATCCTTGTGCAACAGCAAAAGTCGGAGTTAGAGTAGGGGGTGCTTAGAGCATCATTTACATGTGTAGATTCTAGAATTTAGTGTTAAATACACTGCTAGCCCCGGCACCTCGCAAGTTGATTACTTTTTGTTGTGATTTTCTGGCATTTTGGAAAAAACTTGGTTTTTGTCATATTTTGTTTGTACATATGTGTCAAATTTTACATGATAATTACTTGAAATTTCTGATTTTTATCATTTTCTTGGAAACTGAGCAAGAACATAAAAACTATATCAACTAGGGGGAAATGCAAGGGAAACAGCCAAATTGGGTCTCCATGTTGATACTTCAGGAAAGTCTTCATTAGTGTGTTAGCAGAAAAGAGAGAAAGAGAAGAAAAAAGTAAAAAAGAAGGAAAAACAAGAAGCATCTGAAGAGGAACAGGCAGTGAAAACAAAATGGAGAAGAGCAGCAAACCCAACTGTAGAAGAGGTCTTTATGACAACAAAATTGAAGACAGTATAAATACTGCAAAGAAAAATTTTCATATTCAAGACCATATGACCAGTGGATTTACTGCCAACTATGCTCCCTCTGGGCTCATGAAGTCTGCACGAGAACTGAGGAACACAGTTTGACATTTCTATTGAAAAGTGTAAAATAATTTAATTCAAATCATGTTTTACAATAACATATATTTATGTCTTTCTTAAAACTAATTTTTATCCCTTATTTTTGAATTCAAATCTAAGTGCCTACTTTGCCAGCCACTTCGGGCAAAGTGGCCATTTGGCGGAAACTCGGTTTTTTAAAGTACATAATTTGGTCCTGAGGTAATTAAACTATTTGATATTATACTTCAATAGTTCCATATTATAATTGATCATTTCTACACATGTCTATCTCTTGTTGCTCGGCTTAAAGAATAAGAATACCTTAGGTAGGCCACTTTGCTGGGCTCTCTATTACTACCAACTGAGTAGGTTAGTTTCATCAGGTAACACTGCCAGCAGACAGTAGACACACACACACACACACACACACACACACACACACACACACACAAATGCTATCATTAACAGAGGCCAGCGATTCAGAGTAAGAACAGATCCATTATAGAAAAGAGCTAACACTCCCAGAAGAAATTAAGAGAGAAAGTGAGGGAACTAACAATATTCAAATTGTTAATTCTTTACTTTGTAGAAGGGCCCCAGCATAAGGAGGAATATGTTCAGAACATGAAGTATAAAAGAAAGCACACTGGAAAGAAAGGAAGGATGGACAGAAGAGCAGGCTTCAACGTCCCATCGACGATGAGCCACTTAGAAATAGAGCAAAAGCTCAGTGTGATTCATGGAAGGAGAAGGAAATCGCCCATGGCCATTCGAAGGAACCATCCTGGAATTTCCGAAGGAAACCTACTTTTGGATGGCTGGACATGGGTTTGAGTTGTCGTCCTCCTGAATGCTAAACCAGTGTGCTAACCACCGCGCCATCACACTCGGCACACTGACAAAGGATAAGGTAAAAAGGGAAGACTGTATAGAAAAAGCGACAACCAAATAACACCATTGAGTATTATATCCCCTAAATAGGTGACGAAAGTAGTGAAACTGTATACAAACACCTGCTACACTAAGCGGTGAACACTGGAGACTGCACAGTAATACCAGCAGATCGACTTCCAGTTCATCCAGCAACTTTTGTGAGTTGCAAGAAAGTAAATAACTTTTGGAAATGGAAGAGGCACCTCTGTGACCAAAAGGGATTTGACCAGCAGCATTAGTTCATGGTTAATTACCTAAGATAAAGGAAAACGAAGCAAATAGAGATATGCTAATAGGAGAAAAGAAAAAGGAAAGGGAATATTATTATTAAGCGAAAAATCGAGAGAGAGATGTGTTCTTTGCTCAATGAAATTGTCAATCAGATGAAACTGCATGAGGCTAGGCATTTAGGAATTGATGCAGCATCACTGTCAGGAGAAAGGCGACTGAAGGAAACGTAGTATTAAAGCAATTCAGGTCCTTTTACTGCGTTAACTGTCTTGCTTTATTTTGGAATCTGTATTGTGCATGTACATGTAAGCCCTAGAGATGAGAAATGTCATCTCACAACTAAGTCACCACAGTTTGTGTGTTGCTGGCCTTTCCTTCAGAGATTGCTGCACAGGGAATCATCTGCTGTGACTATGGCAGATGACAAAGACTGTGGAGTTTAAAGCGACAGCAGCAGGGTGTGAGCAGATGCCCCTAAAGGTTCCAGATGAGACGTAAACAGACTGCATTGGCAGTGAAGGATACGTTGCAGTGAATGGGCCACAACGGTGTGGAGCTACCAGATGAGAGAAGGTACCGTAAGTGGCCTAGAAGAATGGAATTACCCCCAACATGGCCTCTGAGATCTAACCAGGCAGCCATTGAATAGTCATAACTGGAAGGTCAGTTGAAAAGTGCTATGTGTAACCCATGTGCATGTTTATATCCGATTTCATACTAAAGATGTTTTAGGCACATTGAAGATTTATCACAAACATGTCACCTTTGGTTGGTTGGTTGGTTGGTTTGGGGAAGGAGACCAGACAGCGTGTTCATCGGTCTCATCGGATTTGGGAAGGATTGGGAAGGAAGTCGGCCGTGCCCTTTCAGAGGAACCATCCCGGCATTTGCCTGGAGTGATTTAGGGAAATCACGGAAAACCTAAATCAGGATGGCCGGACGCGGGATTGAACCGTCGTCCTCCCGAATGCGAGTCCAGTGTCTAACCACTGCGCCACCCCGCTCGGTCACCTTTGGTAGAACTTCATATAATTACATGTCAATTAACGACATATTTGCGACAAAAGTTTTCAGGAGATTCTAAGATGAGTGATAACATTGTTCCAGAGCCCCCTTCCATTCATTGTGGCTGTGTAGTTAGATGCATCGTCTTGTGGATTCGCAGGGAATGAGTTCATATCCTGCTTTAAGCTAATATACAGAGTGAAGAAAAAAATTTGATCTTGGAGATCAACATGCGATTGCTCATCCAGATCCAAGAAAAAAGTTTATCAAGCCCAATCAGATCAGATGCGTTTAGAAAACAGATGCATGAAAACCAGGATTTAGCAACACTGTCACATTTTTCAGTGCAATGGAATTTACAGAGGAACGTGTATCACTCCCCACTACCATACCAACTGTTGCAGCTTGCTGAGTAGATTGCTACGACATCAAACCCACATGTGCAATGAAGTTATGGTTCGAATTCTCATCAGGTTTCTGTATTTTCCTTTTAGATGTATTTTCTCTAGTTCTCGCCGTTTATAAGCAGGACATCGTTTTGTCACATGACAGTAGCCTATCTCATGGCAGTGGGATCCATTAAACTACGTGAATGCGTCTACTAATCAAAAAGTGCACAATCATAATTTGTCCTGTGATGTTCATGTATGGCGGTTTGTGGACAGAGTACACAAACAACGAATGTTGTGTGGGTCTTGGGAGCATCTATTACCTAGAAAACGTTCCACTTGGTGTTCGGCGACAGCTATGGTTTCAGCATGATGGTTTAGTGCCACCATTTGGAATGAGTGTTCATAAGTATGTAAATGAAGTGTTTCCAGGGAAACGGATTTACTATGGAAATCCAATGATCTGGTCTCCATATGCCCTGGATGTTAATTCACAACACTATTTATTTGTGGGGTTACTTAAAGGAACAATCTTACAGTACACCGCCCATAGATGTATACCTCGTAATAGCTCATGTGCATGCTGGTTCAGCAATGGTGGATGCAATTGTGTTGTGTAGAATCCAAAAAGTTAAGACCCAGTGAGTGGAAAAGTGTTTGAAAATTCAAGGTGGTCGCTTTGAACATCTTCTCTAAAGTGAAGGTTGTTTGTATGTGTATGTACCTCCTTTGTGAAGATAAGCCCAGACTTCAAACGCACAGAGTGGAATTATTGCGTATAACATGAACAAATCTGTCTGCATAAGCTTTCGTAATCTGTCTTGAAATATATATATTTATAAAGGGCACAGATTAATACTGAAAGACTGTAAAAGTTCTAGGTCAATTTACTTCAGATTTTCACACAATCCCGTAATGAACATTTTGGCGGACATAGGCTTCATATTTTTAAATATACACAATATACAATAAACCGCCAAAGAAACTAGTATGTGTATTCAAATACCAACACACGTAGAGAGGCAGAATATAGGGCTGTGGTCAGCAATGCCTATATAGGAAAACAACTGCCAGGCACAGTTATTAGATAGGTTACTGCTGATACAATGGGACGTTATTAATATTTAAGTGGGTTTGAACGTGGCGTTACAGTCGGCGTATGACCAATGGGACACGGCATCTCCAATGTAGCGATCAAGTGGGGATTTTCCCATATGACGATTTCACAAGTGTACTGTGAATATCGGGGATCTGGTAAAACAAAAAATCTCCGACATTGCTGCAGCCAGAAAAAGATCCTGCAAGAACAAGACCAACGACGACTGAAGAGAATCGTTCAACGTGACAGAAGTGCAACCCTTCTGCAAATTGCTGTAGATTTCAATGCTGGGCCATCAACAACTGTCAGCGTGTGAACCTTTCAACGAAACATCACCAATATGGTCTTTCAGAGCCGAAGGCCCACTAATGTACCCTTGATGACTGCACGATACAAAGCCTCATGTCTCGACTGGGTCCGTCAATGCTAACATTGGACTGTTTATGACTGGAAACATGTTGCCTGGTCTCACGAGTCTCGCTTCAAACTGTATCGAGCGGCTGAATGAGTACGGATATGGAGACTCTCATGAATGCAGGACCCTACATGTCAACATGTGGGGTGGTGGGTGGAAAATTTATTTCTATTGTATTGTTGCTGTTCTCAACACAGGCTCTCTAACTACAATGTTGGGAACCAGAAAGTGATTAGCAAAAACGTGATGCCTGTAATTAAAGTTCACTGTGCCCACTCTGATGGAGAAATAAAGTTATTAATCATTGAAGTTCATTACTCTGAGGATTTAGGAGGTCAGGGATTCATAGAAAATGCAGTTTACTATAACAATTTTCACTTTATTCTGAAAACGATAAAGCGTAAAGTTTCAAATAAATGTTTAACCATATCAATGCTACTATCAGCTATTGTACTATCAGAACCGTTCAGAGTCTATTGCATGGATCCCATTATCCCAGATAACGAAACTGTTCAATAACCGTTATCGACGTAAATGTTCAAAGTGAATGCTCACCAAAATTTTATGTTAATACTCATCAAACGACACTCTAGTAACGATAGAAGGTCTGTCCTGAGGCGACACGTGAAAATACGACGTATGCAAACTGAGAAATAATCACTGGAGTCATTCCACAATTAACACTTTACCCCAACGCGAACTCATTGTTACGAGCATACCAAGTTACGTAATACGGCATCCAAGGCTGTTCCTTGCAACTCCACAAACGCGACGCCGCTTCCGACACGGAGTGCGCGCTGATACGAACCTAGAAGGGAACTAGGGTCTGACTCTAGCTCTCAGCACTCTTATTTATATTGCCACAGTGCGGACCGCCGAAGGCGCAGCCGACAACGTTTGCCTTCCTGGCTAGCCGCTGGGCTAGCAGAACACTACTTCAAGTTACTAAATAATTAATGTTTCATTCACTGAAGGCCAATGAAGGTCTCAATTTAATTTTGCTATCAGCATAATGAAATTCTGACGTGGCTAGGTTAAATACTTTTGGCGAGAGTTTTAGTTGCACTGCACACAATAGATGAGCTCTGCTGCATTTTGGAAACTTCCCATGTCTTTGTCATTACCGCGTATCTCCATTCTACCTAAATCTAAACATGCTAGCTTTATTTAATCACATACTTAATCATTCTTGATTCAGTACTTTTAGGACACAAAAACAGAAAATCATGAATTTCAACCAAAATATTACTTTGTGAGATCCAGCATGCTGTTTATATTAAATTACAATGAAAAAGGAATCCGAATACAAGTTCTGAAGTTTCTAGTTCCTTCTTGTTGTGCCGATGATTTTTACATAGAACATCCAAATTTCGAAAACTGTTAAAGTTATCAAACTGAAACTTAACATATTATCATTTTAGCATCATTCCTGACATGCTATTAACTTTTCCGATTATTTACTTTACTTTCAAGGTATTACACAACATTTGTGACGTCATAGCTAGTTACAGCGGACTAGGCTGGCACACAATGGAAAACATATGAATTCTATATGGCTGAGTAGGCTGCTTCCCTACAGGCAGGGGACTGTTCAAGCTGGCGGAGGCTCTGTAATGGTGTGTGGCATGTGCAGTTCAGGTGATATGGGATCCCTGATACGTCTCGATATGACTCTGACAGGTGACATATTCGTAAGCATCCTGTCTGATCACCTGCATCCATTCATGTCCATTGTGCATTCCGACGGACTTCCGATGGCAATTCCAGCAGGACAGTGCCACACCCTACAGGTCTAGAATTGCTACAGAGTGGCTCCATTAATACTCTTCTAACTTTAAACACTTCGCTGGCCCCTAAACTCTCCAGACATGAATATTATTGATCATATGTGGGATGCCTTGCAACTTGCTGTGCAGAAAAGATCTCCACCCACTTGTACTCTCACGGATTTATGGACAGCCCTGCAGGATTCATGGTGTCAGTTCCCTCCAGTAGTACATCAGACACCAGTCAAGACCGTGTCACATCGGGTTGCGGCACTTGTGTGTGCTTGTGTTGGTCCTACACGATATTAGCAAGGTGTACCAGTTTCTTTGGCTCTTCAGTGTATAAATATACATACATAAAATAAATAAAGGAAGGCTATAAATATTTTAAATATACACAGCATATAAATATATATGTATAAAATGTATGAAGGAGAAATGTTGTTATCAGACATTTTGAAAAGTATTTAACCGATTTATTTCAAAATTCTTGAGTAATCTAATTCAAATTCTTACATTCAGATGAAACAATGAGGAAAATTAATAAAAAATTAAATGACTAAGAACCAAAATATATTGTAGTAAATCGACTGTTACTCCTATCGTGATAATAAATTGTAGTGGCTATACCCATCGTTGAGATAGTACCATCAGACATAACTAGATCATTGGACCAGCCAAAGCGCGAAAATTTGACTGAAACATGATTGTAGACTATTATTTATTGATTAGTTCTCATTGTTATATATGCAACAGAATAAGTCTGATGGAGGAGAACCTATTGCCGAACAAAACAGAGGCCAAAATCATTGATGCAATATTTCCTTTATAATGTTGAGCACCATTTAAATTTTAGTAATAAAAAATATAACGAAAACTTATTACGAAAAAAATTATTTTCAGAAACTTTACATTGATTGAGCTTCAAAAATAGCTGACAAAATCAAAACCCCTTTAAAATAACAAAATGAACACTGAAAAGTTACATAAAAAAATATAAAGTAGGCATACTATGAAATCACGTAATGTATTCATTGTTGTGAATACAAATAACCATCAGCTGTATGACGGAGACAAAGGACTCGAACCCAGACTTCGTCATTTATGCAGTGGGTCGCCTTAACCACTTTGGTGTTCAGTATGACTCATGGCCAGACCCAAACTTCTACATGTCCTTCCTGTGTCACAATCTTGTCTTGTACACAGATTATGTAATTTCTGTACGGGGGAGGACATTTCAATTGATCGTCGACGCCCGGTATCGCCAGATAAATACGACAATGCGGTACCTGTATTGTTAAGAACAACAATGCAATGTTCCTTCAGATATGCGTAATTAGCGTTAGATCCAGGGACCTTGCTGACCAATGTGGTGTCATGTAAGCACAAAAACAAGCAGTCCAAAGTCTCGCCATGTGCTGATGGGCATTATCTTGCTAAAATGGAAGACTGGGATGGCTTGCCACAAGGGGCAACAAAACTCCAGTGTAAGGGTGCCACGCAACCGAAGTTGTCCTGCTATGAACTGACATGACACTCCACACCATCACACTGATTGTCACGTATTATGGCTGGCGACAGTCAGGTTGGTACCCCAAACCTATCTGTGGAGTCTCCAGACACTCTTCAATGGTCATCGGCGCTCATTTTGAAGTGGGATGTGTCACTAAAGACAGTTTTACTCCAGAGAACGAGATCTGAGGTCGAAGACATGTCTGGGGACAGCCCAGACAATGATGGGATACCAGCATTACTGAAACCTACCATACCGACTGACAACCAGAAATGATGGTCTGTAGTGTCATTTCATTTCATAGTAGGACCCTTTCAGTTGTCAACTCAATGGTACGCCGACGTTATTTTACACCCTATTTTGTTCTCCTTCAGGGAAAGCCGTCCTGGGCTTACGCTATGCAAGATAATGCCCACCTGCAAAGGGCGAGGGTTTCTCCTGCTTGTCTTCATGCTTGTCAGTGGCCATCTTAGACAACAAGGTCGCTGGATCTCTCCCCATTTGAGAAAGTTGATAAGGTCCTCAAAAGCATCTTGTGATGTTGACAATATAACTTGCCAATTGGATTGAATTTGGCATGATATTCCCCACATGGGAATCCAACAAATGTGCCAATGAACGCAAAGTTGAATAAGGGCCAGAGGTGGACCGATGTGTTACTGACTTGCTCGGTTCCTGAAGATCTTTCTCTTGAATAAATAATCCAACTTTCTGAAATAATAATTGTTTGTTTGCCTGTCCAGGTACATCACATCTACAGATTTCCATCATATTCGAATAATTCTTTCACAGTAAACGAGTTAGTTATTTCTCTTAGAGTGTGGTAGAGCTGAAAAATTCATTAAATAAATTAACAGAATATGATATATATTCTAGTTCACTTTTCTCAAATCATCAAAAATCGCAAAATTTTTAGGAAATGCCTCAATATTTCGAGATTTTGTCAAATTTTTTGGAAAAATTACTCAGAACATACACTTATAATCTGCTATAGGATCTCGAATGTAAACAAAGGTAAATAATCATTTCTTTTAGAGTACTTTCGACATTTATAAGGACTTTTCATAATTTTTCAAGTATTTTTACCAACAATTTCGAAATTGTAGGAAGTTGGAGGTTTTACCTTGATCTGATCCAGCAAGAAGTCTGAGTATGTTTTATAAAATAATCTCCACAAAGGCGTCATTCTCATATAACAATTATGAATGTTCATTTTATTTGTCCATAGGTTTTAGAATATATTCCAAATATTTCAAAGAAAAATCGTGAAATTTCAAGCATCAAAACTAGATATAAAAACTTCAAGTCATTGCCTCATATTCACCTCTTTTTTTTTTGAACATGTGGATACGAAAACAGAAAAACTCAGTAAAAAATCTGATAATTTTTCATTTCTCTCACTCATCTACTGCATTAAAAATTTTATTTAAAAACTAAGTTTTTAATATAAATGGGTTTCTTCAGTGTTGGGAAAAGCTACAAAATATTAACGTTAAATATATTTTAAAACAAACATTAAACATATTATCTCATAAATCTCCGAAAATGTTATCATACATACACTGTAATTTCAAAATAATAATGAAAAAAGTTTTTGAATTTCTGTTGATGTTGTAAGTTAAAAAAATGATTATGGTGGGTGGGAATGTAGCTTAGTAATCAAAGAACGTATACCTGAATTTTTAATGTAAAACATTATATTATAATAAATGTCAATTTTTTAAAAATAAAAAATGTACTAAATGCGAATTTTATGTAATTCTATAATTTTCTAATGTCCATATTATAATCTATGTATTTTATTTTCCAAAACATATCTTTTATCATCAAGTTTATTACTTTGAATTAAATTCACGGCGCTATGTTGTGGAATGTCAATAAAGAAACAAACTTTATAGTGTCTTAAGTTTATTTTTTATGAGATATTTCTTAATTTCTTTTGTTTTTTCTGCTCTTTATCACCAATTTTTTAACTATAAATTTTTGATGTTAAACAACAAAATATTCTCACTTTCTCCATTACACTACACATTAATTTTACCTAATACTTTTTCTTTTACTCAAGGAATTTTATATACATTATCTTTATAATAATCTCTTTCTGCATATCTTCATAAAAATCTTTTATTTTGTATCATAAATGTACTTTGATAACAAAGTTCAATTTTTTCTTGAAATTCTGGTTGCATAACATTACTGTGAAAATTACACATTAATTTTTCAGATAAATCGAATGAGCTCATTGCTATAAAATAATTTGTTGAGGATAATTCTTGCCTTATTCATGTAAATGGCATCAAGGTTTTAATTAAATACTGATTTTCCTCTCAACCTTGATTTTGCTATAAGTTTTTCACAATTTTTTGCATTTTAAGCAAATTTTATATCCACTCTCTTTCTTATATTTTTCATTGTAGTTCCAAAGTATGAATTGCTTATTAACTTCCCTAAATCATTTTCAGAGTAACTTTTCACTTCATTTTATTACTGATATCTATATATTTTTGCAGCCAGTCAGGTTATTTAAATTTAAGTTTTTTTTTTGTTTTCTTCATTACAAGAGAGAAATATTGCTTAAGACTTCTATCATAAACTTCATAAATTTTGTCGTTCAATGTTGTTACTAACTTTTTTCTTTTAGTCTCACACACAACTTCATTTTCAGAAGCTAATCGTATAACCGTATGTCCATTATGTAAACTGTTTGGACATTGTAAATATACTTCAAAAATATATACATATTCTCAATTATCAGCAATTCCACCTCTTAGAAAACAAATTATTTGGATCATTCAAAATTGTGTTATGGAAAAACCGATTCACAACCCAGTCATGCAGATTATTTGCATATAAATATGTTAAATAATTTGATTTCTTACTTGAATCATAATGTTTCAAATATATATTATTTTCTTCGACATATCCTTTACGACTTTCAGAACTACTGCATCCAATTCCTTTTCAATAATTAAAATCATAACATAATAATCTAATAATTGTAATTTTTAAGAACAAATCCCAACATAAACTGGACACTGTAGAAAACCAAGTTGGAACTACATCATTAGCTATTATACAAGTTTTTCTAGAGTTTTCAAAAACATCAGGTATTGACAAAACATCAGTTTGAAGATGTAAATCACGAAATTCAACCAAAATTTATTGCCCGAAATTATATCATGATGACGAACTTGTTTTTTTGTGAATAATGACATATGTATAAGAAGCAGTGATTTCAGAATTTAAATAACCAATTTCTTCACCTTCTTCCTTCACACATTCTTTATATAGAATTTGATCCTTGATACATAGCTGGATTTCTACAATGTTCATTTGTATATTTAATGTCATAAAAAAAACAAGTTACTTCATGTTTCTGATATTTCATTGTATGTGATCAGGATGACAGTTATCTTTATTTACAAGTGAAAGATCAGCATCAATAAAAATGAAATTTAAATTCATGGTTGATAATTTTTAAGACTTATGTATGAATTTTTAACTAATAATTCAACCATAATGAGTTACTAATTGAAAATTTGGTACATGTGTGCCTAATTTTTCTTTATTACTAAACTTCAATAAACACATTTCAAGATAAATTTCACTTATGTGTGTCATGTTAATTGTGCCTAAACTAATTTGAGAGAATTTTTTATTCAACAATAATATGAAATACTTTCATCTTTAAAATATAATAAGTTAATATACTTATTTTGTTTAAATTTAGTTATTTTAAATGGAAATACTTAACATTTTTCATCAAATGAATAAAAATTCATATATATATTAATGTTAGTACCGTTTTTTGAAATTTTGTGATTATTTTAATTTGTCAAGTTTCTGATCGAAATCTAATCCAAAATTCTTCCATTTTTCAACTGTCTCAGCAATTTTGTTATGGAGTATCATGCGGATGCTTAAGGTCACAGAAAACTTTTTTTTTCACTTTTACTGATTGAGGTGTTGCAGAGGTTTTCACACTGGACTTGCATTCAGGAGGATGACAGCTAAAACCTGCATTCACAGAAATCTGTTTTTTTCACTTTTACTGATTGAGGTGATGCTGAGGTTTTCACACTGGAGGATGACAGCTAAAACCTGCATCTGGCCACCTACATTTTGGTTTTATGTGATTTCCCTAAACTGCCCCAGGCATATGCCAGGTTGGTTCCTTTGAAAGGAGGTGGCCAATATTGTTCTGTGTCCTTGACATGAGATGAACTTGTGTTCCAACACTAATGATTTCACTGTAGATGGGACATTAAACCTCATTTCCTTCCTTTCCTTACTTTTGATAATAATTTTTACATTAAGAAAAACATTATTATTTTAATTTTCTTCTGTAAATTCAATATATGATGAACCTCTTCATAGAATAAATTTATTTATGGCTCATACTAATACAATAATTTGATCTAAACTCTAGCCAGAAACTCAAGATTTAAATTCAGACATTTTGATACAATTTTTCTCTATTTTTATAACATTTAGTCAAATCTATATCATTCTTGATTGTATAATTATGTGATGGAAATTTAAATTCAACTGGTTTTTCAGAATGTGATGATTTCATCTTATACTCACAAAACACGTAAGATTTTCATTCAGTCCATTTTGAAATTTTAAGGTTCCTCTCACAGTTACAAATATGTTGTTTTCATAGCACTCAAAAAGGAATCTGGTTCCAGGAAATTATGACGGGCTCTTATGTTAACAGTTTGTGATCTCTTTTCAAATGCTTTATTAACTAGAACCTGATTAACTATTTTTCTTTCTCTTTATTTGACAAACACAACAGTAGAAAGTCGAAAGATGTCCTTCAGTTGTTTTTAGTTAAATTATTTTTAAATATTTCATCATCATTTTCGGTTCCAAAATACCATATATTGGTCTTCATATTATGATGTTTAATTACAATAGTAATTTAATCATCGTATCTCAGTTGACTATATCCAGTTAAATAATTTCTTTTACAATAATCACGAAGTTGAGAAAATGAGATCTGTCCAGTGTTTGTCACCATTTATAAGGGAGAAAATTTATAAGAAACCAGAAATAAAAAAGACTTTAATAATTAATCAAATATAGAAAAATAAAATTCAGAAGAGAAAAAATTGTTATGTATTAATTGAATATAAAGTAAAGGTAAATGTAATGCAATTCAAGACAAAGAAAAATTTAGTGCAATACTTTGTTATTTGATTCAAGCTGATTCTTTGTTAACTGATTTATTTGTTATTTATAAGAGAACAAATTTTATCAGAAAAATAAAAGTATCAATTAAGAATTCAATATCAATTATTAAAATCAAAGTTCACTGGGTTCCAGCTGATTTTTATCAAAAATTTATTAGTATTGAAAACGTCTAGAATAGTTTTCAAATTTGCTTCAAAATGTATAGTTAGGTAATGTACTGAAGGTAAAACAACCAAAATTTGTTATTTCTTGATGAGTCATACGTTTATTTGTTAACTCTGGTGAATCTGAAGTTAATTCTGATATTCTGATTGTTTTGGTAATTAATACATTTCTGTGTTTTCTTATCATGCACAGATCGGTTGTAATTTTCATTTGACTGCAAAATCTTGTAATGTTCATCATTGGAAACATGATTGAATGTCCCTTGCAATAACATTTAGAAATATATTTCCCAGATACACACAGAATTCCTTCACTATTAGAAAGTTTTTTTTATAAGACTTGTTAAAACATTGTCTACATGTTGTCCTATAGTAATTATTCGTGTGGTTGTCCAATTTAATATCAGCAATTGTTTTAGCAAATTTGCAGTACTTACACTTGATAGTTTTCATGCTGTCTGAGGATTGTTTTCGGAGTTACTTGACAGTTTCCATTCATAAGATATATAATATAAGAAAATGAGTCACCTACAGCCATTCTTATGTTCTCATTTATTGTGTAGCTACTAGTTTTGGCGGTTAAGTGAACCATATTCAGGTCTTAGTTGATGCTGAAGGTGTTATAACAATTCATATATAAGATGCATGAATGTGGTGCACTGAAGTGCTGAAACTAGTAGCTGCACAATAAATAACAACATAAGAATAGCTCTAGGTGTTTCATTTTCTTTTAGAAGTGAGTAGCTGTAGTCTCCCATATGTCCTGGTGCAAGTATGGACATACAAAAAAATGAAATATTTCCACAAGAAATGTGGAATTTAGAATCATCAAATAATTATTTGGAAGCTTATATTTCATTTCATGATTTTAAATGATTTTCACAATCAAAAGAAAATACTGATATACTGTAAATCCATATATTTTTATTACATATTATTCTACTTATATTACAAACATAGCATCTATAAAAATAACGTAGCAACGCAAAATACGACAATGAAATTGTGTGCTACTTTCAAAATAAAATTCCAGCTGATATAGTTTTGTATTAAATTATACGTGATAAAAAGAATTTAAAATATGACACACAACACAGAATATTATCTGAGAATTTTTAATTTTTTCTTAATTTTCTACATTTTTAAAATCTATCATGTCCTCTTAATCTTTTTTTGCACTATTCAACTTATTCATCAAAAATTGGAGATTTTGTGTATTTATTTTCATTTTTGGATAACTGAAAAATATTTAAATTACTACATATTAAATCCATATCTCTTCAGTTGCATTAATTTTAGGTTCTGCGTTTTGTTGTTTTTTTCAGTCCATCTATAAAAAATAAAATTTTAATTGGAAATTTTTTTTATTTCTATGATGTATAGAAATTTCTAGGGAAATATAGTGATGATAAATAAATTTTAATTTCCTTTATTAAGTATTTTTGCTATATAAATGAAGCCTTCTTAAAAACTCAACAATTTAAAAAATAATAAATTGTTTAAGAAAATTAATGAGCTGGACATAGCTGTTTTATATAATATTACTGGATGCAATTATCGGAATACAAAAATGGAGAAAAAATTGTTTTATAGTTCAATAATGAGATAATTTTTTTTTTGTCAAAGAACTATCTGAAACTAATAAATGGATGGGATTTAAAATTTTTTGAAGATAAAAATATTAATCTGAGATTGAAGGAAGGAAAAAGTAATTATAAAAAACCATTTCAGCCAAAGGTTTATCATTATATCCAACAAGTGGTGGCCTGAAATTCTTGAGGGAAACTTATCTTCTGAAATCTGAAAAGAAATTACAGAAGTAATAAAAAGCCTTGGAGGGCTGTACCTTTCATATAGCATGAAAAATGTTTATGATCACATTAATGAATGAGCTGAAGGCATAAAAGTGTCTCTTGTTATTCCTATGTGAGACATTAGTGCAAAGCCTTATGGGTACTCAGTATTACGATCTTCAAAAATTATACATTCACTTGAATTGATGGAAGGAGCGAAACAGAAATAAGTACACAAGATTTTTTTCAGTCTCGCTAATTTTGCAGTGTTCTGAAGACTGGCAAGGGGTGTGTATCCATGTTGTCTATAATACACATGAAACATCATATGTGTTGTGCAGGGAGGAGACCCCCAAGAGGGATCATTGCCGACAAAATTTTATTTAAATAAATTTTCAATGCATAATGTTCGGCCGTAGCCGGCTTGGGCATACTGTGGTGGAAGGTGCTGGCCAGAAGACCATGGTCGGCACATTCCTGCCACGTGCTCCTCGGTCAGACTCAAGTCCCACGGGTTGGTTGCGCTGACGGGGGCACGCTACTAGCAAGGCGCGTTGGCGGAATCAATCCTCCAATCAGAGACTAATCGTGTGATCGCGTGGGGACGCGGCGGGGAGCGGCGAGGGCGGCTTGGAAACAGCTCCGCGCTCTCTTAGCTTCTGACCTCGGCCCCGAGTAGTCGCTCCTCTAGCCTCTGCCTCTCTGATGAGCAGACGGCAACCCCTCTTGGGGCTGCTCAGCCCTACGTAGGCACCACTGTACCATCATTACAAGAATAAACTGGGTCCATTCCACTCAATTAATTTTCATTTTACAACGCCCTCCGCTCCTGACTTCTATCCTGACGAACAGTGTGGTACATACTTGCATGTTCTGCTGACTTCTCAAAATTTTCCTATGAACCATAAGGGACCATGCAAAAAAGTGTTGTTGGAATTTTTCACATTAATAATAACTTTTTTATCAGCTATATCTATTGGAAGAAGAATATAGGAAGTAACTCCACATAACAGATCATAAACATACATGCTAATGTCCAAGCATAGAACATTGTTGCCACTTTCCCAGACACTCATTCTTGAAGTCCATTGAATCAAGTCTGTATCTTCTGTTTGACAGATCTTTCATATCACTTAGCTGGCACCCAGCCCTGCGATGTCACATCAACCTGCACCAGTAAATGTATGAGCACTGTAACAATGATACCATTTTTCATGATTGCGAAGTGGCAGTATAACATAGTATTACAGTTTATAGTGGGACATCACAGATTATCAAGGATCTAGGAAATTTCCTCTTCCAAAACATGTTGACATGCACTGCAAAACAGGAATGAATCTTGATTATCCTCTCCAGCTGCCTGGGTATGGTTTACAAGCACTCTCCACTTGTGTCTATTCATGTGCCATTCTTCTCTTAGGCTTATATTGCACCTGACTCCTCTTTTTCTTATGTTCTCTTTCATTTAGTCCAGCCATTCCCTCCTTGGTCTTCCAATCAGTCTTCTACCAATAACATCCATGTACAGATATTGTTTGGCTATCCTTCGTTATCCATTCGTTTTAGATGGTAAAATCTTCTCAGACGGGCTCTTGCCACTTTTTATATCAAGGATTTGTATACTACACCTTATTCTCTTATTTTCTCTCTTCTTGATGCCCAGTTGAGTTCTGGATTCAGGCATGTAAGATCATAGTAAAAGCACTCATAATTTTTCAAACAGAAACGACTGCAGGCTAAGGTATTCACTTTATCTGGAAATATAAAATCTTTACAACCTTGTGTTGATAAACCTAGCTTGTGCTGTATAACAGCAGAAACTATATCACACTTGGATTTAATAATATACTGTACAGTTGTTTTGACATCAGAATTGAGCACATGTAGTTAGTAATTATCGGTGGTTAGGTCTTTAACAGAAGACTGTTTCAATCCTTTTGATCTGCACATTATACCTACTGATTCAGTCGCAAGTGCATACATTTTAGTTCAAAGACAGACTAATTCAGTAATAGATTCACCATTTAACTCAACTTGATATGCCCACATGGGCATGCGCCCCTGTGTCTGTGCTTCACTGAGAATCTAGTAATGTCACGATATTATAACTAGTATGTATGAACAGAATAATTTTTTTCGATTGCTCTGATGACATCACATGTATAATGGCGTATGTATGTCATATATTAAATTGCACTGAGCAGAGAAGAAACTATTGTAAACAGCTATCAGAGAGAGAAATGTGCTCACAGCTTTCTGCATCACGAATGGAAGAGCATGGTAGCAGAGGAGCGTAAGACTGTAGACTGGGGAATATTGTTGAAAAAATAGCTGCTATGCATTATGTAACCGAATTCACCAATGTACAGTGCTGCCCATATTCTAATTTTCTTGCCGTTTTTAAAATGCCCTTCCAGTCTCCCACCATGCAATTAGCATATGCAATTATAGTTAAGTATTCACCTATCTATAACTGTTATTAGGGTTTTGTGTAGAGTTACACTTATAGTTTTTTTGTTACTATTACAGCACTAATAGAGGAGTTCAAAGCAGCAGCAGGTCATAGGATACCATTGCACAGCTCTTACTCGCTATATTTTCATCTTGGAAATGACGTGGGCTGTAAGTATCTCAAAAAATACTGACCATGGTACTAAGCGTTTAATTTTCTTTATTTACTTTTTTTTCACAGCACGATGAGATAGGAGTGCTGAAACAATGTGATTGAAACACGTATCTGTTGTTGTTGTTGTAGTGTTCTAGAAATTGTAATGAGAGTATTGTGGGCAATCATGTAATAATAAACAATTATAGCTTGAATAAATGTGTATGATTTCAAGAAAAGTGCCGGTCCTCACAGTAGTCAGGAGGAATATTGTAAATAAATATGTTACACACACTTTCAGTTTAACTTTTTAAATGCGTGGCATGCTGCCTCTGGCTCTGAAGCGCTTATCAGCCATGTAGTGTTTATTAAACACGTAACTGCAGCCACTTAGAATTGTACTGCAATGCAGGAGGATCTGCAACGAATTGACGCATGATGCAGGGAATGGCAATAGAATCTCAATGTAGACAAGTGTAATGTGCTGCGAATACACAGAAAGAAAGATCCTTTATCATTTAGCTACAATATAGCAGGTCAGCAACTGGAGGCAGTTAATTCCATAAATTATCTGGGAGTAGGCATTAGGAGTGATTTAAAATGGAATGACCATGTAAAACTAATCGTCGGTAAAGCAGATGCCAGACTGAGATCCATTGGAAGAAACCTAAGGAAATGCAGTCCGAAAACAAAGGAAGTAGGTTACAGTACACTTGTTCACCCACTGCTTGAATGCTGCTCACCAGTGTGGGATCCGTACCAGATATGGTTAATGGAAGAAATAAAGAAGATCCAATGGAGAGCAGCGCGCTTCTTTACAGGATCATTTAGTAATCGTGAAAGCGTTATGGAGATGATAGATAAACTCCAGTGGAAGACTCTGCAGGAGAGACGCTCAGAGAGATTAGAGCCCACACAGAGGCACACTGACAATCTTTCTTTCCACGAACAATACGAAACTGGAATAGAACGGAGAACCGATAGAGGTACTCAAGGTACCCTCCGCCACACACCGTCAGGTGGCTTGCGGAGTATGGATGTAAATGTAGATGTAGATGTAGAATACTTTCCTAAATGTCTTAACCACAGGAACACAGTCACAGATAACTATATCAGATATAGTAATTGTAGTAGAAGTCACGAATATATTTACAGCGATCGGTAAATAATTCACCCATTTTTGAGAGAAACGTCATAAGGCAAGGATGTACAGACGTATATTAACACTACCTACTTTTAGGCATTGTAAGTACTAATTTCGATAGTGATGAACACGGAAAATAAGCAAATAAGCTTAACTGATAATGTGTGTTTCCTTGTAGGCAAGCTGAGGTCATTCCAGCAACAGCCACCTGATGTGGAAGTAATGCTGTTGAATGAAACCTGCTATTTGTACACCAGTGGGTGTAAGTGTGTCATTATCGGTATGATTTCGAATAGGGAGCTCAGCCCAGTGATAGTACTTGAAAGCCATCGATTTAGTGACTTCAAAATAAGGTTATCCATGGATGAATGGCATCGACTACGTGATGTATCAATGCAGGCTTCAGCCTTGTTCCAATGAAACATTCTCTCGATCGGTGATACTGGATGAACAATCTCTGTAGGGGATTTCCCTAGTACTGTTAAAATATTTAACAATAGAGAGTGTATACACCTGCAGGAGCGACTTTTAAGAGTTTAATGAATGCCAGCTATGCAGTACAGTAGGAGCCAGTGTGTCGACAAACGTTTAAGTCATATATCTACCAATTCTGTGACACAATCTGCACTAATCTGCTGGAGTTAGCTCGCCACACTCTCTACTTATTTGAAGAAACCATGGTTCAACTCTACGCTGCATTTTGTTAATCGATGGAAGTGGAAGTGTGTCATTCGAAACTACCAGATGTGGGCACAGAACTATGATCTTATTTAAATTTGTTTATATACTGAGCTATATGTAAGAGTTTATTAAAAAAAACTGCATCCCAATGTAAGTGAACAGTTACCACCATGACTGAGTGGGCGAGACAGCCTAACGGCAAGCATCTTACAGTAATCGACATGTTCTGCAAAGATGATGTTGGAAACTGGAAGAACAGGATCGTTACTTCCCAACAGCAGACATGCTTTGATTGTTGAGCCATCAGGTTGTGGGGAAAATAATTTTGTTCTATCACTCTTGATGTATCCTGATGGAGTCCACTTCTAGCATGTATTTATTTTTTTCAAAAATTCTGTTCTAGCCAAAAAATCGTCTATTGCCGGAGATTTTGCATGCCGCTGAGAGAGTAACATACCAAACGTTGAGCAAAAGTACTGATATTCCACTGACTGAAAGAGTAAAGCCAAAGAGCGTATTCATATTTGACGATGTTTCAGTGGAAAAATCAGCCTGAAATCCGGAGATATTTCTGCTTTGTCGTCATATGCAAATCAATATATTTTATTTGAGCCAGACACACTCAAGAATCCCGAAGAAGCTAGCCCATGATAATGTGAACCTTATTATCGCTTTCAAACAGGACAGTCTGAGTTTAAAGCATATTTGCGAAGCAAATGGAGGAACCGACAAGTCATCCAATAAATTGGTTACCACATGTGGAAGTTGCTGGAATAAATCACAGTCAGATAAAACGAGGAAATTGAATGAGGGCTAGTATAGACGAAACTTCGATGAGATTCTGCATAAAACGTGGTGTATCGAAACGTTACTTTGGGAAAAAACGTATATTTGCACACTTGTTGCACACTCGTTCAGCGGGTGTAAAGCACATGCGTCGATTTGTTGATAGAAAAATGGAGGCAATCAATGTTAAATTAATGGAATTGGAAAGTATTATCATGGTGAGAGCTACAAATGACAGCGTTGAATGCTGGAATATAGTACTGTGAACTAAATGTCAACGAGAAAATTGAAGAAGTCAACACAAAACTAACAGATATGCGTGGATATATCAAGGTGATAGCTAAGGCACTTAACTACCACCATCGCCAGTGGTCTCAAAGTGCACGCTGTCCATAATTAAAGTTCCAGTTTCAAAACGCTATAGAAAGAGAACTATTGCTCTGAATGATATCAAATTTTGAACAGCATATTACTGACACAGGGGGAAACGTCACAAGAAAAAGTGAAAACTTGACCAATAGATGGCGCTGGAAGCATCAGAATATGCACAACAAAAGATGCACGGCATACGTCTTTTCGTCAGTTGGCGTTCGAGACGTCCAACGTGATTGTCTCCATGAAGGGTAATGATCTGCTGGTAAAGATATTTTACAAGAACGGTGACTGTGCGTCAGCAGCCCTGCAGAAGTTCCGGACACTCAGAGATATGAAAAAAGGTATTGGTCCGATGTCTGCTAAGGGTATGGAGAAAGGGATTACAAAATTCGAAAAGACAGTTTCTTTCGAACCGCAACGTGGCAGAGGGAGGAAAGCAGTTGATCCGAAGTCTGTCGAAGATGTGGCTAGAGCATCAGAGGATGGGTCGAGCGGTGTTATGCAAACAAGCAGTGCATGAGAAATTGCCCGAATGTTGGACACGCCTGCGAGCACGATGCATAAAATCCTACGAAACATCCTGCATTGCTATCCACACAGAATCACTCATATTCAGGAGTTGCTTCCTGCAGACCTGCCAACAAGACAAAAGTTCGCTCTCGAATTTCTTACTTGCATGGAAGTGGATAATGAATGGCAATGGAACACTATGTGGGCAGACAAAGCCCATTTTCATCTCCAAGGACATGTTAGTACGCAGAATTGCAGAATATGGACAACGGAAAGCCCGCATGCACCACTTCATTCTCCAAAAGTGACTGCGTGATGCTGGTTGACGGCATTGTTTATCGTAGGCTGTATTTTTTCGAGGAGGTGAGTCCTGCAGGTCCTATTGTAAGATGGCAAGAACTATGCCCCTTACATGAAGTCATTAAAGATCACCTAACTCACGTTGAGCGAACAGTAGGGTTGAACAAAATTACTGACAAGGCACAATGCATTTTGTAGAGGGTATAGTATGGACGTAGTGGAATAATTAATGTTGGGTGATGGTTTTAAAGTAATTCACACAACATGAAAACTTTGTGGAAATGAGTCGATTTACTGGACCCTAGTTTACCCCAGGGAAGTATACAGAGTTGACCGCGGTGCGTGGCTGGGGAGTGGCGAAGGGAAGCGACAATAGGCAGCTTAGGGTGGTTCAAACTCTTCAGAAAGTGGTAACGCGGCGCGGCCTCCAGCCGCCTTAAGATGAGTGACAGTGAGTGGGTTGTTGACCCCGACTCCATGCTGGTGTACCGGCAAACAGACGGAGAACTTGTACACCTGATGATAAATGTCCATTGTCCCATTTTCTGTAAAACATGTGAAAAAGCCGCGCAAGCTATGGTGGAGTGGTCAACAGAGGTCAAAATATGCGTGTTCGTGACTATAGCAACTTCACGCTGAGTTCACAGTCCGCAGAGCCTGAAGTAAATCAGGTGAAGAGTGACAGCATGAAATACACCGGCCTCCGATGGGAATGTAGGACCAAGGAATTTGAAGTACTCTCCTGGGAGTCAGAATTCCGGAAAACTTGGTGTTTGTGCAGACGCTAACCTTGATAAGTGGCCTGGGAGGAGCTAAATAGAAGAAGTTGAGAGGAAGGGAAATTTTGTGGGAATTTGTTCACTTCCCAGAGCAGGCATTGGTCGGCACTGGGAAGCGACGCATAATTAACATGACTTGCGCTCCAATTGGCGTAATTGATTTTGCTGGAGGGGAAACCAAGGTGAAGAGTGGACTGGCAGAAGTCTCAGTAGAGGTCTTCCATTCCCAGCTTGTCTAGAGTGCGGACGTGGCGTTCTTTACTCAGCTTGCCTGAGAAAGAGTGAGCATCTCTGCAGTTTAGGACTTAGCAAATGGAACGATTGAGCTTGGAGTTAGAAAGATTTGGTTCAGCTATGTACTGAGCAAGATAGCTAGGAGCGAATAGACGAGCGCAGCCTTGCAGCACCACGAGGTCGGCCAACGTCCACACAACGACACCGGTCCACCACGCTGTATTCGGTGATATTGCACCCGCTCCGGCCACTGATTAATTTGTTGGATCACATCGGCAAAGTTTCCACGAGGGTTTCATGGGCCATGTACTGTAGAATTCTTCTCGCACTTCGCATTATGCCTGGGTCAGTCGATAGGAATTACTTTTGAGTTATCGAGCTTTACTCCACGCAAACGCAATTTATTACCACTGCCTGGTAGGAGAGTCATGTAATGTGATGATTGAAGGCCGTGAGTTAAAATAAATTTGTGATAATCGACTGCATCTGTTTTCAATCAAGTAGTTGAAATCCCAAGTCACTTTCTTAATTAATTTTATGTTCAACATTTGCATCTGGTGCTCAATAGCTGCATTAACATCAATGTGCACCCCTTTTTAATTAAAAGTGATCAATTCTGAATCAATTAATGTCAACACTGCCACCGCAGTTCAATCTGGAGTCACAGGGCCTTATTACTATCTATGCGTTATCCGATATTGCGGCAGTTTTGCACTCTCTGTTGATCTGTTAGTCAATTAGCTGGGGTGAACACACGCCAGAACCAGATAAGTGACGAGTGGGGTGTTACACTATCACCTATACCGCCATTGGTAAACGCTATGAGAGTCTTTTGCGCACCAACGTCATTCCAACCCTTCAACAGCGTAGGAGTGTGGGTAGGATCATTTTTATGCAAGATGGCGCTCTTTCGCACATTGCACAGCCAGTGAAGCGTCTGCTGCAGAGGCATTTCGGAAATGCTAGAATTATCAGCCGTCATATTTCTACAGTCTGGCGGTTATGTTGTGTTCCAGTACTCCAATTACCAACGTAGCTGAAATGAAGGCACACTTTGCCCAACGCATTCTGAACGTGACCTCAGACTCTCAGATCTATTGTGGATCATGATGTTTCTCGAGTCCAGCTGATGACAAAAAGCTGTGGGCAGCACACTGAACGTGTCTTGCATCAGTCTCACGACGATTCTAAACCGATATCATTTTGATTTTTATGGGGTTTTTGCCCCAGGGCAATTAAAAATCGATTTTTCCCATTCAATGTGGTACGACCTTGCCATGCTCCATGGGCTTACCCAACTCACAGAGCCAGAGCTGTTGACCACCTAACTTGTGCAGTCACTCACACTGAACAGAACGGCCGGCCGGAGTGGCCGTGCGGTTCTAGGCGCTACAGTCTGGAGCCGAGCGACCGCTCCGGTCGCAGGTTCGAAACCTGCTTCGGGCATGGATGTGTGTGATGTCCTTAGGTTAGTTAGGTTTAATTAGTTCTAAGTTCTAGGCGACTGATGACCTCAGAAGTTAAGTCGCATAGTGCTCAGAGCCATTTTGAACAGAACAGATGGTGTAATTTGCAACTCAAACCATAACCGTCTTATTGCTATTCATCTATCACTTGTAGACAACCCCAATTTACGTTAAGACGCTCACAGCGCCATCTATTAATAAAATTTTCGTTGATGTTTTTGTTCCATGACGTTTCCCACTGCGTCAATAACAAGCTGTTGAAACTTGACGTCATTCTGAGCAGTGGTACTCTTTTTAGAGCACCTAATGTTTTTAACTGAGAATACAGTACGAGTTGAGGATAAGGAATTTGAATGAACGCCCGGTTTGATAGAGCTAATATTCTTAGAAACTTCGAACGTCAATAGCATACCTCGGAACAGATAAAAGCGCATGGTCAAACATTACACACGAATAATGCACATATGACCTCAAGAGGATGAATGAAAGCCCCAAAGAGTGATGAACACAAGAAAATAATTAAACCAGCGTTAGGAGTTCCACAAAGCGCAGGTAAATGGGTTAAAGTTGAGCGTAAAAGACAGCAATTTACCTCTGGAGTATATATATACATATATTAGAATGACACAAATGAAATTATAGAACCGGTTATGACCACTTGCAGCATCAGCTAATACAGGTCATATGAATGAAATCGTGTCAGCCTTATCAGAGCTTTGGGAAAGAGGCATCACTGAGCATTTATGGAGACGGTTGTTCAAAATGGTTCAAATGGCTCTGAGCACTATGGGACTTAACATCTGAGGTCATCAGTCCCCTAGACTTAGAACAACTTAAACCTAACTAACCTAAGGACAGAACACACATTCATTCCCGAAGCAGGATTCGAACCTGCGACTGTAGCAGCAGCGCGGTTCCGGACTGAAGCGCCTAGAACCGCTCGGCCGGCAGACGGTTGTTCGTGAGCTTCATAGGCCAGCATTCAGAACATTGCCCCGCAGACATGTGATAATACGAGAATTGGTTTATTTATGGCAGGCTGATCTCATGGATAAGCGATATTAGTAGTGATCAAATAAAGGTTTCAAGTATATTCTATTGGTCATAGATACACATTCCAATTTCGCTTTGGCTCTGCCTATGAAGGTAAAGATGGAGAAGGAGATAGCGGAGGTTTTTGAACAATTACTGCAGATTGGAACGAATCCCCGTCCTGACAACTTTCAAATCGACCATGGAGATGCATTTTACAATAGGCATTAAAAAGTGGTGATGGAACGATGTGGGATACACAACTGCTCAGTGTTCAATAGTATTGTTGAAAGGTTGAACAAGACAATTAAAAACGAGATCTGGAAGAGTCATAAAAATGTATAAACCGTCTTCCACAAATCTTTGACGAGTATAATCGCACTACTCCTATAATTAAAGAAGAGACCAATTGATTTTGAAAATGGTCTTCTAAATAAAGTATGCAGTCGTATTAAGACTGTAGATCCACAGAAACAGACGTTCAAGGTGATTTATTACGTATTTCGAAATACAGGAAAATCGCATTTGAGAAGTCTTACCTACTGAATTGGTCAACGGAGATATTTACAGTTTCCAAAGTGCAGCACACAAATCCGAGACCATACATCTTAAACGACAGTGACTGTGAAGGAACTGCAGGGAGTTTTTACATAGAGAAATCACAGAAATGCTCTGAACCAGACATGTTTCTCGCAGAGTGGGTCGTAAGATGTCGAGCCAGCAAGGTATCAGTGAAATGCCTCGGCTTCTCATCAACGCACGACAGTTGGGTGAAGTCTCGAAATTTGCTATATGACAGGACATGCAAATCTCAAACTACGCAGTAGTGTGACGTGAGTGCTACGAAACGATCAACAGAGGTGGGGATAGTATTATCGAGAATTTATCAGTTAAACCTCATATATCTAGATACAATTTTTGGGGACCTGGAACGAAGTGGAAAAAGCGCCTAGCTCATTGCAGTAAGGGAATTAATATCCTAGACGACGCGTTTAAGGAGCACAGTACCGCTTACACTACAAATAAATATCGTCGCTTTGAAGAGCAAATATTAGCTGATAAATTGCCGAGGCGCATGTGTAAGCGAGCACAAGAAGCAGCTTGACATTGCAGCTTGCTGATGGGCGCCACCTCAGCGAGCAATGTATGCTACCGCAGCTGCACTGACTGATGGCTCTGCAAGACTCATATTAGTCACTGTTGCACCACTCCTACTAGAACGACTTGAGAACCTACGAGTCGGCTTCATATTAGGTGCACAGCAAGCTCTCTCCAAGAAGTGATAGCAACAGCAGCCATGGTACGTGTATCCCCAGCCAGATGTTGAAAGAAATCTTAGGTTTGGTGATCGCGTAACAGAAAGACGTTACCCGTAACTTGTAGTCGCTATATTGATGACATCAGTACTGTGTCTTTTTAAATGTGGGTTTCCACCACTCGCCTCTGCTGATCCCTTACCATAAAGGCAGTACGATATGACATCTGTCTCTCCAGACCAATGCTGTCAGCTTTAGCAGAAGTTGGGTGTTCTCCATTTTCTACGGGAGTTACACATTTACAGACTATTTGTTTGAGTCTCGTTGGGCTATTTTTCACTAATGATCGAGCAACGACAGATGGGTGCTGATGAAGAGGAATCTGGGGTGGGTGTCAAGCGTTTATATCTAGAGCGAGTGGGTAAGTGATCAGTGTGCGTGTGTGTGTGTGTGTGTGTGTGTGTGTGTGTGTGTGTGTGAACCCATACCGCACAGTATTTCTCTAGCGGGCGACGAGCAGGCATAATGTAGGCAGTCTCTTTAGTTGATCTGTTGCGTCTTCTAAGTGTTCTGTCAATAAGAAACGCAGTCTTTGGTTTACCATTCCCACAACATTATCTATATTATCGTTCCAGTTTAAGGTGTTAGTAAGAAGGATTCCTAAGTATTTAGTAGAACAGACAGCCTTTAAATTTTGTGTGGTTTATAGTGTAAACGAAATTTAACGGATTTCTTTTCATACTCATATGGATGACCTCACATCCTTCCTTATTCAGAGACAACAGCGACTTTTTCCCACCATGCAGGCAGCTTGTTTAAAATAATTACAGCAATTGATTTAATATTATGGTGGCTTTACTGGATGGTGAATAACAGCATCATCTGCAAAAAAGCTAAGAGGGCACACATAACGCTGAACGCCTAATTCCTAACGCCTAATGCATAACGCCAAACGACAAATGCCGAACGCATGACACATAATGCCTAATTAATAACAATACCACAACACGTATTAAAGTGAATTTTTTTCTGTAGGTACAAACAACCCCCTCTTCCATATCACTAAATGCTCTAACTTTCTGATTTTTTTTCACTTCCATTATAAGATATATGTAAACAAGTGATTTTAAATGACTAACAAGTAACACAACACGATATTTTAACACTCACAAAATCACACTGACAGCATGCACACCATTGGCTGCAGAGCAGGGGCGCCTGGGCCATGTGGGGTTGCTTCACGCTGACAACATGCGTGCAAATCACAGGGGCGCATGGGGGTGTGGGTGCAGGTGCCCACCCCTCCTCTCCCCCTCTTTGGCCTTGGTACATGGTTCTTAGAATGCCCTTGGAGATTAGGAAGTGCTGATTCTGATATTAGCAGATTATGGCAGGTGGAAATTGTCTCAGCTGTAATATGACACCACAGATAAGAAAGTTCTTATGCTGATGTCTACACCTTCTGGGTTCGTTGTCCCCTTGACACACTACTGAGGTAGTCCTGCAGCTCTTCACGATGTGTGATTAAACATTATCTATATTATCGTTCCAGTTTAAGGTGTTAGTAAGAAGGATTCCTAAGTATTTAGTAGAACAGACAGCCTTTAAATTTTGTGTGGTTTATAGTGTAAACGAAATTTAACAGATTTCTTTTCATACTCATATGGATGACCTCACATGGATGACTCTTTGGTTTGGTCCCAAGGAACGCACATAACGCTGCCCCTCTTGGTACTCATATGACTTACTCTCTAGAAACAATACTGGAGAATTTGAGATAAGCCTAGCATGTCTAGGACTGGAGGCGGCATGGAAGAAATCACATGCAAAAATAATAAAAAACAATCAGGACTAATCTCGGCACCTGTTTGGGAGGGTTGTATTTCCAGGTTGATCAGTGAGCATCTTGACGTCATTCCATTAACAGAAACGGGAGCAGCGTGGGAAAGCGGTGAAAATGTACAAGTAATTTAAAACGACCTATACAGGGTGTCCAAGTAGGAATAATCAATATTCAGGGAGAGGGCTGGAACCATCTTTTGAAACAAAAAACTTCTTATGGACATATGCCCTATTCTGAATGGTTTCCGAGATAGATCACATTTAATGTATATAGCAATTTCTTTCTGTATTATTCAATACAGAAAAATTATTTTTAAAGCGGAATTTTACGTACCCATTCCATAGAGAGGTCCCAAATTAGTCTCATGCGATATTCTTTTGATCGTTGTGTATTAGCAGGGACAATAAAAGACGAAGAATAACCAGAACTCCATCAGCGACCGTACCGCCCTGGCCGGCGCCGACTACTACCGCAGTGCAGCAGCTAGTTATTCTTCGTGCTTTAGTGTCCCTTCCAATGCATTAGATGCCCTTGAAGTAGGTAAGTATTTAGTTCAAAACCTCCACCTGGTTCAAAATGATCTATTACAGCTCAACACGTCCCATTCTTAAGTGTCACATGACACAGTCAGCCAGACACACAATTTCAGACCTCAGTCCTAGTTATTACATTCATCTCCATAAAGTTGTAAAACAGTGGAATTGTCGTCATGTATACAACTTGTACATTTAAATTTTGGGTATGTTTGCTATGTAGCCCGACACGATTCGCCTTGTAAATTGTATTTTAACACAGCAGTTCAACATGTTTGGTGCATAACGCGACCGATGAGTGCTCGAGCTGACATTTATCACCTAATATCATGACCGAAGATCTGTCTGTGTTAATAGTATCTTTACTTACAATATTCGGTTTCCTATACACTAGTGTCCCTTGTGGATGCTAGTCAATTGTTTCTTGACGAAGGCTCAGGAAGAAGGATACCGGGTCGGAAAAATAATTAGTAGAAAAACAGTTTGTTTTTCAAGGTAAAAAATGTTAAAGAAAATGTTGCTGGCTGTAACTTTCTACTCAGATGCCATTTAATAAAATAAAAAAATGGTTCAAATGGCTCTGAGCACTATGGGACTTAACATCTGAGGTCATCAGTCCCCTAGAACTTAGAACTACTTAAACCTAACTAACCTAAGGACATCACACACATCCATGCCCGAGGCAGAATAAAATAAAACAACCTGTAGTGGGTTGTCATACGTTCTGGAGATATGTAAGCTGCATTGCGGTGCACAAATCATGATTTCCACGTTTTCCTACAGATCTTGTGGAGACGAGAACTGTGACAGCCCGCTATGACCCAGACGAGCGTTCTAGCCTGTCAGTAAGAAGCATTCGCAGCAGTATTCTGAGAAGAGTTTCGTTATAACTAAATATTTTCTCGACATACTTTTTTACTGTTTTCTAGTGCCGGTATAATTACTTTGCTGCGTCATAGGATACTGCAATAGACGACAGGAATGCCCGCTTGGTGCCTCTCCGCCCCGGCCTGCGCCCTGCACGATGCACACGTGTTGTTTCGGTCAATACGCGCACTGCTGCATCCGCAGCGCAAATACCCCTCCTTATGTCGCCGTCATGCTTTCCAGCTGACTGACTCCATCTGTGTAAGTCACTCTACGCCAAAGGCGCATTCCACTCCCTGTCTGAGCTGCGAAGTGCATACGACAGCTGTAGGAAGAGGTGGAATGGAGAAGGGGCTGCCTGACATTCTACAGGCCGAACTAGAACTCCTCCTACAAAACTTCGGAGATTCTGCAGGGAGAGTTCCTGAGTGTTTTGGTAGGAAGGACAGTGTGTCTATGGTGACTTGTTGCAGAATAACTCTATTTCATTTGATTTTTTCCTCCCATTTATCTTTGTATCCGCAATGCAAATGTCAACGGTATGCGCTCTGTGTCTTGTTTGGAAACAAACTTGCTCCATGTTCAAATGGCTCCAAGCACTATGGGACTTAACATCTGAGTTCAGCAGTTCCCTAGACTTTGAACGACACCACTGGCCATTAAAATTGCTACACCAAGAAGAAATGCAGATTATAAACGGGTATTCATTGGACAAATATATTATACTAGAACTGACATGTGATTAGATTTTCGCGCAATTTGGGTGCATAGATCCTGAAAAATCAGTACCCAGAGCAACCACCTCTGGCCGTAATAACGGCCTTGATACATGTGGGCATTGAGTCAAACAGAGCTTGGATGGTGTGCACAGGTACAGCTGCCCATTCAGCTTCAACACGATACCACAGTTCATCAAGAGTAGTGACTGGCGTATTGTGACGAGTCAGTTGCTCGGCCACCATTGACCAAACGTTATCAATTGGTGAGAGATCTGGAGAATGTGCTGGCCAGGGCAGCAGTCGAACATTTTCTGTATTCAGAAAGGCCCGTACAGGACCTGCAACATGCGGTCATGCATTATCCTGCTGAAATATAGGGTTTCGCAGGGATCGAATGAAGGGTAGAGCCACGGGTCGTAACACATTTGAAATGTAAAGTCCACTGTTCAAAGTGACGTCAGTGCGAACAGGAGGTGACCGAGACGTGTAACCAATGGCACCCCATACCATCACGCCAGGTGATACGCCAGTATGGCGATGACGAATACACGCTTCCAATGTGCGTTCACCACTATGTTGCCAAACACGAATGCGACCTTCAAGATGCTGTAAACAGAACCTGGATTCATCCGAAAAAATGACGTTTTGCCATTCGTGCACCCAGGTTCGTCGCTGAGTACACCATCGCAGGCGCTCCTCTCCGTGATGCAGCGTCAAGGGTAACCGCAGTCATGGACTCCGAGCTGATAGTCCATACTGCTGCTGTGCTGTGCTGTTCGTGCAGATGGTTGATGTCTTGCAAACGTCCCCATCTGTAGACTCAGGGATCGAGACGTGGCGGCACGATCCGTTACAGCCATGCGGATAAGATGCCTGTCATCTCGACTGCTAGTGATACGAGGCCGTTGGGATCCAGCACGGCGTTCCGTATTACCCTCCTGAAACCACCGATTCCATATTCTGCTAACAGTCATTCGATCTCAATCAACGCGAGCAACAATGTCGCGATACGATAAACCGCAATCGCGATAGGCTAAAATCCGACATTTATCAAAGTCGGAAACGTGATGGTACGGATTTCTCCTCCTTACACGAGGCATCACAATGTTTCACCAGGCAACGCCGGTCAACTGCTGTTTGTGTATGAGAAATCGCTTGGAAACTTTCCTCATGTCAGCACGTTGTAGGTGTCGCCACCGGCGCCAACCTAGTGTGAATGCTCTGAAAAGCTAATCATTTGCATATCACAGCATCTTCTTCTTGTCGGTTAAATTTCGCGTCTGTAGCACGTCATCTTCGTGGTGTAGCAATTTTAATGGTCAGTGGTGTTCTTAAACCTAACTAACCTAAGGACATCACACACATCTATGCCCGATGCAGGTTCCGAACCTACAACCGCAGCGGTCGCGCAGTTCCAGACTGAAGCGCCTAGAACCGCTCGGGCACACCGACCGGCTCTCAGGTGGTACATGTGAAAAAGGGTCCGACGTGATTATGGTCACACGACGGTAATTAACAGACTCTGAACGCGGAATGGTACTTGGAGCTGGACGCATGGGACATTCCACTTCGGAAATCGTTAGGGAATTCAGTATTCCGAGATCCACAGTGTCAAGAATGTGCCGAAAATACCATATTTCAGCCATTCTATCTCACGACGGACAACGCCGTGGCTGGTGGCCTTCACTTAACGACCAAGCAGCGGCGTTTGCGTTTAGTTGTTAGTGTTGACAGACAAGTAGCACTGCGTGAAATAACCACACAAATCAATGTGGGACGTAAGGCGAGCGTATCCGTTAGGACAGTGCATCGAAATTCGGCATTAATGGGCTGTATCAGCCGACGACCGACGCGTGTGCCTTTGCTAAAAGCACGGTATCGCCTGCAGCGCCTCTCCTGGGCACGTGGCAATATTTGTTGATCCCAAGACGACTGGAAAACCGAGGCCTAGTCAGATGAGTCCTGATGGATTACATGGAATGGCCTGGACCCTCCGATCCAGCTGAACCGATTACTGACTGGAAATGGTTATGTACGGCTACTTGGAGACCATTTGCAGCCATTCACGATTGTTCGTGATTAGTTTGAAGTACATTCTGGAGAATTCGAGCGACTGATTTGCCATCAACATGAATCCCATCTAACTTTTATGGGACACATTCCAGAGGTCATGGGACACAATCCTGCATCGTCCACACTTTCATAATTATGGATGGCTATGGAGGTGGTCTAGGGTAGCGTCTTTGATTACTAATCAAAAAGTCCTCGGTACTGGGTTCGAAATTACCACCGGTTGAATTTTGATTAACAATCAGCATCGATGACCGAAGACTTCTGGCATAAGAAGTCACCTTCATTCTACCAACGGCTTTGTCAAAGAGGGCTGAGGAGCAGACAGAGATTCAGGGTTCTCTCTTGTCCTTGGGTGGAAAACTGCCCCTAAATGCGGAAGGATCAACGGAAAGAGGATGCAGAAGGCAATGGAAACAACTGCATTAAAGACACATACTGTGTACCCACAGGACATGCGGCCAGTAATCGAAAAAGTGTCATGATGATCTCTCTATTGGCAAGAGATTCCGGAGTAGTTCCCCATTCGGATCTCCGGGAGGGGACTGCGAAGAGGGAGGTGGCCATGAGAAAAAGTTTGAATAACTAACAAAAGGATAACGTTCGACTAACCGGAGCGTGCAATATCAGGAGCTTGAACGTGGTAGGGAAGTTATAAAATCTGAAAAGGGAAATGTAAAGGCTGAGTCTAGGTAGAGTAGTGGTCAGCGGAGTGAAATGGAAAGAAGACAAGTACATCTGGTCAGATGAGTATAGGGTTATATCAATAGCAGCGAAAAAGTGCATAACGGGAGTAGGATTCGTTATGAACAGGAGGGCAGGAAAAAGACTGTCACTGAACAGTTCAGAGATAGGGTCGTTCTTATCAGAATCGACAGCAAACTGACAACGATTGTTCAGGTATACATGCGACATCTTAAGCTGAAGATGAAGAGATAGAGAAAGTATATGAGGATACTGAAAGGGTAATACTGTATGTTGAGAGAGATGAAAATCTAATACTCATGGTGGACTGGAATGCAGTTGTGAGGGAAGGAGTAGAAGTACAGGTTACAGGAGAATATGGGCTTCGGACAAGGAATGAGAGAGGAGAAAGACTAATTGAGTTCTATAATAAATTTCAGCTGGTAATAGCGAATGCTCTGTTCAAGAATCATCACAAGAGGAGGAGGTACATTAGGGAAAGGCCGGGTGATACAGGAAAATTTCAGTTAGATTACATCATGGTGAGACAGAAATTCCGAAATCAGGTACTGGATTATAAGGCGTACCCAGGAGCAGATGTAGGCTCAGATCACAATGTAGTTGTGATGAACAGTAGGGCAAAGTTTAAGAGATTAGTCAGGAACAATCAATACGCAATGAAGTGTGATAAGGAAGTACTGAGGAATGACGAGATACGCTTGAAGTTCTCTAAGGCTATAGATAAGGAAATAAGGAATAGCTCAGTAGGCAGTACAGTTGAAGAGGAATGGACATCTCTGAAAAGGACAATCACAGAATCTGGAAAGAAAAACATGGGTACAAAGAAGATAACTGTGAAGAAACCATAGGTAACAGAAAAAATACTTCAACTGATCGATGAAAGAAGGACGTACAAAAACGTTCAGGGAAATTCAGGAATACAGAAATACAGCTCACTGGGGAATGAAATAAATAGGAATTGCAGGGAAGTTAAGACGAAATGGCTGTATGAAAAATGTGAGGAATACGAAACAGAAAATATTGTCGGAAGGACTGCTTTAGCATATAGGAAGTGAAAACAACCTTGGGTGAAATTAAAAGCAAGGATGGTAACACTAAAAGTGCAACGGGGATTCCATAGTTATATGCAGAAGAGAGAACTGTTAGGTGGAATGAGTACGTTGAAGGCCCCCATGAGGGAGAAAATTTGTCTGATGTCATAGAAGAACAAACAGGAGTCGATTTAGAAGAGATAGGGGATCCAGTATTAGAATCAGAATTTAAGAGAGCTTTGTAGGACTTAAGATCAAATAAGGCAGAAGGGATAGGTAACATTCCATCAGAATTTCTAAAATCATTGGGGGATGTGGCAACAAAACGACTATACACGTTGGTGCGTAGGATGTATGAGCCTGGCGACATACCATCTGACTTTCGAAAAAATATCATCTACGCATTTCCGAAGACTGCAAGAGCTGACAAGTGCGAAAATTATCGCATAATCAGCTTAACAGCTCACACACCGAAGTAACTTACAAGAATATTATACAGAAGAATGGAAAAGAAAATTGAGGATTTGTTAGATAACGATCATTTTGGATTCAGGAAAGGTAAGGGCATGAGACAGACAATTTTGACGTTGCGGTTGATAATAGGAGCAAGACTAATGAAAACTCAAGACCTGTTCATAAGATTTGTCGACCAGGAGAAAGCGTTCGACAATGTAAAATTGTGCTAGATGTTCGTAATTCTGAGAAAAGTAGTGGTAAGCTGTAGGGAGACAATATGTACAATATGTACAAGAGACAAGAGGGAATAATAAGAGTGAACGACCAAGAACGCAGTGCTCGGATTAAAAAGGGTGTAAGACAGGGATGTAGTCTTTCGCCCCTATTGTTCAACCTGTACATCGAAGAATCACTGATGGAAATAAAAGGAAGGTTCAGGAGTGTAATTAAAATTCAAGGTGAAAGGATATCAGTGGTACCATTCGCTGATGAGATTGCTGTCCTGAATGGAATGAACAGTATAGTGAGTACAGAAAATGGATTGAAAGTAAATCGAAGGAAGACGAAAGCAATGAGAAGTAGCAGAAATGAGAACAGCGAGAAACTTAACATCAGGATTGATGGCCGCGAAGTAGATGAAGTTAAGGATTTCGACCACTTAGGCAGTAAAATAACCAATGACGGACAGACTAGCACTGGCAAAAAATCATTCCTGGCCAAGATAAATCTAGTATCAAACATAGGCCTTGATATGAGGAAGAAATTTCTAAGAGAGTACATTTGAAGCACAGTATTGTATGGTAGTGAAACATAGACTGTGGGAAAACCAGAACGGAAGAGAATCGAAGAATTTGAGATGTGGTGCTACAGAGGAGTGTTCAAAATTGGGTGGAATGATAAGGTAAGGAATGAAGAGGTTCTGCTCAGAATCTAAGAGGAAAGGGATATGTGGAAAACTTTGACAAGAAGAAAGGATAGGATGATAGGACATGTGTTAAGACATCAGGGAATGACTTCTATGGTACTAGAGGCCGCTGTAGAGTGCAAAAACTGTAGAGGAAGACCGAGATTGTAATACATCCAGCAAATAATTGAGGATGTAGGTTGCAGGTGCTACTCTGAGATAAAGAGGTTGGCGCAGGAGAGGAATTCGTGTCGGGCCGCATCAAACCAGTCGAGTTGCAGCACTACGATAGGCAAAAGGAGGTCCGACAAGATATTACAAGGTCTCCCATGACGTGTCACCTAGGTGTGTGGTTTTTTAGGATTTAAGCAGGACAATTGTACACACAACTTTGCAACTTATTGTTGCTTTATTTAAGAAAATAGTCATACACATTGCACATATTCCTCATATTTGCTGTAGATTTCAAGATGGATCAAAACACATACTTGGTACCAAAACTTTCAACAACTGCAAGTAAATGTTTCGAAATACTTAAACAAAATTACCATAGAAAAAATTTCCCAAGTATTTCTGATTTTCTGGTATTGCCTCAAGGATAGGTATTAACATTACTTGTCCCGAATTAATTTATTTGCTGTGGAATGTGTGAAGCAATTTCTGTCAGTACTGAAGCAAAAGTACAGTTTTCACTGCTCACACCGTACATAGGTAAGGCCTCTACTGCTTTCTGCTGGACATTTTGACCTGTTCTCTTGGACATGGCAGTCAAGCCTGGTAGTCAAGCTAAAAAAAAGTTTAAAGCTTATAACATTAGTTTATAGTTAGCTATTAACTGAGGAATGTCTGTACAGCTTTAATAAGTTATTTAAGCATGTAAAAACACTTGTAATTAGAAAAGGCATGTCTTTACCTTTATTTCGCCTAGATATGCCGTTCAGCTGCAGAATCTGAAGTTTGCAATCAGTGCTTGCACCTCTTAGTGCTCGGCCGAAGAATGAAGAAGTGAGCTGTGCATGTGAAGCGTGTATCGTACATGACACCAAAGGCTAGAAAAAACTCAGCAGCGTACGCGTCCAAAAAAAAAGTAAAACCTGGAGGTATAATATGTGTTAACTACGGACTGAAGTAGATAAATAGTAGTTACGTTATTAACCTGCAATAAGCCACAGGAGAAAACGGGCCCTTATACCAAAATATTCAGAAAACATCAACAAACAACCTCCGAATACTGTCGATGTAGTTCGGGTTCACTCTGTAGATCACTATTCAAATCCACACCCAAACTCCCTTACCACTCATCGAAGGAAGGAAAATTAAAGTCACGTCGACGAAGAGCCATTGGAGGAGGGAAATTCCGTAAAGCTGTTCTCGGATGGTATTATTGTTTACAGGAAAGTTGCAACGCCAGAATATTGTAGCAAAATTCAGGAAGACCCGAAGAGAATCGACGATCAGTGAGAGGACTAGCTGTTGACCCGCGAAGTATATAAATATAATGCATTGTGCATAAATATGAGGTGATATCGATTACTGCTCAATTAAACTATTGGCAAAAAATTACTGCGAACGTTAAGAACCATAAAATACCTAGGAATATCAGTCGGGATGGATATAACGTGAAACAACCACATAAAAGGAAAAACAGATACTAGACTGAGATTCACTGGAAGAATCCCAAGAAAATATAATTCCACCACGGAAGTAGTGTTCTGTAAAACAGTGTCTTATAAAACCCTCGTTCGTCCTATTGTTAGGTATTGCTCGGCAATGTAGAACCTTTACCCCCCACCCCCCCACTTTGGTGTGGACGGCTACATTCTTTAAAAAATCGGGTTCCATATAATATACATGGTGATACTTAAAACTCGAAGCTTGTCCAAAGTATCATGTAAAATTTGCATTCACCAGTACCAAATATATCGTATCTAATTCCGCGTCACCTCGACATTCTCAAAGAATGAAATTTGGGCGCCACAGCCGTAGCATAACTGCTACTTCCATAAATTCTACGATTATTTTGTTTGGGGATGACATTCTACACAGTGATGTTATGAAAAGGAAGGGAGAGTATGCTTCCATTTGTTGGAGTTGTAGATGAAACACACCGTTACGTCTAACATCTGCAAGTGGAAAAGTTCGTGGATGTCGGAGCATCCCAAAAAGCACGAACCATTTCTGACAGCAATAAAAGGGTGTGATGATTTCAGCGAAAGCAGGACTTACTATAAACGGTCACATTACTTATATAGACAGGGAACTGGCCTTAGACGCATGTTGACACTATCCAGCTTTATGCACTTAAAGTAATGCAGATGTGGCTCTACGATCTTCTAGCTGTCGCGCATTATCTTTAATTTCTGTTGGGTTTTGAACTCTCAATAAACTGTAGGCATGTTAAACACAAATCATTATTTATGTCCCGTCTTGTAATGGCGTTCGTACCTTGATAAAATTTTTGTGCTTCTGGTTATTGTTAATAGTTATCGTAAGAGACAGCAGTTCCACTCCACACTGAGATTCATCTAGTTTGCACTGCCGCAAACGGTGGGTCAACGCACACTGCCCGCTTTTTTTTTAGGGTCGTGTGACTAGGGCCTCCCGTCTGGTAGACCGCTCGCCGGGTGCAAGTCTTTCGATTTGACGCCACTTCGCCGCCTTGCGCGTCGATGGGGATGAAATGATGATGATTAGGACAACACAACACCCAGTCCCTGAGCGGAGAAAATCTCCGACCCAGCCGGGAATCGAACCTGACTGTCCGCTAAAAGTGCATTATTGTCATGGGGCGAAACGGACTGCCTGCTCGCGCAATTTGAGTTTGGGCTTCGACGCGCGGCTGGTGCAGACGGCACCGCAGCACTGTAACAAAAAAATGGCTCTGAGCACTATGCGACTTAACTTCTGAGGTCATCAGTCGCCTAGAACTGAGAACTAATTAAACCTAACTAACCTAAGGACATCACACACATCCATGCCCGAGGCAGGATTCGAACCTGCGACCGTAGCGGTCGCTCGGTTCCAGACTGTAGCGCCTAGAACCGCACGGCCACTCCGGGTGGCAGCACTGTTACAGTGACCAGTGTTGCGACGGAAGTCCTGCGACAGGCTCCGAACCCTATTCAGTGAAGTGAAGAAGAGTCAGCGTCTTGCGTCCTTCCTTGGTACTTGTATTTCGATAAATATCTTACTGCTTTAGCGAAAATTTCAGTGCAAACCTTAACAAACGCTATTTCACAGACCACCTCTTTGCGATTGTTATGGAAAGACGTTAAAAAGTATACATTTACGTTTAAAAAGAAAGAGACATAGTAGCTTCAGTACCTCGGTAGAAAAAAAACTTGCAAGTGTGACCAATACAGGAAATTCCTTGTTCTTTTGTCTACTACCATTTGATGGGAATTTGATTTCGATACCTATGCCCTTTTATGGAATGTCTGGTATGCTCAAGTTACGTGGTTAACTCATTAAGTCAACATACTGTAATGTAATTCTGTTGTAACTGTAAAGCAGAGATCGGTTGCAAGCGACCGAACAAAATGAAACCGATTGCATCAGACTGTGGGCTCTGTTCATCATAACCTAAATTTTGCGTAGTAAAAGTTCATTCTGATGAATTATAACAGAGACTTTCGGCTACAACATAAAACTGCTTGAAATTATCTGTCTCTTTTAATGGCAGTTTTCACTTTTATTAACTTTATCAGCTTCCTTCATGCAATTCGACTTTTCGCATTAGGCTTCCTTTTTAGAAATTACTCGCAGCAGTACTGAAGTTTACCGGGAATCAGAACCAACTCTTATTCGCAGTGACATTAAAGATTTTGTGGGGGATATCTTCCATGGACTACTCCTACAAAGGCTGATATGAAATCACTGCTCAACTACGTATCACAGTCGACATTCACGGTCACGTATCTCCGTACAGATAATTTGTTTCATCTACAATGTGAGGTTTTAAGTAATATTATTTAACTAAAATATAGACAGGTAGGGAATCAGAGCGGCTTTTGGATAAAATCACAGATTCAGCATCCATCAGCACTTTTTTTCGGTGTTATGTTACAGCTGATGCAATAGTGCATATCATATAAAAGGTCACTCCCTCTCTCCCCTCCTCCCCCCCACCCCCACCCAAGGGAGGGGAGGGGAAGGTGATAAGCGGAGAGGACGGGAGGTCGGCCAGTCGAGTTACATAGACATCATCATGCTCTTGCCCAATCGCCAGAGTGCCCCCATTGCTCTCAGCCAATAGGTATCATTCGAGGACTGTGGTCTGTAGTGAAAGGACCCGTAGGTCTTTAGTGGAATGACAAGCTTTGTTTGGATATTTATTGATAGATAATAATATATATTGTTTGCTAACCATGTCATCTCAACCCTTATTCCTTTAGGGCAGTTGTTTGTGTCAAGTTACCATAGTGAATGGTTCAGGACGAGCAATAGGGATCATTCATTAAATTGACAATTAGCCGTAAAAACTGACAGGGAATTGATAAATTGGTCGTAAAATCTGCAGTTAATTGGCTGTAAAAATTGACATGACATTCGTAAAAATGGCAGGACAGTCAAAAATGCTAATGTATGGAAATGCAGCCATTCTTGTAGAAAAGACAAGTGCAGTGCATATTGTAAAGCAGCTGCCTGACATTAAGATGGCAAATTAATTCCAACTCCTCCTTCTAACCAACTGCATTTACACCCTGTAGTGAAGGAATATGATTCTTTTATAAGTAATAATAAATGATATGTAACAAAATAAGATACTTTGGCATTATAAATTAATGCTGACACAGCATTTTCTGCAAAATGGTGGTAAATATTATCTTCTCTAGATGAACTGTGTGAATAGCTGCTCTTAGCACTTTGCTTAGCGCATTGGCTATAACCCATTGCTACACATTTTGCACTGCCTCCTTAAGTTTGGAACTAGAACGTGACCTACAAAGTATATTTGATAATGGAATGGGACTGAGGCATAAATAAAGTAAGCAGAAAAACAAACTATTACTACTTGCCAAAGAGTCGGTGCAGTTGTTGGTGTACAGTGTGGCACCAGAAATGCATATGTACCAGCCCACTGAGCTCTCAACAGTCCCCAGTGCAAGACGGATGCCGTGTAAGTATTGAGATTCGGGGAAAAATATATAGCTCACTAATATTTTTTTTTTTTTTTTGCTCTGGCTGTGAAGCGTGGGAATGCTATTAATCTAGCATTAGGAAGGAGGAGGATAGCTGCCATTATCCCAGCACTAGAGAGTACTCTCATCAGTACAGTCAATGATTACTGGATGTGTGTGTAAGGATAGCTGCTATTAAACTAGTATCAGAGAGTGCCCTGGCCAGTCTACCTGATAGCCACTGGGGATGTAAGCGCTCCTCCAGAGTGTCTACAAAGTCTGCACTTCTTTCAAAAATGTCAGCCCCATAAACAAACATAGATGGCTAACTTTGCATAGTTTTTTACCTAAAAGTGGTACTTATAATTTCAATTTAACCCAAAGCGACGTCACGTAGCTGCAGCCTTGCCGGATTCCAACTCCAGCCTCGCCGCAACTTCACCGCAACGAAGTGTGGATGCTACACACCTTATGTACTCACGTCAACCGCTGCTTTGCATCTGAGATGCATCGCAAGCTGATTCACGTTCTGAGCCAGTACTCCAACGTCTGGCTACTTACCATTGCTGTTTACAGCAAATGCTAATACCACATTTTTCCAAGTTGTATACAGATATTACCATACACTGTGTTTAAAGTGATGCGTAAGCCTTGCCTGCTCATCTCCAATGACCTTCTCTTTTTCCAGCAGCAGTTTATATTTCTCCGGTGTGGTAATTGGGTTCACGATAATTTCCACTTTTCGTTTTCTGGCTTCGACCTCTTCTATTTGCAGTTTTCAATTTCATACACATAACACATTAACTGCACTTAAAGAAATACTTTCTTTATTGGGAAATGACTGAAGACTGTTTGATGCATTGGTTCTTTTTCTTTACACCTCTGGAATCGCTTTATTCGTGGGAACCTGTCCCAATTTGGAAATAACTTCGTCTGACGGTATTATGGAGAACAATGGCCTGGATTGAGAAAAATATGTTTCTCCTGCTCTAATACACTTATATCATCTTTCTTGGATTCTGTGCTAAGAATATCCACGTAGTTTACAGGTAAAAGGTTAAATTTACTGCCAGACAAAGAATAGTTTTTAGTCTTTTCTCGATATTGATTGTCTAGGAGGTTTACCTATATGCACACCAGTCAATTTTGGTGTTTTCTTATTGCCCAAGTAAACAAACTGCAGAACACTGTTAAACGCCAAAGATTAGTTGACATGACTTGGAAGTGATTAGCACTGACTACAGTGGAGCACGTCGTAAGTAATTTTTATTAGTGTTTAAAACTCTTATACAGTCTTGCAACACATGATGCATTCTCTAGTTGTGTATGGTAGCCTATACCCGGGTAATACAATGTTCCTTAGCCAAGGAAGACATAAAAGATTCTCGTAGACGCTTGTCTGGGCACTTTGTAAATTCGATAAGGTGGTTACCGATATCATAGTTTACTCCAGGGCTTGTTGGCTCTTATATAGCTTTACTCTACAACTGAAGATCATCCACATCAAACAATCTATTATAACCGTCTTACCGTTATTTGCAATCACTTTGAAAGGGGTCAGTTTTATTATGTCTTTTCTGATATCAGTTTATGAATATTTATTCTGTAATCCTTGAATATCTGTGTTAGTACCAGGCAGTATGGCTTTACTATAATTTAACTGATAATCAAATCTCACGGGGTTAATCACCATTAGTATAGTTAGTGGACGGAATGTTCATAACACTGGGCAAAGTATTTTCTGTGAACAGGGTTAAATGATGCCTGCCATTACGGCTGCAGATGGGAAGGCAGAGAAAGTGGTATGTGGACCACTTTCACAACTTTTGTAAAGGATGGCTTAGACCGGTTCGCGGAAAACAGGGACGCTTCGCCGTACAATACAATGGTAGCCCCCAGGCCAGCGACACCCTGTCGCCTGCAGATAGCGGAGATGCAGCACTGGACACGCTGCGTTTGGGTGACCCACCTGCATTTACGTCACCCGCCACAGGTGGTACTGAGGGCAGTGACCGTGGGAGCATAGTGTGAGACTCTATTGTACACGAAAGCGGAGATGGCCTGCTGGCGCCTGTGGATGGTGTTTTGTTTCTCCTTTGGCCGTCCGGCTGGGTTTGCACCGCGGTGGCGGGATTTAGAGGTGATTGATCAGACGCGTAGGAAGTGAGCTGGAACTTGCCAGGAACGGAATAATTCCGATATTGGTGTGGCCTTTTCGAACAGTTCTTTCATAGCATAGTTTTCGGTTGTGGCACGAGTTTTGCAGGCCATGCAAAGAGATGAGTTTTGCACGTTGATAAGAACGGCATTCTACCTGCAGCTGGCTAGATGCGAGGATGAAACTTGGGCTCAGGCCATCAAGGCTTCCAAGTCTGCATTGGTGCTGTGGGAGTGGAACTGATTTATTCTTGGCACACCTGTACCACTTCGAGAGGAGGTCAGTGAGTCGTCTGACACAGCCCCTTGCAGCATAGGTAAGATCACTGGTGCATTGCGACGAGCAGAACAGAGATTGAAGTTTTTGATATTTCAGTAAAGTTATGGATAGTTCATTCCGTGGGATCTATAGGCTCATCTCATCGAACATTAGCCCTGCGCGGTTTTAATACAGTTTTTTAGGGTTATCGGGAAAAATTTTCTTGGGGAGCATTAGTAACGAGTTGTCATTTTTTTCAAAAAGTACTGTAGTTTTTTCTACAGTCTTATATTTTTGTCAGGGATCCATTTTAACGGAGGTTGTGACATATTAGTATAATAACTCATCTCTTGATACCAGTAGTTAATGTTTTTAGTTAAGGGATTCCTTGTCAATTTATTTTGGATGGGTTCTTGTAGATCTTGTTCTTAATATCTGCATAGTCGTGGAAGTGCATAGTTACAGGACCGAATATTGGATGTGTTGCTCTGTGCGAAAACATTAGTGAGTTTCTGTTTGGTGTCAGTCAGTTCATATGTTGCATTCTGGTAAGCAGGAAATGCAAATGATTTGCGTAAGCGACAACTGAGACACAGCACTGCCCACAGCGGGAAGGCGTTGGCAAGACTGGGCCTTTTACTGTTCAATATCCGAAGGTATCAGTCTTTAATTTTAAAGCGCGGCTTTTTTTAATAGCACAACTGACACAGATATTTTATTTTTAAAACGACCACACCTCTATCAACGTTACTACTTCCCTGGTGGTCTTCTTTCATACAGAAGTTGATGTTAGGTAGTCACCAATCTCCATCTTTATGCAGATCCCAGCAAAATCTTGCACTCTATCGAGGTCCACAAGGTAATATTCTTCTACACGAAACTGCTGCAACACCCGGGACAGCTCTTCCATTAGAACATTCATTATAGTCTTCGTACACCCATATTTAAATTGGATGATGGTGGGACATCAGCTGGTATAATTTTTATTAAAATGAGGCTCCTCCAGCTGTACTTAAGATTTCATATTTATTTGGCTACTAGTCTGAACGTTGCGTCAACGCCATCTTCAGGCCCGTACACTTCGATGATATTAATTGTGTATGGCTGAGTACTATAAGTCCGCGGTGAGACCGACACGTGCCCCATTTATTATAGGGTCAGACAGTTCCACTTTATATGGTACACCCCACAGAATTTATTTATTACATCGAAATGGTTTCCAGCGCTTACTTGCCAATTTTTTCCAATATTCCTCTTGCTGCCAGATTGTCCTGTCCACGTAGTAGAAATGATAGCTTCGCCTTGATTCCTTGCTTCACAGAGATGACTTTGGAGAGTTTCCCTCACAGGCATTTCTTAAATGCACCACAAATTTATTTATTTAACATTAGAGACAGTCGCTTGTCTAACTGCTCTCGGCAGTTCATTTGGTTATAGATTTTAATCGCTAAAATGGTGTCACAAAACAGTTTTGTAATGAATGTAAGCACATTTAAATTTCTCTTGCTAATTAGAGTACTATTTTTGGTGTAATTTATGTTACCAATTTCAGCAGCAAGATTTTCCATTTTCTCTAATAATAACCACGAACCAAACAATACTTTGTTTGGCCTCCTCTTCGTCCCTAATAGCATTTTGGAAGAATCCATGTTAACACGTTCCACTACCAAAGAAGACTGATCAGTTGCGGCTATCAAACCTCCTTTTATGGTCTAAAGATGCAAAATGGAGGCATTTACAGTCACAGGATTCCAGATAGAAAGCAGACGACAAGTGACGTCATGATCATGTGAATGAAAGTGCCTCCATCTTGGATCTTTAGAGCATTAAAGTAGGCTTGACAACCGCAACTTATCAGTCCTTCGTGGTAGTGGAATGTGTGAACACGGTATCCCTCAAAGTGCTAAACATCCCAGCTATTAGAGAAGAATGGGACGCCAGCTGATGAACTGTTTCATTTATGGTTAGTGCTGGAGAATCTGGATAATCTTGCTACTGATATTGGTCACAAAAACTGCATTGAAAATGGTACATTCCTTAGCAAGAATTAAATGCACTTAAATCCATTACAGATCCGTTTTGCGACAGCATTATGGTGTTTAAGATCTATAATCAAGTAGACTGTCAAGAGCAATGTCACACGCATCTGTCTGTAATCTCAAAGAAAAAATATTTGTTGCAGTTAACAGGTGTCTACCACGAAAATTCTCCAAATTCATACCTGCGGAACACGGTGTCAAGGCGAAGTTACAAGGGTACAACAATGTGACATACGAATATTTGAAAAAAATGGCATGAGATAATGGAAACCATTTCGATGACATACAAAATCCTGTGGCTCTACTAAATGAAGTGGAAATGTCTTATGTTATAGTGAATATGCTAATGGTAGAGCAGCCAGGTAATTTGCACCAGGTTCATGGAGGTTGTTATTACTTTATGGCCCTCGATATAACGCAAGATTTTGCTGTGATTTGTGATATGATGAACATGGGTGACTACCTAATATCAAACCATGACCTCTGTATGCACAGAGACCACTAGGGTAAATGGCAATGTGATTGTAAATAACGAAATAGACCGTTTAACTTGGATATTCTCCGGTTGTAGAGTACAGATGAATAACAAATTTATATGCTAAATCACAAGTCCAGCAGTGAACAGTGATATCGCTAACCGCCTTACCGATTTTATGCAGGAGAAAATTTTATGTCCTCCTTGGCTAAAGAGCATGGTATTACAGAATGCAAGTCTGCATAACCGATCGAGTGCTGATCCTGTACAAGACTGTATAAAGTTTAAACGCTAATAAACATTATTTACAACGTGCTCCACTGTACTCTGTGCTAATCACTTCCATGTGGTGTCAACTTACAAATAACTTATAGAACAGCTGCTGTTTGGTGTTTAACAGTGTTCTGCGGCTTGTTTGCTGGGATAATAAGAAAACCCCAAAATTGATTGGTGCACAGGTAGGTAAACCTTCCAGACAATCAAGATCGAGAAAGAACTATAAACCATTCTCTGTCTGGCTATAGATTTAAATTTAACACAGACTCCAAGAATGACGATATAAGTGTATTAAAGCAGGAGAAACGTATTTTTCTCAATTCAGAACATTGTTCTCCATAATATCGTCAGACATATACATTTTCTAATTGGGACAGGTAACCATGAATAATGCTGTCCATAGCTGTTAAGGAAAAAAGGAAAAGGACCAATGCATCAAATGTACTTCAGTCATTCCCCACTAAAGAAAGTATTTCTATAAGAGAAGTTAACGTTTTATGTGTATGAAAATGAAAACTGGAAATCAAACATGTCGAAGCCAGAAAACGAAAAGCCGGCCGGAGTGGCCGTGCGGTTCTAGGCGCTACAGTCTGGAGCCGAGCGACCGGTACGGTCGCAGGTTCGAATCCTGCCTCGGGCGTGGATGTATGTGATGTCCTTAGGTTAGTTAGGTTTAATTATTTCTAAGTTCTAGGCGACTGATGACCTCTGCAGTTAAGTCACATAGTGCTCAGAGCCATTTGAACCAGAAAACGAAAACGAATATATCGTGAAATCAGTTACCACAAAGGAGGAATATAAACAGCTGCTGGAAAAAGAAGGTTACTCTAGATGTGCAGGCAAGGCTTACACATCACTTTAAACACAATGTATGGAAGTGTCTGTATACAACTGGGGAATACACGATATTAGCATTTGCTGCAAACAGCAATGGTAAGTAGACGTTCGTTGGAGTAATAGCTGAAAATGTCGGACTCTATTACGTTTACTAGATTAAAGGACACACCAAAAATCTGTTTGTAAAGCTCCATTCCGATCTGGATCCGCTTAAAAAGTATTTATTTTTCCTTGTATCTAAATCTGTTGGACAGGATGCTCTGCATCAATAGTCGGCGACAGCGTTGATGACCTCTGGGCCAGGGATGAACAGTAACAGCCATTCAGTACTCAGCCGGCTTCCGCTTTCCGTAGTGTGTGAACTTCCACCATATTTGAACGTTCTGTCGTGTTTTACGTGCGCGAAACTACGATTGACTGATTTCTGTGATATTCTGTGAGTTTTCTCATAACGGCTGAAACACCTAGAAGGCGACAAGTGTTTCAAAACAGGTAAGAGATCTTATTTTTAAAGTGTACTGGTTCTTCAAACGAGAGGCAGATTGAGGCGAAGGCGGTATTGATAAACGAACTGTCAGACGAGTTGTGTATGAGACCAAGCTGTGTCAGCAGGAAACTGGAAATGTCCAATTTCGGTCTCCATGGAAGAAACATAGCGTGCCAAAGCAGGTAATCGACGACCTCGATCAAGATGTTTTACGTCGAAATGATTTCCAAATTTATCAAAGAGGCGAGTTCCCAACTGCAGCGAAATTGCTCACTGTTACGCGTGACGCTACTGGATTCACTGAAAGTGCAAGGTCAATGTAAAGAATATTGAAGAACATTGGATTTAAATATGAAAAGACTAGTGACAGGCGGAAAATTTTAATCCAGCTACTGTCATTGTTATGGACTATGCAAGCGATCACTCGTGTTATCCTCGACAGGGCTCCCCTTACAATCAAGAAAAAGTTGTATTCGTCCTTGGCTGCGATGTAATAATATACGACATACTGAAATCACGAACAAGAATAGAGCCGTTGGAGCGCCTTAAGATTTTACAAGGCAGCGGCAAAAAATATGAAACTGATTTCATAGCTTTGCAACATGGTCACCTCCTTATCATTGCTATTATAATCCGATAGAACTGGTCTGCACACGGGTGTAGAGATTCGTGGCAGATAAAAATAGTACGTTTTAAGAAGCCGACGCTGAAAGTCTGATCCATGAAGCAATAGAAAAACCACCAATGCTAACTAAGAAGCTTTCGTACGGCACACTGACAAACTTCAGGAAGAAGATTACTGGAAAGTTGTTAGAGGAAAAATAATAAATTCGTTACTCATCAGTCTGGCATCCACATCCAGAGACTCCAGCTCCGAAGACAGTGACAGTGAGACGTGATGAATACAAAGGTATTTTAATGGAATGTAAATTTATTTTGTAATTTTCATGGAACATTTAGTTTCTTGTTAGGCTGTCCGTGCAGCAGAAAGTAGCTGTTCTGTAATGGAAATTATATTTTTCTTGTCTCGCTGTTCTGATGGCGATACATCATAGTTTAAAACGCTGTTCATCCTGCAGTGATTATTTTACATTTACAGAACATGTAACCAGTTCTGAAGGTGCAGTTTATTGTCGAATCTATTCTGCAGTGCGAGAACCTGTATTTCTTGCGTTCCGTAATGTGTATCTTATATTTATAAGGTAACACGAAACGGTATGTAAAGCACACTGAACCAGACCATGCTGCATTCCCTGTAAGCTGCGCGACCAGGGGCCATTAACGCTGTCGGCGATTGCAGAAACAGAACAACCGTTTGCAGAGCATAAAACCGACAGAATAACAACATTTAAGAGTAATTCGTTTGTAAAAATTGTTAACTTAAAGTTTAACAAGGAAATTCCGCATGAATGTGAAGCAGAGTTGCCAACGTACACCCAAGCAGATGTGGAGTATTTCAACAATAGTATTATGCAGGAGATAAGAGGTTACATTAAACTGCGTGAATGCCATTAGCTAGAAGAATTGCAGGAAGGAAGAGAGCTAATTGTTAAAGACGTAAAACAGATAGTCTACAAGAAGAAATTTAAATACTACAATTCCGAAACAGACCTTTGTGTTTGCCAAATTACTGTCTGGAGAAAGAAATACATGATTCAGATGTAACTGTAATTATAAGTTAAAAATCAAGGTGGGTGTTATTAAAACTATGCCAAAAATGTAAAGGCTGGGTTGTTTTCTCTGTATAAATGTGTATCTATAGATTAATAAGGGTTTTGTACAAATTATGTTTTTCGATTCTCTACCTTACGAAAAATCCTTAAAAAATTCTCCTGTTTACGACGATCTGCGTTTATGGAAAGTGGGTAGTTGGGTGAAAGGTAACTGAATGTGTAACAATCCTGATTTCTTACCTACAAGAGTACCACTTTTACGTAAAAAGTAATGCAAAGTGTCATGTATTGACGACTTATTGACTTGTACATTGTTAATCTTATCGCTGCTGGCATGCAGTGAGGGTATTCCAAAACAGGAAATCAGAGACAGAATGGAGAGATCATATAGAAGTGTTAGCATGTAGGTTAACAGAGGAAAAAAATAACTACAGAAGCCTGCGAACTTGCGGGAGCTCCGAGCACTCTCCCAGGGTTTGTTTCATTTCAGAGAATAACCAGTAAATTCATATACCGTTTACAATGTGTTTTAAGATGTCACAGTAGACAGTGATCTCAAATAGGCAAGTCTTAGCATATACAGCAAGCACGATTCTAGGTCCTGGGGACTGCAACGTCGGGGGATTCACGCAAGTTAGTGAGACGGAAAATGGGAAAAAGTGCTGGAACAGTGGTCCCCACTTACCAGAGACCTCAGGGTGGAGCTACATGACGTAAAACACTGTTTCTGCTCGCCGTAGTAGGAAGGGCAGTGATATTTACATTTCAGCTGAGCTCTGTTGTTACCAAACTAGGAGTTTGTTAGAGTACCTACAGAGCAGGAGAAGTAGAGGGAACTAAATGTGGTTAGCCAGAGGCACCCTGGAGATGCAGAGCAACGCGCCATATTGACCGATGCCTGTAAAGCGTCGATGGATTGGTGGGCTGATGACAGACACAGAAAACAGGGCGCCGCCACAATCCTTTAAAAACCCTGTATTTTCGTATTCTAGGTAGTTCTGTTAGATCGTTGGCACGGCCACTCCGCGTTGCTCGTCACCAGTCTCGGGTAGGCTGTGACTAAGTCTGTTTTGCTTACTTGTTTGTACTTTAGAGTGCTGCTATGATTGCTACTTCTGTTAGCTCTCGCCACAGGGACTCAGAAACTGACTTCTGTTGTGCGAACAGTAGTATCCTTTGCTTTCATAATGCTTAGAATTATCTTTCAGTGTATTAGTTAGTCTGAAGGAAATAAATAAGTTTATTCAGAGCGTTGAAAGCCTCGACTCTTCTGCTACGAGTATCCTTATAAAATCCCGAAATCCGCATTTCTCGTAGGTGCCGTGTGACAGCGTTTGGCACTGGTCCAAGCAATCCATCTGCTGTAATTGGAAATTAGTCTTTTTATATTTGCTCTAATCGCTCGGGAATTGCAGACAGACCTGTAATCCTCTTTTTCCCCTCTCTCCTATGCCAGGACACGTCATAGGTGAACACTTTTCGGGTACAGATGCGGGGTTATATAATGATTTATGCGATAGGTAGGTACTTTTTACATACTCAGCCCGACATTGTGATCGGACTGACGGCTTTGAGACTCTTATAAGAAGCAGCACTACCTTCCAGGGAGAATAGATGGAGCGAGAAGAGCAGAAGAAAGACGTCGATTTACGGAGATTGATGCCGGACGATGGAAGACACCGCATTGGCAGATTGTCTTCATGACTTCGCCATATCGCGACGATGGCTGATTGAAAACGAGATGGAGTGGCGATCGCAGTCCTGAGTGGACCGCCGGGACAACGACCAGCTGTGGCAGTAGCGTGGACCAGCAGTGGAGGGTGCGAAGCGTTAGCGAGTTACAGCTGCAGTCAGGTGGGCTGTGAGCAGGGGGCAACGGGCCACCAGAACACCGCTGAAGGTAACACGACACCGTGGGCGTCACACAGTCACGTCCCACCCAACCCAACACAACACAGCATAGCAGACGCATAGCACAACGCCTTCAGCAATGGCGCTATATCATCTCGTCACTGTAAAAGTCATAAGTAGCCAAAGAAAGTCATGGCCTCATATAACAACGCCGTTGCCAATAGTGAAGCAGTATCGAACATTAGCATTAGCGATGCCCTCAAACTCATTTCCCAGGCTTTTGATAGTGCGAAGTCCATGTTAAATGAATTTATAAATAATGTGGACGTAGTTTTTGAACTAGTGCGTGAAGCTGACCATTCAGTATTGTTAAAGTCTGTAAAGGCCCATATTCAGTGTCCTGAAAGGAGTAAACTGCTCGTGTGTAAATTATATTCCACGTGGGCAGAGAAAAGAAATATTTTGTTACAAAAATATGCGTACAAGCCTAACTCATATTTCTACGTGTGTAATATCTTTTCTTCTAGGCATCGAAAGGGAGAATCGACTGCAGACTGGGTAAGTAAAGTATTCGTAGATTTGCTTCAGCATCAACTTCGTGAGGCAGTCAGTGGTGCAATGCCAGTGTCAGTACTGGCAGGATCTTTGTCGCTAGTAGATAAATTAATCAGAGCAGTATTCATTAAGGGATGAGCGCATACAAACAACTACACGTTCAAGGGTGGAAACATCACCCTAACTGAGATTGTTGAACTATCTTCGACAGAAAAGTCGGCAGTTATTTCTACCAAAGAAGAAGGATTTGGTAACGGAAATAGTTTGGCCAAAGAGTGGAAGGTTGCTATTTTATGTTTCTCACTTGGACACGTAAGTATTAAGTGCAAAATTTGTAGCAAATCGCGGCATTTAGCGTGAGACTGCCGTTTAGAAAAGAATTCGTTAAGTAGAATCAGCGCAAGCGTGTCGAAAATTCAGAAACACCGGAGCCAGCCAGATGCGGAATTATAGTTTTTTGGGCCATAGTGCTTCCTGTAAGAAAGCGAAACCAGTTGTGTGTTTCGTGTGTCATAAGCCAGAGCACATGGCCACAGAGCGTGCTTAGAATACGGGATATTTTATGAAAAATAAGAAGCGGGGAAACGACAGAAAAGCATAAGGTTATAGTCATCTTATTCTGTACTGAAAAAAGTATTTCAAGTCGACTATGAAAGTAAAAATGAGTATGTAGAATTGAATTGCCCACAGAGGACAGAAAGATCACTGAAACTGCTCCCAGACGATGGAGCATAGGTTAATTTCTTTAATATGAAGTATGTACCAAGCCGGTCGGATATAGACCTGACCAAAGTGTAAAAGCCAAAGGTATTACAAATCCTGTAATACACACACACACACACACACACACACACACACACATGGGACAGCAGTTCTAGGTCTGGGAATAGATCAGGAACTAAGAGGGAAACATATGTTTCATTTGGTAGGAGGGGAATTATATATTCCCAATGCAGATTTCATTGGTAGAGACTTATTTACGAAGCATGGTGTAGTAATTGATTTCGCTAACGGAGCCCTGTTGCTCGAGGGTAGTGGCGTTAAACTGTATAAGGAGACAGAAGTCCAAGGCACAAATACACAGGGGCAGGGGCTTGGAATGCCATAACGGATATTGCATCTGCAAAGTCTGAATGCAACAGAGTTCGTAGTTCTCTGTGTTTCTCAGAGGAGCTAGTACGCAAAAGTACGCCTAAGAAATTGCGATGTAAACAAGATAGTGACAGGCAGACATGTCACCGACAAGAAAAAAGAACACAGCCTAAGGCAGACCAGGTGGCTAAAATAAAGTTGAGTCCTTGTGAGGAGATTTATGGGGATACAGGTTGATGATACTAACCTAAGAGAAGCCACTGTTGAAACGAAAGAGTTGCAGGAAGGCGTGTACCTACCATAGTCGCTGGTGAGAGTACGAAAAAGCTCTTGTTTAATTAATATGTTAAATACACGAGAGGAGGCGGTTTCTATTGAGATGCCTCGAATTAAAGCGGTAGAAGTTCCACAACTTAGCACAAGTCTGAAGCAGACTGTGTGCAAGGAACGAATGTCTCAAGTGAGAAAAGATCTAAAATCTGTTTATTAAAACAGAGCTTACGGTTAGATAATTTAAATGCCCTAGTGAAGCAGACCATAATAGACGTGTGATATCTTTAATCTGCCAGGAGATCAGTTGACAAATACAGATAAAATTCGGCATCAATAAAATTGATTCCCGAAGCAGAGGGACAAATAATTTGTTCTCGTCCTTACAGAACACCAGAAGGCAGAAATAAATGTTACAGCAGGAGATAAAAGTGTGTTGGGAGTGATACAATAGTACCTTCAACTAACCCCTGGAATTTTCTGTTAATAATGGTTTACCAAAAGATGGAAGTATGTGGTAAAAAGAAATGGAGAGTAGTAGCTAATTCGAGGAAACTAAATGATGTTACTGTCAGCACAGTCTTTTCACTCCCACGTATCGATGAAATTTTGGACGAATTAGGCCAGTACCTTTAGAAGTACCTTTGGAACACAACAGATTCGGGTCCTCCCATTAGCATGATGAAGAAGATATCAGGACTCATCAGACAATGCAACGCTCTGCCACTGCACCAACTTCCAGTGCCGATTGTCATGTGCCTATTTCAGTCGTAGCTGACGATAGTAGAAGGGAGATGGCACCACGAGGACAGTTTTGATATCAAATTGATATGCAAATTAATTTTTGATCAATTAATTACCTCCAACCTCACCCCCACCCCCACCCGCAGATGACGTCATGTGTTTTCCTCAGCCAACACGTGGGTTGAATTTTGGCCGGAATTCAAAAATAGCGGTAATTTCTTTGCCCCAGGGCTGTGCTGACGTCCCACCCCACTGTCCACTCGAGAACTGGCGGGAAATTAAAAATGGCGGTGCCCTAACACATGGAAACTGCCCAGATGTAAGAGAGGAAGGTTAGGTTAGTATACTTTACTTGTTTTGCTTGGGAAACTGAAGTAAAGATTGGTCCTAATTACGTAATTAATCATAAAGATTTGTCCTAATGACACAACTATATGCATAGCGCTACACAAGGAACGCCCAAAATCGCAATACAGTTCAAAAATTGACGACGTCATACAATTGGTGTTATTCTGATGGGAAAAAATTACACAATACCACTCGAAACCAGTGGTAGACGCACTCAAACTCTACTTTTCACCTACAAGCTGGCAGGGAAAAGGTTGCAGTGGAAGGTAATATCCTTATTTTTTTGGTGGGAAATATGTTCAACTGACGAGATGCCGGTGTTGGACAGAGAGGAGTTTAGTAAGTGTATTACCTGTAAGCATACACCTGAAGTCTGTGTCACTGTTTGACATCAGAGTTCGTTACAGACACCTGCTCGACAATGACCCTGCAGCCTAGGTTATCGAAGCCATTACACGCTACCACAACTGACAGAAAATGCTTCACTGTTCTAATTGCACGTCGAAATTGTCATGAACGAAAAACAGCACTCGTAATCAACAGGTCATAATGCAACACACGTACTGGGGAAAGTCTTCGTCCGAAAATATTGCAGAGAGGCGGCAATTGAGCGTGTGTTCTCCTCGATGTACGGCCAGGAACTAGCGAAATTATAGGTACTCCTACCTTCCCTCATCCCTCCCCCTCCCTCGTTCCCTCGACTTTTTCAAATGGTCAGCTGCTACCTCGCGCCTCGCAGTTTTTCTGTGGCCCTTCCGCCATTTCCCTACGGTCGATGGGAGCACCCCCATCATCTCCCTATGGCCGCTGGCCACACGTGGTCTTCCGTTCAGGCGACGGTCAGGTCATCGTCCCTTCGCCAACACAAAAGGATGTAAAGCCAACTACAGAATATGAGATAAATGAGGCATGCCCCACGTACAACTTGTTTGCTCAACTAATATTTAGTGGCACGGCACCACCCTACACGCCGCCCCCGACCAAAGCACAGCTGCCTCCAGCATCCACACACACACACACACACACACACACACACACTGGACCGTCCCACACACCACCCTTGCAAAATGTGAAAACACTTCACTGTAACAACTGCATTTTATCATCAATGCACCTCCTATAAGCGAGCATCTATTAAAAAGAAAAACACCATCGCTATGATAATAACAGTCGTCTTTCCACAAAAATAGGCGCAGATCATTTTCTTTAAGTTTTATGAGCTAACTCGTTATAGTTTTTACGTTCGATTGCAGGATACAACGCGCATCTAATTATTTTGCGACATCCAATGAAGTGAAAGAAAGTACAGCATCGCTGCCGATTGCAGATGAACAGACTGCAGAGGCCTATACATGTCCACCCTGCGCAAAATCGGGAAAAAAGCTTCCACTATTTTTCTTGCGAAAAGTACCGATCACTACAGAATGTGGTCGTTATTTTGAAACCAGCATCAAAGTAAAGAAAAAGAGAGAATTTAAACTCCGAAGAAAAAACATTTATGTTAAGCAATGTCTTTCAGCTTGATGGACAAATTACACAACATGAGAGCGTCTCTCGCGTTCAAATCAGTGTCTGTAAATGAACTGTGATGCATGTGTGTATTACAAACATTTCAGACACGTGAAATAACATTACAGAATACAACCTTTCAAGCCATTTGCTCACATGTCGGAAAAAACACAACCACTTTACTTTCGACAACAACAACATTCAAGCGGACGTTGTGAAACTTCCCCTTTGAACAATTATACAAGACTGTGCTTAACCTGACACACAATATTTTTTAGCGCAACGTAATCTGACTTTCAAAAAATCCCTACGAAAGAATGGCCCTGACTAACATTAACCTATACGTTTCACAAATCACTTACCACACAAAAATCTTCGCTACTCAAGCTACTGCAATACAGCGAGCGCCACTACTGCCAGCTAAATGAAAGATTCAAAGTACTGAAGGCACTAACTACTGATAGGGATAGTTAGCAAATGAAAGATATTAATAGAGAACAAACAATGTATTTACCTTGATATCATCATATATAAATATAGCAGTTCATGACAAATTTCAAAACTCCGCCATCTCTCTCCCCACATCCACCACTGCTGGCGGCTCACCTCCAACTGCACAACGCTACGCGCTGTTCACATCCAGTTGCCGCTGCCCAACACTACAATGGCAGACAACAATGCAAAACTAGCCACAGACTGCACACAGCACAGCCAGTGATTTTCATACAGAGGTGGCGTTACCAATAAAAAAACTTAAACAGCCTACTTACATAGCCCCCATGCTCCCCACAAAAAATTTTACAAATTGGTTTGGGCAGTGGCCAATAATGATTTGATAAAATTTTTCATAATTACAATAACAAAGATATCAAATGCACACACTTATTGATACAATGTTGGTCAAAAGCTAAAATTTTCTCACAGTCCATAAAGACAGTCCTAATCATTCATCACGGTAAAATAGTAGTGTTTTTCTCAAAGTCTGAGCAGTAGAAGGAAATGCACACGGAAGTAGTGGATCTCCATGCAGTCTTGAAGAAGTACTGTTGTCCTTCCAACTGAAAGACAGTGCTGACGCTCGACATGCACACAGGTAATGCGCCACAACAGAGCAAACTCACAGCAGAGTCAGTCGAAGTTTTGAAGAATATAGGTGGGTAGGTCATCACAGAGCAGACCCACTGTAGTCCTGGTAGAGAGTATGGTATTGGTGGGCCACCAGAGGTGCAGACCCACTGCAGTCCTTGTAGAAATAATGGTATTGGTGGGCCATCAAAGATGTAGACCCACTGTAGTCCTTGTAGAGATTACGGTATTGGTGGGCCATCGAAGGTGCAGACCCACTGTAGTCCATGTAGAGACGGCCAGCAGCCATCTGTTGCGACTGTGCAGGTGCACAATCACCATCGAAGAGTCTTGCGGAGAATATAGCAAGTCCATAACCACCACTTGTGCACTCACAAAGTTTTTTGGAATTGTCCTTAGAACGAGCAATGCTGTTATCCAGTCCCTTGCTGAATTATCAACACACGTGCAAACACTAACAGTCCCTACTTCTCACATATTGTCCATATACTATGACCAACAGAAACGTGTGCAGTGAAATGGAACTTACAAGTTACTTAATTTGATTAACTGGTGTCAATTACAATATTATAACACGAAAATATAATTACAGAGGTACAAAATACATCATTAAAAACATAACAATACAGATAACATTTGTAGTACAGGCTTTACAAAAGAACAGAAATAAACATATACATCAGTGTTACAGGAATTATGACATGAGTACAAAAATAAAAGATCAGAATCACTTTTGAAACATCAACTTCACACATGAGCATTAAAACAAAACAGAATAAATAATGTGTAAGCATATTTATAAGGTAAATAACATATTATTAATGCCAATTATATTTGAGGATAACAGTATTCCTCATCGTAGTGAATGTAGCTTAGTACTAGAAAAATTCTACAATTCTTATCGGATAAACACATAAAGACAGGAAAAACACAAATACACAAGGGTACACAAACATATAGAGGGATGACACAAAAGGAAAGGACAGGGTTTGTTTTACTGCAGTATTTTGCATGGAGATCTCCCTTTGTTCATCATTATTCCCAATTGTACTATCTAAGCCTGCTGTCTGTATTCTGTTCACATCCTCTATCAAAATAGTTTTTCTCCACTGCACAATACTCATTTTGGTCCAAATCTTTTTCATATAACTTCTCAATGCATTTTTTTCCTATTGTCCATAGTCAGTTTCTTATATAGTCTACCCCCTCTTAAGCTAACTTAAATCTACTGAGCTCAGATGCTAAACTAAGGGATGAGGCAATGCATCAGCACATAAAACAATTAATATAAACAGCAATGAAAAAAAATCAAATTTGCAAAGCAAGCTACAGTAAATCTAAATTACCAAGCAATTCAACATTACAACTAATATGAGGCAATGCGCAGCAAACAAGAAAAACAAATCTGGCTTAGCAGAGTAACACAAATTAAAGTTTAGTAGCACTATGCCTGGCAAACAGCAGCTTATATCTAAACATGACATAGCTCAAGCAGAAAACATATTACAGTAAAAACAACAATGCAGATAAGGGAAATGTATATTCACATCTTAATGTCTATGTAATTAAAGTGGTGCACCACAACAACTTATTGTAAAAAAAATATTACCATGTACTTGAAACGAAAATTATGTGTCCAGTTACTGTTACTAGTCCCTTCTTATTGTTCTTTCCTTTCCAAGTGCTCCTTTTTTAAAGAATGTGGATTCCAAAATTATTATTTAATAGATCTGTTGACAGAAAGTGTTCACATTAGCAAATGCATTTTATTTTATAAAAGCAATGCTGCAACACAGCTGGAAACCAGATATCAAGTGAAATAAGCAACTACGAAAAGCAAAGCATAAAAATATCATTCAATAGTCATGTGACATTTCATAAGTTAGTAGAAATTCTCTCAACTCTCGTAGAAAGACGCTTGTCGTAATCAGGTGTGCAGATGTAAAAATATTTCTCGTCATTTCATTAGGCATTTCAGTAAATATCATAAATTACGAGCTCCACAGTATGCTTTCGACAAGGAAATGTCAATAGCGAGGATAATGGCCTCGCCTTTTTTTTTTCTACCTGTGCCGCTGAAAGGCTAATGGCTTTTTTTTTCGGGCGGCAGTCGCCCAGGTGGGTGCCCGCGACGCATTACGTGCAGGTGGTCACTTAACTTTGTTACGGAAATATTTACGACAGCAGTTTCCGCTACAGTGACAGTCTCACATAAAAATATTTCACAGGTCAAGAATTAGCGTTGCAAATCTGTAGAAACAAAATCCTATAAATATAAGTGTCCAAAAAAAAATATTCGTCAGCATTGTGATACAGTCACGCATTTACGCACATTTCATAACTCTTAAAGTACGATTCTTGGTTTCCAACATACTTCTTATTCCTTATATACGGTAGCATCATCTTATTGATCATAAACATATCTCAACAGCATAGTACACATCGTCGTCGTAATAATATCATAACATCTCAGTCAATTCTCAAAATCGTCGTAGCTTCCTCCAATAATTTCAAAACCTAAAAAAAATTCTCTGCTCATTTCAATAGTGTCATCTACCTCAAACGTACTTTAAAATCATGCTCCCTTACCAAATACATCATTCAAAGCTCTCATAGTATCACAATGATTCCGAAAAAATATGAACAGTTTACAAAATATAGTTTCATAAGTGTGAAGTTACCCAACTGTGTATTGCGTAAACATGTGTCACTGATGTAGTAAAAAAATGTTTATCTCTCAGTTAAATGATCAGATAGCTGTGTAATTTGTGTGTTAGAGAAATATGGTACCGATGTGTAAAGTTGTATAAGCAAATACCATATTAGCTAGGATTCCTTGTGGTTGCCACACACATGGTACACAAAGTAAGCGTGTACCCCCCTGAGGATTAATGTAATTATACCCTCAGGTGTTACAGATTACAGCAATGGAATGAAATGTATCACGGAAAACTTCCTTTGTAATTCAAAAATCTTAAAAAATAAATGTTTTAAGTACAAAATTAATCACTCAAATACGTGTACTGTAGCGCTAAATGTGCGTCTTGTTGCAACATAATCTGTGTGGAAGTGTCGTAGTTATCGTCCTCCGAAAGCTAAGTTCTGCAGAAGTCAATGTACTTACCTCATAATACACAAAAGTGAAATGCTTTGCGTATAAATGTCTTAGTTATTACGCTTATTGCCATGATGGGGAAAGTACTGTGCTGTAACGTATTGTTGTGCTACGGAAAAGGCAGTCTCATTGTAGCTATACCACAAAAGTTACTACTAAAACATGTTTTACTTTCCAGAATAAAACAGAAAAACTGTGCAGATATAAAACAGAAACACTGCAAAAGCAACATTGTAAATTGTCACTCATTAGTAGCGTCGTGATAAAATCGTGTAGCTGTCACATAAACTAACCACTGTGTCATCTGGTATCTCACAGAAAGTACTTTAAACCCAGAATGTATTTTCAAATAAACCAAAATGTTGCATTAAAATCTCATTAGCAGTACCAGATATAATGTTATTTTTCTCGGAGCCAGCCGGCGCACGTGTATGCCTGCGGTGCGAGTCATTGTCTGTCTCTTTGTTGCTGTGCGTCGTTACTGGGATTAGGAGGCCTAACTTCCACAAATTCGCCTTGCCGAGAGGGCCCAGCTCTGTTTAAAGCTCGCCAGTTCTGATGGAATTCAGGTCTGTCGTTTTGTCGGTAGTTTACACAGTTTCTTTCGTGTCGGTCACGTGGTGGAGAATTTCTCCCTGAATCGTAACTGCGCGCTGAACTGTTGCGTCTGAAATTATTCTGTCTCCCTTGATAATAATAGTTCTGATTACCATATTGTCTGTTTCTATGGTTATCTCTGTCATATTCATTACTACGGAAATGCGATCTTTCTCTGTAACTATTACTCTGCCAATGGTTGTCATATGGGTGGTGTCTGTTTTGGTCACGATTTGCGTTGTAAGAATAGGCTTGTCGTGACCAGTTATTGTTTCTGTCGTCACGGAATTGTGACAGATGTGACCTGTAGTGATTGTTTTCCTGTTTTCGCATCCCACGACTGTCTGTGTCAATTTCTAATTCTTGTAAGAGTCCCTGAAAAGCTTCAATGTCGTCTTTGCAACGTCCTGCTAAAATAATGTGTCGTAAATGTTCAGGCAATTTGATTAAGCAAATGCGGATGAGTACTGAAGGGCTGTATGGGTTTGAAAGATATTGATTCTTATGCAACATGTCTTCAAAATATTTGACAAGACTGGAAAATTCAGATTGTTCGAAATGTTTCATCATTATGATGCCATGTTTTACTCGGTCTTGTGTGGCTTGAGACCAATATGCTGAGAGGAAGGCATGGTAAAACTCTCCTTCACTGTGGCAATCGTGAATGACCGATCGCATTCTTACAGCTGGTTCATTCTCCAAGTAGCCACACATAAATTCTAATCTGTGCTCTAATGACCAGTTGGGAGGAAAACAATGAGAGAATTGATGGAGCCACGCTTGTGGATGAATGTCGTTGGCAGAATTCTTAAATGTTTTGAATTTATATGTAGTAATGAACAGCTTATAGTCAAAGTCATCATGTCGGCGAGTAGCATATCTCAAAATTCGGTCCACCTTGCCAATTCCTTTCATAATTACCGAAATGCCCTGTGTTATTATTTTGTGGCTTTTCCATATTTCTAAGTTCCTCTTCCCGTGTTGGAGCGCGAGCGTCCTCTGAAATATGTAATTCTTGTATCACCTGCGTCAACTGATCTTGTACTTCCCGGATTTCTCTTTTGTACTGTGTATTGCTTTGATTTTGATTTTGTTTGAATTTTCTTATTTGTTCATACTCTTCTGTGTCGGTGAAGGCTACGGGTCTTGTGTCATTCAGATCATCATCTACCTTTGTAGATAAGTTAGTGACCTGATCCGAAAGTTTGGCTACTTTCTCCGATAGTGAACACATTTCCTCAGTGTGTTTTTCTGAACCAAGTTTCGGAGTGTCCATTTGTGTTGAGATAGAATCTACTGTGTCCTTTAAGTTTTCCTGAGTTTTTGCAAGTTGCGTAACCGAATCGGTAGATGCAACTGAGTCAATTTTAGCCCACAAGGTCTCATGATTTTCATGAACAATGGTTTGCAGTTCTTTTATGGCTGCTTCGTGATTCTGTAATGCATTTTCATGCCGCGAAAAAATAGGTTGAAAATGCTCACAAATTTGTGTTTTTACGTCATTACAGACTTTTTGACATTTCGATTCAATGTTATGTAACTCAGTAGTTAAATCTTCACGTGTTTGTTCAAGCGTGGTGTGAAGATTTTGTTCCATTGCGTCTAACTGTTGCTGTGTTTGTCTCTGGTGTTGTTCCATTGTGTCTAACTTTTGAAGATTTTGTTCCACTGTCTCCAACTTTTGCTGTGTTTGTCTCTGATTTTGTTCCATTGTGTCTAACTTTTCAAGCTTTTGTCCCATTTGTTGCATTAATTGTAATAACAATGCACTGGTGTCTGAAAGATGTTCCTCAGTGCTTTTCGGCAGTGAATTTGCACCGGCAACATTCACATTTTGACAAGCGGAAAATGTGTCTTGACTCATTTGAGAAAACGGTGAGGACGCAAAACCTGAATCTACAGTATTTGCAAAATTGTGTCCTGTCATTTCGGATTCCTGAGGCGAGCTGTTGCCGACCGATCGATCGATAATGCTTCCCTGTTCACTACCTGCTTCACTGTCTACGGCATTGTTTGCAGCCCGCTCCATTTCCCTATGCACAGTTACCAAATTACTACTTTGAACGTCTGTTAATTCATTACACAGTGGTGCTGGCAAGCTACGCTCGTCGTCACTATTATTTCTCAGTTTACTTTGGAGCCTAGTGTTACGTTTTTCACACGCCATTATTGTCACAATATTTCACACGATAACACAGAAAAGCACAATTTGAAGAGCAAAAATAAGAGAACACATTAACATAGCACTGAAAATAATATCTCGTTAATTGCAAGCGCAGCAGCGAAATACTTGGTGCAAATCTACATGCATGCCACAACTGTTTTACTGTGCAACAATGAAAAACCACAACTACCAAGGAGATTCTCTCTACAATTACGCAATAGCAATAAACAAAATCTACACTAATTACACAAACTACAAGGAAAAAGTCAGAAGATTTCAGTGAGGTATCCTCGGCTAAGGGTCGACATATGAAACTTCCCCTTTGAACAATTTTACAAGACTGTGCTTAACCTGACACACAATATTTTTTAGCGCAACGCAATCTGACTTTCAAAAATCCCTACGAAAGAATGGCCCTGACTAACATTAACCTATACGTTTCACAAATCACTTACCTCACAAAAATCTTCGCTACTCAAGCTACTGCAATACAGCGAGCGCCACTACTGCCAGCTAAATAAAAGATTCAAAGTACTGAAGGCACTAACTACTGATAGGGATAGTTAGCAAATGAAAGATATTAATAGAGAACAAACAATGTATTTACCTTGATATCATCATATATAAATATAGCAGTTCATGACAAATTTCAAAACTCCGCCTTCTCTCTCCCCACATCCACCACTGCTGGCGGCTCACCTCCAACTGCACAACGCTACGCGCTGTTCACATCCAGCTGCCGCTGCCCAACACTACAATGGCAGACAACAATGCAAAACTAGCCACAGACTGCACACAGCACAGCCAGTGATTTTCATACAGAGGTGGCGTTACCAATAAAAAAAACTTAAACAGCCTATTTACAGTTGTTGTTTTGTACACTATGGCAGGTCCCGTTTTACTAATGTGACGATATACCACACTGGCGTTTACGAAACAAATCGCGAGAGCCTGCCTTGTAATAGTATCCCCTCTAAAAATTTATTGCGTCTCTCTCTTCCTATACATCGAAAGAAAATACTGTCTGCGTGCTTACATTTGACATTTTTGATCCATAACTTTCCCCTACCGACCTGTCTATCGTACACCAGACAATCATTCTCAATAGCAGCAGATTCTTGCGTTCTAGTCTGCAAGCAATTTGATCATCACCGCCTGTTTCACATGTCGGGAAAAACACTATCATTTCGAGGGTATAGAACGAGTTATAATTCAAGTGGAGTCTACTTTATAGCCGCGCGGGGTAGCCGCACGGTCTCAGGCGCCTTGTCACGGTCCGTGCGGCTCCCCCCGTCAGAGGTTCGAGTCCTCCCTCGAGCATAGGTGTGTGTGTTGTCGATAGCGTAAGTTAGTTTAAGTTATATTAAGTAGTGTGTAATCTTAGGGACTGATGACCTCAGCAGTTTGGTCCCCTAAGACCTTACCAAATCTACTTTATAATCTGAGGTTATGAAGTATGAAAGAACATAGGACTTGCGGTAGCACCTATTTTTAAACATGCACTCGTGACGATAATAATAAAAACAGTCACGGTTTCACAAGAATAGATAAACCGATTTCTGTTAGTTTTATGAGCAAAACCGGTGTCGTTTTGAGAGAACTATATGCATCCAAACTTTAACCAGTTATACCACTCCTTGTAATAGAACCTGCTACAAGATTTTACCGCGTTTCTCTCTTTCGATATATCGAAGAACAAATGCCATCCGCGAACTGACATCGACATATGACATATACACCTGTCAGCTCCTTGTTGCAGATCACTTCACGGTAGAGTGGAAGTCAAATTAACCTGTCGAACTGCGCCAGACTTCGAGTTTCCATTAAGTGCATCGCTACATGAGTCTGCAGGAAAGCTCTCTGATGTGTCATAGCAGTACACGGATTTGTTTCCAGACTATGTGTTTCCAATCTGCACCACTTGTTGAGTCTCATCTAGGTACAAGGCGAGTGTCACTATAGTTTTTATGGTCTTCCTATCCAAAATGCAAGCATGTAGATCAGCACGAAGAGAGGAACTTTTAGGTTTTTTTAGTAGGCTGTTGTATAGGACACGGAAATATCCTCATATAAAATCAATCACCGCATGGGTATGCCAGAAAAAATATGAAAAGATGACATAAAAATCGGTAAAAATCGAGAAAACTTGGAAATAGGTACAATTGAGGGAAATATGACGAAATATGTAAAATCGCGCAGAAACTTTGAAAATTACATAAATTGACTGAGAATATATAAAATTAGAGAACAAGTACTAAGAAATGCGGGGAACTGAGGTGGGCTGGGGGTACCCGGACAATCAAGACCGAGAAAAGCTTAAAAATTATGCTCTGGCTGCATTCCGTTTCAGCCCTCCCCTCCCCCTGTAAACTACGTGGGCGCTGTATTAAAGTGAGCGAAACATATTTATCCCAGTCCATAACTATGTTCTCACACATCCAGTAGAATATAGAGATTACCGAATTACGGTTATTTCTCACAAGCAATGTTATTTCTTAAGTATTAAGGAGAAGAATCAGTGCCTTTGTCAGACTTAAGCCATTCCCTAGAGTGTTCTGTAGGAGAGTGGACTGATGCCACATATATCACCTTTAATAGTGTGTGTGGGGGGGGGGGTGTACTTGAGAGAAGTGGTGTTAGGATGAAATTGCTATATTATCCTACACACGAGCAAAACTACCTAACATCAGACCAGGACTTCTTTGTGGAAGAGGAATGCTACCAGAGCCATGGTGATGTTACTATAAACAGCAATAAGACTGTTACATCTCATTTGGCTACTGTTTGTGGTGCTTACTCCCTCATAAGAATTTGCTGCTTTTCCTTGTGCGTTTTCGTGCAGCAGGGCATCGGTTAGCGAAAATATTCATGTCGGTTTTTCTTCGCTCTCTATCCTATTGAGACATACCCACATCTATCAAAACCGATACTGCTAATAATAATATGCAGGACTGCCGCAGGAAGTGTGATTGAGGGTATGTACGTTTCAGACTTAAGGAGACGAATAAAATCGATTAATTTCCTAAGAGACAGAGCAGCAGTCTCCTGACTTCGTTCTAGTTGGTTTACAAGCAGCTTGAGCGACGGACATACACTGACGATGCCTTCTATGACGTCAGAATAGTGCAGAAGCAAGTAGTTTTATTTTTAGCATGGTGCAGCAGAGTCAGCAACTGTAAAATGTAATTATATTAAATTTCAGCCTCCAGTTGCGTAAGCAAATAAACTTTACCTGAGTTTCGGCTAAAATAATGTAGTCTTCTTCAGAAATGTCACAATATAAAATTAAAATTAAAACATGCCAGATATTGGCTTTGTCAAACTTAAAATGTTAGTACTACAGTACATAGTCATAAGACTATGTCACTTCTACTAATGTTTTGGTGTGGCCTATCGGTAAAACATTAGTAGAAGTGACGCAGTCTTATGACTATGTACTGTAGTAGTAACATTTTAAGTCTGACAAAGCCAATATCTGGCATGTTCTAATGTTAATTTTATATTGTGACATTTCTGAAGAAGACTACATTATTATAGCCGAAACTCAGGTAAAGTTTATTTGTTTATGCAACTGGAGGCTGAAATTTAATATAAGTAGTTTTATCATTTTAAAGTTTGTCACCATAGTGATTGGGGTTGGAAACCTGCAGGGTGGTTGTATGTCCGATGTTGGACAAATATATCCTGCATTAGAGTATCAAGGGCTTTGCATTCTGCGCGACTAATACTTCGGAAGCCATATGGCTTTAACATTATAGCATTTTTAGGTCCACAACCGTGTAGCTATAGGACTGTGTGTTTATAATCTACGAGCATTTCTCTCACGCCAGTACCTTCCTGGTACTGACTCCAGACAGTGGAATAATACTTCAGAGCTGATAACACTGTAGATTTACGTGAATTGTTTCGAAATCCATCCATGTGGAGCTCCATCATGTATCAACCACACATTTCTCCTTAATCGCCTGTTATATCACTGCAACACTCCCATGTCTGCTATACACCGATAGGAGGTGCTACGCTCCTCGACATGCAAGCATCTGGAGAGATCTTGTGCATCTGAATGGTTGCTGTGGGTAAGACTGGTGTGGAACAGTCTTTGCTGAACAGCAGCTACGGACACAGCTCGCCCCGTTCCTGCATGAGATTTGGAATGTCTTGGGTGTGGGACCCTCATGCATCTGGTCAGTTGCAGATTAAATTAGCGACTGTGTTGCAGGGAGGGTTGGTCAAGGACAATGTGGGGGGTCTGTCAACCTCTGACTATATTCTATGAATGTGAGAGTACTCTGTGAGGCCCATCCACATAGGGGAAGATCGCTAGTCATAATCGTAAGTTCTGCACTATGTACATAACCTAATTGCATCGGTGGAGGACGCTGTTTGGTATACTTTGGTGTATATGACTGACTGGATCTACTGCACAGTCACCTATCTGCATTCGCTATCTAGGATACGTTACTTGCAAAGTAGTGGAGGAATGATTTAGCGATGATAAAGAAACTGGGGTGCAATCTGCTGTGTCATTGTCTGGCGTTGAAATTACGGAAGAACTGGTAACATTGCTAAAAATGATCGCACTATCAACTGCAGTGCTGATTACAGTACATTGACCCGTATCAATTGTGTCTTTCCCATCCCATCCGTCCACTGGCAAGCTGTTGATTGCTACCTAATGATTAACTGACACCACTTGGTTGAAATGGATAGAGCTGTAGCGGAAAATTGGGTATCTGCTATTTGTCACTGTGGCGCATTGGGTTAAATGTAGAGTTCATCACCTTCAGACAGTTGGTTGGAAGTGTTCCTCAATGCTGCAGACTCGCCCTATTTCCAAGTGTTGTGATGCCCTCCACATGATTTTTTCACCGATAAAATAACAGTACCTCTTTTTATTTCTACTATCTCACGCATGTAGTGAACAGCACCTTTTGGAGATGGTCAGCACTGGAGCAATAATCATGTACATGACTGCAGAGTGAGGAAACAATGCTCTTTGAAACAGAACACCAAGACATCTGCTACCCATCGCTGTTGAAGACAAGATTAACTGAACAGATCGTCATCTGAACAGGTCAGCTGTTAGAAACGCTCTGCAATGCCATAAACTCTCCGGTTTCCATATCTTGCGATGTCTTCCTCATTTTTTTCACTGAGAAACATCGCCTCTGTGTTTTATTCCTGACAACCTGTGTGTTTTGGGAGTTACATAGTTTACATCATACGATGTTCAGCTTTTTGTGAGAGCCAATGGATCGAAACGTCTAAGTGGATCAGTTTAGCACCTGACACAGACCTAGAAGTCATAATAGAAAAACGAAGTGTACAGTGGCATACAAAGCTGTAATCATACACTGCTTTGATGTGTTACAGCCGGAAAACAATGTAGTAAATTGTTTATTAAGGAACAATACAGGAACCCTCTCTTGTGACTGATAGTCTTCCTCCAGTATAGTCGACAAACCTTTACGCAGGTCTGCAAGCGACTTTGACCATTGGCCACCAGGTCCAATGGAGTGATACGTGTATATGTAATATGCCAATGTCAACAACCAGGTGGTATTTGTTTTTCGATATATCGGAAGAGAGAAATGTGGTAAAATCTTAGATGAGGTTCTATTACAAGGAGTTGTATAACTGGTTAAAGTTTGAATGCGTATACTTCTTTCAAAACTACACCGATTTTGCTCAAAAAACTAATAGGAATCGGTTGTATCCATTCTTATGGAATCATGACCGTTTTTGTTATTATCGTCATGATTGCGTTTTTAAAAATAGGTGTTACCACAAGTCCCATATTATTTCATACTTCATAATCTCTAATTGCAAAGCCGCGTGAAGTGGCCACGCGGTTTGAGGCGTCATGTCACGGACTGCATGGCCCCTCCCGCTGGAGGTTCGAGTCCTCCCTTGGGCATGGGTATGTGTGTTGTTCTTAGCATAAGTTAGTTCCAGGAGGGTGTAAGTCTAGGGACCGATGACGTAAGCAGTTTGGTCCCTTAGGAATTCACACAAATTTGAACATTTTCTAACTGTAAAGTAGGCATCACTTGAATTATAGCTCTTTCTAGAACCTCGAAATGATAGAGTTTTTCCCGACGTGTGAGTAGATTGAAATAGGCTGTGACGGTCAAATTGCTTACAAAGCTAGAACGCAAGAATCTGCTGCTGTTGCAAATGATTGTCTGGTGTATGATAGAAACGTTAGAGACATGTACGTAGTGAGGAGTGATGGATCAAAAATGTCAACTATAAGCATGCAGACGGTATTTGATTTTAATACATCGTAAGAGAGAGATGTGGTAAAACTAGGGGGTTCTATTACAAGCAGGCTCTCACCATTTGTTTCACAAACGCCAGTGTGGTATAGTATCACATTGGTAATTAATGGATGAGTTTAATTAATCTGAATATCAATTTGATATCAAAATTGTCCTCGTGTCGCCATCTCTACACTACTGCCGATGTCATGATGTTAACATTGGCACATGCATGGGTTGCCAGCTGTGGAGGTCCGTCTTTAGGAGTGTTTGGTGGACTGTGTGTTCAGACACACTTGTACTCTACCCAGTATTAATGTCTGATGTTAGATCTGCCACAGTTTGCCATCTGTCCTGTTTTACCAGTCCGCCCAGCCTACGACGTCTGACATCTGTAATGAGGTGTGGCCGCCTAACCACACGATGTCTGTACAGGGTTTCACCTTAGTTTTGCCACATGTTGAAGACACTCGTCACAGCACTCCTTGAACACTTGAAAAGTTGTGCTGTTACCAAAACGCTCATTCCGAACCTCCGGTCCATCATAATCTGTCCTCGGGCAAACTCGGATAGGTTGTGGCCTTCTCCATCTACACACGGACAGCATGCTCAGTAATACTATACTAATTTTCAGAAAAAACAACACATTGAACAACTATAGATAGGGCGTTCATATTCACAGGATGTGTACATTAGTATGTTCTGTAGAAATGATTAGCATTTGAACCATGTCGGTCTGCGGGATCAAGGTCAACGTCGATATCGCTGCGCAACGCCACCTATTGGCAAAATGTGCCTGTGCCTCTCGTTGTCGTTATAAACCGAAGGTGATGCACCAGTGTGACTTGCACAGATGTGAAGAATGCCTTGCAGATGTATGCGTGAACTGCACTGTAAAATCAGTGAGTTTGAAAAAGGGCACATAATTGGCATGAGAGAATCTGATGTATCCATCAAGGAATTTGATGCTCAAGTGGGACGAAGTGTTTCGGCAGTGCAACGAGTGGGTACAGAATGGTTCACAGAGGGCTATAGAACACAATGAGATGGGTGACGTCACATCACCCAAATCACCCCCCGAGAAGATCGACATCTCATCTGAATGGCATTGAATGGTAGATCTGTGTTCTCCTCGGCCGGCCGCAGTGGCCATGCGGTTCTAGGCGCTCCAGTCTGGAACCGCGCGACCGCTACGGTCGCAGGTTCGAATCCTGCCTCGGGCATGGATGTGCGTGATGTCTTTAGGTTAGTTAGGTTTAAGTAGTTCTAATTTCTAGGGGACAGATGACCACAGATGTTAAGTCCCATAGTGCTCAGAGCCATTTGAACCATTTTTTTGTGTCCTCCGCGGTTCTGGCGCAACAGTGGAAAGTGTAACACATTGTCCACTATCAGGGGCGACAGTCCGTCGCCATTTATTATGGCATTGGTTATGTGCGCGTCGTCCACTTCTCTGCCTATCTTTGACGAATGTGCAGAAAGATCCTAAATGGCAATCGTCTATGGAACGGCATCATTGGGGACGGGAATGGCATCAGATAGTGTTTTTGGACGAATCCAGGTTCTGTTTGTTTGAAAATGATGGCCGCATTTTGGTTCGCCGCAGACAGGGGAGCGGTATCACAGTGACTGCATTTGCACAAGACATACAGCGCCAACTCAAGGCCTTATGGTGTCGGGAGCTGTTAGGTACAACCACAAATCACAGTTGGTGCGTGTTCAGGGCACTATGACAAGTGTGACCTACGTGAATGACGAATGACATCCTGTGACCTGTAGCCATACTCTTTCTTCACAACACCTCAGACGCCATTTTTCAGCAAGACAGTGCACGACCACATGTTGCTGCATGAATATGCGCCTTCTCGGTATCACAGCATGTCAGCCTTTTACCCTGGCCCGTCAGATCACTAGACTTGTCGCCAATCGAAAATGTGTGGTGTATGGTGAAACGATGGGTACAGTGCTGTGACCCAGTGCCAACCAGCACAGATGAACTTAGGAAACAGGTGAATACAGCATGGTTGCCTACATCACAGGACGCCATTCGCGCCTTTTACACGTCGATAACTTCACGCAGGACCTATGGCGGACCCTGTGCCTGCTAGGCAACGGGACACATGCTGAACCAAGGTGACTGAAATGCTAATCATTTCTGCAGAACATACTAATGTACATGCCCTGTGAATATGAACGTCCTGTCTCTAGTCCTTCAAGATGTTCTGTTTTTTTCTGAACACTAGTGTACATGCACTGTGCTTGTGTACGACCAGCAGTCATTACTCGCCAAGTGACGCTGCTGTAACCTGGACGGGTTTATACCGATAGTAAGTCGGTGGTTATAATGTTCTGGCTGATCAGTGTAGTTGACTGACCAATCACATGCCTGAGCGACAGAGTTCTGTGGAAGCATGCCCTGATGAACGCTGGACAAAGGCTTTTCTTCTGTTTCCTGTTTATGATAGCGCTGGGTCTTAATGCTTATCGGGGCTGGCTTGGAGACGCTCTGTGTACTGAGTTTATGTTAAGATCTTATAGTCATCCTCACGCCGTAACCCTCAAACTAAACAAATGTAACGTATTGCAAATACAAAGACAGAAAAACCCTTCATTGTATGATTACACCATTACAGAACAATCACTGGATGCAGTTATTTCCATAAAATACCTAGAAGTATGTATACAGAGTGATATGAAAACGAACAGCCTCATAAAATTAATCGCGAGTGAGGCCGACTGAGATTCATTGGACTAATCCTCAGGAAATGTAGCCGGTCAACAAAGGAAGTGGATTACAAAACACCCGTTCTACCAATACTTAAGTATTACTCGTCGGCATGGGATCTGTACCAGGTACGACTGGTAGATGAAATAGAGAAGATACAAAGAACAGCCACATTTTTCATTACATGTTCATTTAGTAAGCTCGAAAGCGTTGCGAAGATGCTCAGCCAACTCCGGCGGCAAACGCTGCAAGAAAGGTATTCTGTGTTACGGTATGGTCTGCTGTTAAACTGTTGATAGTGTACGTTCCTACAAAAGTCAACTCATATATTGCTTGCCCTACGCATATCTTGCGAAAAAATCATCTAGATAGAATTGGATAGATTCAGACCCACAAGTAGGGTTACCAGCGGTCGTTCTTCCCGCGACCCATACGCGAATGGAAAAGGAAAAGGAGGGAGTGACACTAGTACACAAGGTACCCTTCGCGACGTACCGTGAGGTGGCTTGGGGAGTATGGATATAGAAGCAGGTGTGCAAGAATTATGGTGACGTCGTAGGTATGCTAGCGCAGCTTGGCGTAATATTTTCTTTGCAGCGTTTTCAGGAATTTAGATGTACTTTCACTCGTGCCCAGGCTTAATATCGATTGTTCAAGGACAGAGATCTTGTTCCATGTTCACAGAACAACATCGATATTTCAGTTGTTCAAAAAATGGTTCAAATGGCTCTGAGCACTATGGGACTTAACGTCTGAGGTCATCAGTCCCCTATAACTTAGAACTACTTAAACCTTACTAACCTAAGGACATCACACACATCCATGACCGAGGCAGGATTCGAACCTGCGACCGTAGCTGTCGCGCGGTTCCAGACTGTAGTGCCTAGAACCGCTCGGCCACACCGGCCGGCTTTCAGTTGTCCATCCATGATATTAAAGTATGACATTCATTATGTTCCCACTATTTAGATATTGGTCCGAGTATTCTAAAGTATATGGAGTTTTTCCTTTTGATCTGTTCCTTGTGTTTCGTGGAATTGTACTCCACGTGGTTTATCACAGGACAAATGTAATTTTCTTGTTGCCACTGTTTACAGCGTTAATGAATGATAGTAAGGAATCATCAGAAAGTACTCCCGATTTATTCATATCCCCCACTGACTCACACAACTCACTCGAGTTTTAAGTTGTTCCCATGTGTTCTTACGTTTTTAAGTGAGACACTACTTGATCTGACAAGTTGACACTTACAGGTTGCCTTCAGCAGAATTATTATTCGAAAAAGAGCTGCCGTCAGTAGGAATATCTTGAATTCTTTGGATGCATATTTCAGCCAGCAAGGTAAGTCACTGTTGCAGAGACTTCGAGACTTCATGGTGTTCCAAACTATGCTCGACGTGATTGTTGCATTCCATGATCTTTTTGTGAATACGCGCTAGTCTTGCAAGGTGAGGTTTCACAGTCTTCGTTGCACGAGATCCAGCTGTAAGGAAGGTCGCAATCGACTTACAGATCGTGCCAGGAAGTTAGTGGGTGTAATCGTAATCATGCATTCATTAAAATATTTGTTCAAGCGCCCCTTTTTCTCCTCTGTACAATGAAAGCAATTCTTGCTTATGAATATTTCAATAACAATTAGATCAGTTAGCGTCAGTGATTATTCTTGCGTCGAAATCTTGTATACAAGCAGGAATTTTCAGAGAACTTACGGCAGTACTGGGCACTACGCTCTGTAGCTTGAATAATTAGCTCGAGCCCCCACGTGCTATGGCGCGAAAATATGTATACTATTAGTTACACTCAACACTCAGCTAAACTGAGCGGCCCAGAGATGTGGCTGGTCTCAATGTTTGGCTACGTTTTTCCTCATAGGGTGCCAGCTCACACCTATCGTAAACTCAATTTTCAAGTTGAAATAAAAATATAGAAAAACAATTCAGGCAGGTATTGCGGTGAAATTTAAAAAAATATTGAGTCACTCACATTGATTTATAATTTGAACAAGTAGTTAATTTTTATTTTTCGAGGAAAGTCTTCAATATATTGACTAAACACTTAAAATGCAGTCTGAGGGGCAAAAACGTCAAGGCAGCAGTGAATAACTGAAGCTACAACACTTCCCTATAAAATTCAAATGTTGCGATCACGGCACTCGACAGTCTGTTAACAGTTCACGAAGTACACTGTTGTCTGCTGTCCTAACCCACTATATTGCGCTCAACTTCATCGTTTTCTAACGTCGCTACATACATACTTGTCCCCGAATGTGGCTACCAGCCCACTGCTAGCCCCAGATGGGCGGTATGTCCGGCTCTTAGCGTCACTCAAACTCAACTCCCGTCAAAGATGGCCGCGCTATCCACCCTCGAAACGACTGTCTAACTCAGAACAATGTTTCACAAAAAAATTACGGACATTCTAAGACTAAACACAAAAACACATCGAAATTTTACGGGCAATAACAATCTTAAGTCCAATTTTATGTATCTGCCACCGTGTGTTCACAAATAATGTTCTTGTGGCGTGATTTTGCTTTTCCCGGATTTTTTATACTAAACATAAATAAACAAATAAAAATACATATTAATTACTCATCTACCTCTTTAAACTTCAGAATGCTGCCGCTAGTTTCGTATCTTTAAATCCATTTATTACCGAAAACACAGTTTCTCTCAATCGAATCCCATATTCTGACCTCTCATTCAAAAATGGTACAGATTCTGCTAAACCGGCTATAATATCTCGATGCAGCTCTACTAGCCGCATCCGTAGACACTTTGTTTATATTGATGGGCCAAAACATTGCCGAAATATAGCTTTTGAACTTTTATAAATTTACAATTTTTAAGAGAACAATAACTTTTAAACTATTATATATTTTTGTGGCGCGTCTAGGTAATTTAGCTTTACATATTTTTCTGTCCATGAATGCCAACTCGCATCTTCGTGTCACTCTCACTATTGTTTTTATCAATTTTTCTCTGGAATATAAATTCCTCCAAGCGCGCAAACACTGCCATACGCTACCCTGCCTAGCTCCCGCTCGGGTTTTTCCAAGGCCGCGTAAACGCTAGCCGCTCTCCAGGCCCTGTAGCAATCGCCAGCCACGTGCCCTGCGGCGGGAAACTTCCGCTCTAATTTCCCCCACAGCTTGTAGGCCCACAAACTTCACTGAAACCAAATCTCTTAACATAATCATCATCATCGCCAGACAGTTAGACCGTCTGGTGACGTGGCCTCTTTGAGTCAGCGTCCAACATATGATCCCTGCTGGTTCTTCCATTTCTGCCCATCTCGAGCTTCCTGTTGCCAATTCATTCCATCTGTCTTTCTGAAGTCTCTGTCCCATGGTCTTCCGCTTGGTCTTTTTTGGTAAATTGGCCTTCAATATAGTACTTGTTTTGACCACCTGCCATCTTTTCTTCGAGCGACATGACCAACCAGAAGAAGGCGCTTATTCACAGGCTGACCGTACCGCATCTCTTAAATGTTGAGTTTAATAAAAAAAAGAGGAGACTTTCAATGTTGTGCCGTATTAAGGTCGACCATCAACAGACATAAAGACATGTGATTTTCACGATATGTGACACATCATGGCACATGATCGGCAACTATCTCTGAAATTCACACTGAAGGTGTAGGATATTAGCAGTGGCAGCGTTCAAGTTCTGATTCATAAACATCTGGGAAGTGAAGGAACTGTCTCGATTTTACCACACAAACTGACTGAAGAGTGGAAGGCAAAATGAATAAAAAATTTTAAATATTTCCGTGAAACTTGTGACCGAAAGGCATCCGTTTTCAAACCATAAGTGATGGAGTCTAGTAGCACCAGTTTAATGAGGAATACAGGCGACAGTCCTCAAGGCCCCAGAAGAGCTGCCTCAGGTGCCCAGAATCACGATAATTTTGATAGAGAGAAGATTGACTATATTTAGTTTTGGGACATGTCACCAGATCAAGTCGTAAAAAACCATTGCGATGGACATCAGCATCGTACATGGCTGGGCCAAAAGAATAAATCTGCAATAGCAGACCATTGTCTTAGCGCAAGGCATATGATGTACGAGATGACAAAAGTTATATCCCAGATTCTTCCTTCTGTGGCTGCGTGATAAAGGAGTCAATCTTTATATCTACGACAGATCCCATTTCAAGAGGGGTTCCGGATTCCAATTTCTGTAGTCTGGAACGCTACGCTTTCCACCATCAGATCAAGACGAGTAGGACCAGAAATCCGACGATATCCCGTCACAGCATAGAAGAGCATCCACATAGCTCTCTCTCTTCTGCCCCCACCCTATAAAAATATAACTTGCCGTCACGCCTACTTTTAATGTGCCACGGATGCCTACAATTTTAAAACTAAGAAAAATATATAAAATGATTTTATATAAAAATGATAAATTGTTTGTTTACGTCATTGCTTAGAACGTGGGTATAAAATGGTTCAAATGGTTCTGAGCACTATGGGACTTAACATCTGAGTCATCAGTCTCCTAGACTTAGAACTACTTAAACCTAACTAACCTAAGGACAGCACACACATCCAAGGCCGAGGCAGGATTCGAATTTGCGACCGTAGCAGCAGCGCGGTTCCGGACTGAAGGTACGTATGTATAGCGCAGCTTGCTAGGAACTGCAGATGAGAGAAATATAACACTTAAAAAGTATTCGTGCGAAGATACACTACTGGCCATTACAGCTCCTTCAACAAGAAGAAATGCAGATGATAAAAGTGTATTCATTGGGCAAATGGTTCAAATGGCTCTGAGCACTATGGGACTTAACTTCTGTGGTCATCAGTCCCCTAGAACTTAGAACTACTTAAACCTAACTAACCTAAGGACATCACACACATCCATGCCCGAGGCAGGATTCGAACCTGCGACCGTAGCAGTCCCGCGGTTCCGGACTGCGCGCCTAGAACCACTAGACCACCGCGGCCGGCCTTCATTGGACAAATGTATTATACTAGAACTGACATGTGACTACATTTTCACGCAAATTGGGTGCATAGATCCTGAAAAATCAGTACCCAGAACAACAACCTCTGGCCGTAATAACGGCCTTGATACGCTTGGGCATTGAGTCAAAACACAGCTTGGATGGCGTGTAGAGGAACAGCTGACCATTCAGCATCAACACGATACCACAGTTCATCAAGAGTAGTGACTGGCGTAATGTGACAAGCCAGTTGCTCGGCCACCATTGACCAGACGTTTTCTATTGGTGAGAGATCTGGAGAATGTGCTGGCCAGGACAGCAGTCGAACATTTTCTGTATCCAGAAAGGCCCGCAACATGCGGTCGTGCATTATCCCGCTGAAATGTATGGTTTCGCAGGGATCGAATGAAGGGTAGAGCCACGGGTCGTAACACATCTGAAATGTAACGTCCACTGTTGAAAGTGCCGTCAATGCCAACAAGAGGTGACCGGGTCGTGTAACCAATGGCACCCCATGCCATCACGCCGGGTGATACGCCAGTATGGCGATGACGAATACACGCTTCCAATGTGCGTTCACGGCAATGTCGCCAAACACGGATGCGACCTTCATGATGCTGTAAACAGTACCTGGATTCATCCGAAAAAATGACGTTCTGCCATTCGTGCACCCAGGTTCGTCGTTGAGTACACCATCGCAGGCGCTCCTGTCTGTGACACAGCGTCAGTGGTGACCGCAGCCATGGTCTCCGAGCTGATAGTCCATGCTGCTGCAAACGTCGTCGAACTGTTCGTGCAGATGGTTGTTGTCTGGCAAACGTCCCCGTCTGTTGACTCAGGGATCGAGACGTGGCTGCACGATCCGTTACAGCCATACGGATAAATGCGTGTCATCTCGACTGCTAGTGATACGAGGCCGTTGGGATCCAGCACGGCGTTCCGTATTACCCTCCTGAATCTACCGAGTCCATATTCTGCTAACAGTCATTGAATCTCGACGAACGCGAGCAGCAGTGTTGCAATACGACAAACCGCAATCGCGATAGGCTACAATTCGACCTTTAGCCAAGTCGGAAACGTGATGGTACGCATTTCTCCTCCTTACACGAGGCATCACAACATTTCACCAGGCAACGCCGGTCAGCTGCTGTTTGTGTATGAGAAATCGCTTGGAAACTTTCCTCATGTCAGCACGTTGGTGTCGCCACCGGCGCCAACCTTGTGTGAATGCTCTGAAACGCTGATCATTTGCATATCACAGCATCTTCTTCCCGTCGGTTACATTTCACGTCTGTAGCACGTCATCTTCGTGGTGTAGCAATTTTAATGGCCAGTAGTGTATGAGAAGTATAGGTGTCATCCAACTTATTTAAGAACTATAAAAGCAACGATCTCTCTCCCCTTCGACAACATTATAGTTTACACAAGATAAAATCCAAGTGTGCTCTCACCATTATCAACAAATCACGTAATATAACAACTGTGAACAAAGTCTGTAGAGTAATGCTATGCGAACATGGAAGTGAGGGGACCGCTGTTTCTTACAGTCGTTTCTGGTTAGTCTTTCTTTAGCAGAGGGTCTTTTCCCTCTCTGTTTTTCCTCACTCAGCTTCCTGTGAGTTTCCGCTTTTACCTGTAGGCTCATTAATCGTGTCTGATCGTGTCTGGTGCAGTCAGTCTGTAAACGAGCGTCTGTTCCTAGCTGGTACATTCTCTAATGGGGGTCAGGCCGTAAGCCAATCTACATGGGCAAGCAACTAAAAAACAAGTGAAAGGTGGTTAAACATGGCTTATAATTAATAGAATGCTTTGTCATTTTTGACAAATTTTACTCTTCTTAAGTTACCTAAGAAATTTAGAAACAAGGCATCTCTTGAATTATAGTAAGCTACCGAAGTAGAAGTGAATAATTAGATGGGATATTCGAATGGGAAAAACAGTAAAATCGTTGAGTGATATACATTACGAGGAACTACTTTTTGTTTTTATCTTTTTGAATTTCAAATAGCTTCCATGCATCTTTTTTGTTTTGAGCATTCGGTGCTGGAAATCAGACCAGGCCAAACAGCGTTCCGCGACCAAAAGAGCTCCGGCCGTGCTCCCGCCTAGCGCTCCGAGCGTAGCATCTAGTTGGCCTGAGGGGTGGGAAGGAACAGACACCGCTAGAGTAACGCAGTCGGGTTGTCACAGTTTGCTAACAATAACAATTCTGTTAAATTAGATTTACATTCTGCATTAGGAATACCATGGTGTCCATGCATTTGTCCAAAAAAAATCAAAAGTGGACAAGCAATATCATTCAACGCTGAATGGAATTTGCTTCACTTTTCGTATAGTATGAAGACCATGTAATGCGCTTAGTACAACATCGCACTATTATGAGCTGGGAAAACTTCACTGGAACATCATTGCAACACCAGTGACAAAGACGATATGTTGCACTTGTCTTCTAACAAACAAGAGCGAATGTTCGCTGAACTTAAGGCGGCTGTTAGTGAAAAAACTGAGTTACGGGTCAATAGAGCACTGACAAAATCTTCTATGGTCGGCATCAGCAATTATTTGAATTCATTAAGTCTTTTAAACTAGGGGAGAATCATTTGGTAACGTATATGGCGGACGAGATTGATGCTATCAAACAAAATGTAATCCTGTGGAAAAATCCGCTTCAAGTTCGTGGCATGGAACATTTTACAGAACTCAAGGGAGTAGTTTGTGCACCAGATATGACGGACTACGTTTAAATATGTAACATTCCAGTGACAGAAACATCTCATCATGAGCTCTCAAAGAGATTGCAAGACTTCACGCGTTGAAGGCTTATTTCGAACTATTCGTCAGACGGTTCTCACTTTTGACTGCTGATGTACCTCTTAATTGCCTCCAACTTGAGCTAACAGACGTACGGTGTAGCATCCGACACAGTGCCCAGTTTGTGCAGTCCAGTAGTTTACAAGACTCTTATAAAATGTTGCCCTAAGAGCAATATCCTCGACTGTACAGACAAGTTGCAACAGTTATTTCAACGTATATGTGCGAACGATTTTTTCTGGTATGGAACTGACAAACTTCCACCAACATTGGGGTTTACCGGTTTCTAATCTTCGTACCTCATGTGTTCGACTTTATCACGAAGCATAGTTCCAGGCGTATTTCATATTCTTCTAAACTCTAAATGTATGAATTTATAAACATCACAAATTAATCTTAAATGCCTTTATTTACAGCTTTCTGTTGTTCTGCTCACTGCATTAGTAACTGTCTAATGTAATCTAAGTGAACTAAATATGATACAAAATCACAAAATTTGTCTGTATTTTTGGAAGGAAAAGAGTAACCGTTAGGAAAAAATTGTGAATATTACGGAATATAGGCTGCTTTAAAATGACATTGTATTTAATTCTTTGAAGTTACGAATGTAGACTAAAAAAGGTAAAAACAGATTACATTTCTGGGGCTGAAATTCTTAAATACGATACGGCTGGTCGAAAATATGATACACATGTTACGTCGTTATGTACACTGAAGACAGAAATTAGATTTCTTAAAAATGAGTTAGAGAACACGGAAAACGATACGTATGTGTAACGGAGATTTTTCTGTGGGGAATATTTCTAGGATATTCATGGAATGAAATGTACGTCAGAATGAATCACAGAAATTTCCTTGTATGTTTCCCATATTTTCAATACTATAAAATCAACCAACAATGAGAAAGAACTGCTTGCAGTTGTACGTAATATATCGACACTAGTGCTAAAATAAGAGATACACAAAATGTGTTTTATTGTTTTTCATGGATATCAACACAACCGTTAAACACAAATTAAATTCCTCGGTTGATATTTCTCACCCTATTCGTGAGATGAGGATCTGTCAATTTACCTGCCACATCAATCTTATTAAGAAGAGATATGTCTTTTTCATTTTATTTGAAAACGATTTTGTCCTTGTCCCCAGATTCTAGAGCCAAACTTCTAGGTCATTTTCTAGTACTTTTTGTGTTAGTGCAGACGCATCTGTAGCTGTATGAATTCCTCTTTCTTCCTCGAAATTTAGCCAAGATATAATCTTCTACACCCAGATGTGCTAGATCATTCATTACAGTCGGATCTGGTGAGGATAGTCCAAGGGATCGACAGCATCCATGCTGTCGTCAATCTTGAAAGAGCTGTCAGAATCGGAATCGCTCCCCTTAATTTCCTTTAATTTTGGTGTACTTGTGACAGCTTTGGGCACTGGCATAACTTTCTGGCACGCCTGCTTTTGGCCTAGTCTTTTTTTATTTGGGGTCTTTTGTTTTTCAGTAATGAGTTCACTGCTAAAGGTATGGTCTTTCGCGGCTGTGTCGCCGCAGTATGGGAAAGGCGTCAACCCGCGGTACACCGGTACGTGGCTGGTGGCAACGCAGTAGGCGACGTTCACTTGTAGAACTGAAAAATACCATGTTTTTGAATGGAATGTAGTATATTTAAGTGTTACATTGACTTCGTGATACTTAACTCCATAGAAAATGTGTCAATAATGAATAATGTAGTAGATAGAGCACAATTTTCAGTGTATATAACACAAATTTCGTAGTTACAAAGCCAGTATTTGCGTAAATGTGGCAAAAGTTCTAGAATTGTGTGCACATTTATTTTCAGTCTGAAAGTGCTGTTCATCAAAATTATTTTTTACCTCCAAAGTAAATTTTCTAATGGAAAATACAAATTATTACTAACTATTCCTAAACAATGGCAGCATAACTAACAGTAGCAACATTTTTGATAGGTATGGTTTCGTTGTGAACAGACTGGGTGTATCATTTTTGGAAGTTTTTGGCTATATTAGTTTTAGGTCATTTTACCCTACTTTTTGCGCTACGTAGTGAAGTTACTGCTTTGGTGGAAAAATAAAAAGCTGAAAATAAACACTACTGGTAAAATGGTGCTTATAAAAGTATGCTGCAATATTTGCTTCTTAGAAGTGTTCGCACTGTGTTGCAAACACATCTGCCTACGTTTCCCGCGTGTGCAGCCTTCAGATATAGCCGTCTCACTCACACACCTGCTCGGATTAGCACAGTGGTGGAAGCGCTGACCGGACTCGGCTGCGCTGGAAGGGTGCGTGCGCTCTCTGGGAACGAAAACTTTGGACAGGCTTGCTGTAAATAGCATACTACGTCCTTTATATATTAGGATTTATAAGGACTAAACTCGCCTGCAGCTCATCTGTCTTCACAGCGGTAAGTATATGTATTACTGCAAGCCAGTTCTGGTTACTAAAAAAGTGTCGTCTGTATGTCATGCTATATAAGTATACGCAACACGCAAATAATATTCATTTGGGTGGTGGAGGGGATCATCATTCTTCTGACTCGTTTGATACACTGAGAGAAGCATTTCTACACATTGTCCTCAATTATCTGCTGAATATTTTCCAATCTCAGTGTTCCCCAATAGTTTTTACCCTCTATAGCCCCATCAAGTACCTTGGATGATGTCATCTTGTGTCTTCTTCTTCTCAATATTTATCACAAGTTCTTCAATCTGCGGATTCTGCAGGGAACCTCCTCGTTTTCTTATCTTAACAGTCCTCCTAAATTTCAACGTCATTCTACAGTATTACACCTCAAACCGCTTCGATAATCTTCTTTTCGGGATTTCCCCACAATGTGCGATTCACTTCCATAGAATGCTGTGCTCCAAACGCACATTTTCAGTAATTTCTTCTGCACATGAAAGCCGGTGTTTGATAGTAGTAGACTTCGTTTGGCCAAGAATGTCCTGTTCGCCCGTGCTAGTCTGCTTTCTATGTCCTCTTCGCTTCGTCCATCATGCATTATTTTACTTCCAAGGTAACAGAATTCCCTCATTTCGTCTACTTCGTTGTCCTCAATTTTGATGTTAAATAAGACTCACGCGACTGCTTAACGCACGGTGCACAGAGACTGAAGATTTGTGATGAGTAGCATTTCGATTTCGTATAAGAATGACGAGACAGAGGACAGCGTGAGCAGGCTTGGTAGGGGGTTCCCCTGGGCTGGCGCAGCACTCGGAGATGGTAACGCCGTTTCTCTCTTGATTACCGGCCCGAAGTGTCTCTTCTCCTTCGTTCCGACTCAGACCTGTCGGCATCATATTGATCGACCGGCCCGTGTCTCTGGAAGCACGACGGCTCTCTTCTCACGGCTCCCCCGCCAACAAACTGCTTCTCCGTCCAAGTATGCGATACAAGCCTCACGACCAGCTTGCCGTCCTCATAAGGGAGTATGCAGTACCTTTATCATCTTTCACTTCTAATTACGTAAGTAACCGTTACCTACATACCTCTGTGAATGTTCCACTCTTTCATTTTATCACAGCAACTATCTCGCGGCTTTCGTTGTGTTACGATTAAAGCTTTTGATTTTCCAGATATCGTTGTGCAATTATACCGGGTGAGCCGGAATTTCACCAACAGAATCGCGGAATTTCTTCAGGGATATTTTATGAGTATTTTGGAATAAGGGGCCCAATGTCTCTGGCAGGTTGGCACTGAACAATTCCATTTCGTATGATTTCTCACGCCCATTTATCTTTCTATCTGTACTGCACTGAAAATATTTACACCACAGTGCCTCTGTTGAAGGTAGGCGCTGTGTTTTGAAACATATCTTTTCCATTAACTCACAGTACTTGACGTTGACAACAGTAATGCCCACTTTACTCTTCACTCACACAATTACAGTGAGTACTGCTCGGTTCCGTATCAGAATTGTTTTTGCGGCAGTGTTAGTTGTAAGTTAAGAGTGATACTCTGCAGTATTGATAGATTTATTGCTGGTGAGTTGGCCGATATGCACCAGGTGTATCGTTTCACCGAACGATTTTAAATGGCGTCACAACGACGCCGTTACGGTAGTGATGGCAACCACATAACAGTACTTTTGCATCTGAGAGTTGTTGCATTACTCTGTGTTTTGCGTTGTACATTTTGGTGACAGTATGTTACAGGCTATTCCACTGTCTTGATGGCATTTTCGAGGCAACAAAGACAATCTGGATAAGAAGCCGAATAAATTACGACTAATTTGTTACTCTGTTACGGGCCACTTATGAACACGGTTCCCATACACCAAAACAGTCAGAAAATATCCCATATCAACTTCTGAAAATTTTTCAGTTCTTCCTGTACTATATTTCGTTACTTTTTCTACTAAAGTCATTAAATTTCAGTTTTGATATAAGAAAGATCCAATACTCAGCGATATACTGCAGCTTGTGAGAAATGCAGCACAATAAGGATAATTGCAATGAAACAACGATTACGTATATCTTGAACTGGCACGAAAGATGTCTGGAACAAAATAGAAATCTCTGTTGATCAATTGTAGTTGCGGGACAGCGGCTGGTCAAATATTTACCATGGAGAATCGTCAAACACTCGTAGTTTTGAGAAATTATTTTATTTAGACAACCAGTTTCCGGATCTTAATAATGCCATCTTTAGGTCTCTGTATATTAAAAACGAATATGTGTGTAGTGTACATGAAGGTATACCACAGGAGACCTTACAGAAAATGAAACGTAATATTAAACGTTCTTAAAACCAACAAAATGCTATTTGCAGCCTTAAGACAAGTGGCTGTACATATACAACATAACAAAGCAGCATATGTACACTTACTGGTCAGCACTGAAACTATTTTGACATCATAGAGTTATAAAAGGACATGACACACATGCGAAAAAAACAAAAATAGATAACATACAAACAGAAGTTTTTTCCACTTTCTATTTTTTATAGATGCTTCAAAATTATTTTTCTTTTTTTCTTTTTGTGTAATTTTAATATAAAAATCTACAAAATTCTTATAGATGAGAAATACCCTATTTCTTATGAAAATCTATCCTCATTCAAAGTAAAAATTCGCGATATAACCTATGAAGTACACAAAGTGTATATATATATATATATATATATATATATCGCCTAAGTATTATCACTACTAGTTATGTATCAGAATTAGTTGTCACAACATCGAAAACGCAACCACACGCAAAACCCAACAACCGACAAAATATTAAGTGAATAACGGTATGCAAAGAACATGGGAGGAATACTCATAAAGTACGTACAGTGCAAATGTTATACACCAAATCAAAAAATAAAAAGATATGGTATGGTGCCTCATACTTCAATTAATAGGCGTGCAAATACTATACTGGAAAAACAAGAACCTCAAATCCATATTAATTAAGGAGAGTCCTCCAAAATCTCACCTGAAAAATGTAACACTACTTCCCTGGGAATAAAGCCCGGGAATTAAAAAGATACTGGCTCAAAAGGGGGTGGGGTGCTATAACTGTGAGTGAATTAATGGAGTTGTTAAATGGCGTCATACTATAAATCAGTCACGGAATGGAACAACACTAAATCAAAACCTTGCAAATGATGGGGAACACCAAGGCGATAAAACAAACAATGTACTGGCACAATCCTAAATAGGCCAGGAGTCTCGAGCAACAGAGTAAAATTTGTGACCCACAACAGTAGCACAGAACTTGCTCAAAATTCACAACTATCATCAGGTCGACATCAATCCAAAATCCGTAAAACAATGTACTGGCACAAACCTAAATAGGGCATGACTCTCGAGCTACACAGTAAAACTTGTAACCTACAACAGTAGCACAGGACATAATCAAAATTCACAGCTACCATCTGGTTGACATCTATCCAAAATCCATAAAACCATAAAATACGCGACATGATAAGAACATCATAACATTTCCCATACAGTGTATGGTGATGTAAAAGTCACAAAGCTAGAACTCTGCTAAAGTAACGAAACACCATTCATGAGATGCAGTCAAGAAACACCGAATATCCCACTTTTAGCCTGGGGGAATATGCCACTCTGCGTCTAAAAATGTTAATGGCTAAAAATGATATGCAAGTGAGTTGATGACAACAAATCAAACCATAAGGAAACAGCAACAACCTCACTGTCCTAAATATCAAGAAGACTTCAACATTATAAGAAAAATGCCCTCATAGATGCATATAAACTTACAAAAGGCCAAAACATGGTTAATGATAAGACCGTTCTACATACCAATAATGTGGGATGTTACAAAGCAAGATTCAGAGAGATGTAGAAACAACCGAGCTCTATGAGACTGTTGTTGTTTCCACAGCTCTCTGACTCTCGCTTTGTAACGTTCCACACTACTGATATGTAGTAGGTTTTTAGTATTGACCATATTTTGATCTTTTGTAAGCTTATACGCATCTATGATCTGATTTCTCTTATGATAGTGGGATCTTCTTGATATTCAGGAGGATGGGGTTGTTGCTGTTTCCTTATGGCTTGATTTCTTGTAATCAACTCGTTTGCATACCATTTTTAGCCGTTAAATTTTTTAGACCCAAACCGACATATTCTCCAAGTGACATGTGGGATATTCGGTGTTTTTTGAATGCATCCCATGAGCAGTATTTTGTTAGTTTAGTATAGTTCGAGCTTTGTGCCTTTTACTTCACCATACACTGTATGGGGAATGTTATGATGTTCTTACCATTTATACGTATTTTATTGTTTTATAGTGTTTGTATTGATGTCGATATGATGATAATTGTTAATTTTGGGTATGTTCTGTGCTACTGCTGTGGGTCATACGTTCTACTGTGTGGCTTGAGACTCCTGACCTATTTTGGCTTGTGCCAGAAAATTGTTTTATCGCCTTGGTTTTCCCCATAATTTGCAAGGTTTGGATTTAGTATTGTTCCATTCCATCACTGGTTTATAGTATGAGGCCATTTAACAACTCAGCTTTTCACTCACAGCTATTGCCCCTCACCCCCCACCCCCTTTTTGCGCCAGTACGTCCCTCAGTTCGTGGGCTTATACTTTGGTGTTTTCTTGATCTTCGCATACTTACCTTACTTTTACCTTGTTCCATCCTCGCACTACCTATCGCGATACAACTTGCTATGTGTCAGTTCCTATTTTGATGGGTTGGTCTTTTATACACTCCTGGAAATTGAAATAAGAACACCGTGAATTCATTGTCCCAGGAAGGGGAAACTTTATTGACACATTCCTGGGGTCAGGTACATCACATGATCACACTGACAGAACCACAGGCACATAGACACAGGCAACAGAGCATGCACAATGTCGGCACTAGTACAGTGTATATCCACCTTTCGCAGCAATGCAGGCTGCTATTCTCCCATGGAGACGATCGTAGAGATGCTGGATGTAGTCATGTGGAACGGCTTGCCATGCCATTTCCACCTGGCGCCTCAGTTGGACCAGCGTTCGTGCTGGACGTGCAGACCGCGTGAGACGACGCTTCATCCAGTCCCAAACATACTCAATGGGGGACAGATCCGGAGATCTTGCTGGCCAGGGTAGTTGACTTACACCTTCTAGAGCACGTTGAGTGGCACGGGATACATGCGGACGTGCATTGTCCTGTTGGAACAGCAAGTTCCCTTGCCGGTCTAGGAATGGTAGAACGATGGGTTCGATGACGGTTTGGATGTACCGTGCACTATTCAGTGTCCCCTCGACGATCACCAGTGGTGTACGGACAGTGTAGGAGATCGCTCCCCACACCATGATGCCGGGTGTTGGCCCTGTGTGCCTCGGTCGTATGCAGTCCTGATTGTGGCGCTCACCTGCACGGCGCCAAACACGCATACGACCGTCATTGGCACCAAGGCAGAAGCGACTCTCATCGCTGAAGACGACACTTCTCCATTCGTCCCTCCATTCACGCCTGTCGCGACACCACTGGAGGCGGGCTGCACGATGTTGGGGCGTGAACGGAAGACGGCCTAACGGTGTGCGGGACCGTAGCCCAGCTTCATGGAGACGGTTGCGAATGGTCCTCGCCGATACCCCAGGAGCAACAGTGTCCCTAATTTGCTGGGAAGCGGCGGTGCGGTCCCCTACGGCACTGCGTAGGATCCTACGGTCTTGGCGTGCATCCGTGCGTCGCTGCGGTCCGGTCCCAGGTCGACGGGCACGTGCACCTTCCGCCGACCACTGGCGACAACATCGATGTACTGTGGAGACCTCACGCCCCACGTGTTGAGCAATTCGGCGGTACGTCCACCCGGCCTTCCGCATGCCCACTATACGCCCTCGCTCAAAGTCCGTCAACTGCACATACGGTTCACGTCCACGCTGTCGCGGCATGCTACCAGTGTTAAAGACTGCGATGGAACTCCGTATGCCACGGCAAACTGGCTGACACTGACGGCGGCGGTGCACAAATGCTGCGCAGCTAGCGCCATTCGACGGCCAACACCGCGGTTCCTGGTGTGTCCGCTGTGCCGTGCGTGTGATCATTGCTTGTACAGCCCTCTCGCAGTGTCCGGAGCAAGTATGGTGGGTCTGACACACCGGTGTCAATGGTTCTTTTTTCCATTTCCAGGAGTGTAGATAGGTCGACAGTGTGATAGCTTATATTCCCACGGAAATAGTATTACATTTTTCAGTTGAGATTTTGGAGGACTGCCCTTAGTCAATATCAATGAGGTCCTTGTTTCTTGTAATCTAGTATTTGCCCGCCTATTAATTACTGTATGGGACATCAAGCCATATCTTTTTATTTTTGGATTTGGTGTATGACATATACTCTCTAGGTATTTTATGAGTATTCCTCGCGTGTTCTTTGCATACCGTTATTCACTTAATATTTTTTGGCCGTTCGGTTTTGCATATCGTTGTGTTTTTGGTGTTGTGACATCTAATTCTGTTACATCGCCAGTAGTGATAATACTTTGGAGAGACATATGCACACTATTGTGTGCTTCGAAGGATATCAGTTTCAATCCTTCTCTTTTTATACCCTTTCTCCTGTTTTGCGAGGTCTACTGTTTTGGAAAATTTATTGTATTTAACTTGGTGGCTGGATGCCTTTACTGTCACTACAATCGACAGTTCACCTCAGGGAGAAAGTCGTGTGCCTCATCTGTCTGTGGATCTCGTAAACTTTGCTCTGGATGTTATCGTATTTTAACTGTTTCTGTCTCGTATTTTCTGAGGTGAAAATTAGGGACCCACACAGCATTTGTCAAAACGAGCGTGGGAGGCTGCCTAAAAAACCCACACCAGAGATGAAACTTCCTGGCAGGTTAAAACAGTGTTCCAGACCAGGTCTCGAACATGAAACCTTGTTTTCCTCGAGCAGTGTTCTTACTGGCAGAACTATCCAAACACATTACAGCAAACACTCCGCTGCAGAGTGAAAAATTCATTCTGCACTCTTAGGCTGGCCGGCGTACCAGACCAAAGGGCGTCAATCAGTCGCGTTGTTTCGATCCATGTTTGGCTCTCGTCCCTGTTTCGCAAGCTAGGGCGGTGGGAGTGAAGCTCGTGACGGAACCATCACATATCGCTCAGCGCTATTTTTCTTCTCATTTCACGGCTGTTTCTTAGGAGGGTACAAGTCCTGTAAACTCTAGAGGAAGGCTTTAAATTATCTTATTAAGAAACGAGCTGGCCGATGCGTGCGTTCCCTAGTCTACGTTGACCACAGAAAGTCAATCATAGAGGCTCTGGAGAAGGGAAATGGTTCCTCATGGCACCACAGTTCGTTGTAGTGGGTGTAATAAGTCCCTGGCCCTCGTTTTGGCAGAAAATGCGGTTTTCTCGTGTGAAGGCAACTACCGATGTGTCACTACAAGTCACTAACCCATAATTATGCGTTACGAACTCTCCTTCCCATACGTAGATCTAAGAATTGCCCGCACAGTGCTGTTCCACCACAGTGAGAAAGTTCATTGCCTTTTCCTCCAAATCTTGTTATCCAATCAACTGACTTTTGCCAATCACCGTGTTTAGGCATGAAGAGCTCGACCAATGAGTGAAACATGACTAGCAGCCAACACCAACCTATTGCATGTTAAGATGCATTCTGTAAGTCACGAATGGGAAATTTCTGCATGGTTCCCTGTAGTCAAGTAAATAAAGCGAAATTCTCTCTGGTCACTGTGACCATGTCAGTATATCCTATACTTCATGTAGAGTTTTTCAAAAAGTAGGGAGTTAGGTTCAGACCAAGAGAATTTTGGGCACTTGTTGTGGGGAAGCCGTTTGGGGTACACGTGGTCCAGAGAGCGACGGAAGCCCTCTTTTTCTCCCGCCATCTCAGTTGTCTTCCTCTGGTACAGACTGTCACGTTTAGGGGGCACATTTGCTGAGTCTCAATAAGTGTCGCATTTAGCATTAGCGCTATCCATTCCATGAGCTGCTCACAATTTGCGAGCTTTGTTAAGCAATTTGAGTTGCTTGATTAATTCTATCATTTCTTGGACTCGTCTGCTTTGCATCGTTCTAGCTGCACAGGTCAGGGAAGTTTGCAGTGTTTCCAAAACAGTTTTCCACATAGATGAGGTAGCTCCCACAATGTTAGCGAGGCATTCATGATTAAGCTGAACTTCTCTTTGTGATTCAGTATTTTAGAGAACTTTGTGCCCTTTGTGTTGGAGCAATTTATCAGCCAAAATTACGAGAATTTATGTTCATTTAGCTGGAAAGTCATTTTCTGTCATTTTAATGTGGTATACTTCGAGATTTTGAGTAAACAAATGACTTATTAAATGCAGACTTAATTTTTGAATCTCAGAACCGAGTGATAGTCCTTCAACTGATACTGGTTAGGAGACCCTCTAAAAACATGTGCATCTCAGTAGTAGGGTAACCTTCGTTGTAGATCGTTTTGTTAGTCCAGATTGCCTACATTCAGGGACAAGCATACATTCAGGGGTAAACCTAATGTTCTCCTTTGACTGACAAATCCTTAACCTATTGTTCTGCTAAAAGGATTATGAACCCCTGGGGATAATCTGAGCTTCTGAGAAACCTCACCCCACCCCACCCCATCATTCCTCCCCTTCCTCCTCACCTATGCCTCCTCCACCTCCACCCCTCTGGGAACTCCCCTCACCAATACAAGTACACTTCCATGCATGAGTTATTCGAATAGCCCCCTCCCACTCTATTAATTTGATTGACTAATTAATTAAATTGATCAATTAAATAACCACTCCCTTCCCACCCCCCAGCCCTCCTCCTCCCCTCTCCCACCTGCAAATAGGCAGTAAAAAGACTCAATCAATTGGCTATTTGGCGGAATATCGATTGCATTGTATGGAATATTGTTTAAACAATTTGTGGTAAACATGGCAATATGTGAAACACTGTTCATTTAAACAATTTATTGGATACAAGGCAGTATATGGAATTTGGTGGTAAATCAATTGCAGTATATTTAGTATGGTTTAAACAATTTATGGTAGACAAGTCAATGGCTGGAATATTGCTTACTTAAACAATTTGTGGGATACAAGGCAGTTTTTGGAATATGATTTATTTATTTATTTATTTAAAGAATTCGTCGGAAAATTGACTGTACTGTATGGAACACTGTTTATTTAAACATTTTGAGGGTGACAAAGCAGGATGGAATATTTAAACAGTTGTGGGGCCTTTTTTTATCCTGATCGCACAAGGAATATTGTCAACATAATTTACCACGTGTAATTACAATGTTAAAAATCTTTTGCTCCGACTGCAGGGCATTGCACTTTGGGAACACCTTTTTGCGTACTCCTGCACATGCAGGGTGCACTACGCGAAGTAGTGCCCTGCAACTGACTGACTGGATGTCGCGCTATTAGCCAAACAAAAGCGCCAGGTGGCGGCAATCCTTTGACATTGATATCTGAGAAATTCCTGTCGAAACACATGTTCTCTTTCTCTCAACTGACCACGTCCTGTCACATGCCACTACCGAACCTGCATGTGCCGTCAGTCGTGCACGGCCTAAACCGCAAACAAAGCAGTGGTAACATGGCCAAGCCCCAATTATGGATGTCTTGGAAGTATTCCTTCACTTTATCAGGTTCATTGACTAATTAATTAAATCGACACCCTTTGTGTTGGACAGTTTTTCCTTCCTTCCTATTGATGAATACAACGATTGAAATATTTACTGGATTCGATTCTGCAGCCACCCGGTTTACAAACTCTACAGGATTTTCCCCCCTTGCCTCCTATCGGTGGATACTAGCATAGTTAGGTCATTTGATAGGAAGTCCGTTATCTTGGAAGTAGCTAAAAATTTCAAATGCAGCTCAGATGCATGTTATGTACTTAACCAATCTGCAGAATGGTTGGACTGGTGTGTGTGCTCGCAATACCACTATCGGAAACAATAAATAGGTCAATCAGGAATTTTATATTACGATTCCGTTTTTAAAGCACGATATAACCCCTAATTATGTTAGCTCCACTACATTCGTGAGGAGGAGGAAGGGCCAACTCTATGATAGGATAGAGACAACAATAACAAATACCTCTGCAAGACAGGGTCCACTGTGTTGTATTGAGAAGCACTAAACACGACACACTTAAACCAAAATCCAGTTTGTAGCCATAGTTGTCAGGGCTAGATGTCACAGATCGGTGAAACATTCGTACACCCTCGTGTTCATGTCCCAAAGTCCACAGGTAGCGTCCCTTGCTGTCGTACACCACCAGTTCTAACGCTTAGAGGCCAGAGGAAACTGCCGCAGTCGTGTGTGACAGAATATACCATTCCAGCGATGGAGGGCATCCAGAAATGATTGGACTGGTACGAATTCGGATGTTATCAATATGCCCAGTGTCAACACTTCGCTCAATTTTCCGCCGGGAATCCATGCAACACACACGATTGTGGAGACTTCCCAACTTGTACTGAATATTAGTTCGCTAATCAGCTATCCAGAGGGCGCCACCGCCAGGACTTGCCCCTGCAGCTGCGGGCAAGAACCGACTAGCTGGCCAGCGGGAGCTTTCTGTATATCTGCCACTCGCGAGAGCCTTAAGCCAGAAAGGCCCATTTCTTCCGGTCACAGGCTACCTCCACCACGAATCCTGCATGCCACATGGTGTCGTCCTAGGGAACGATACATATTTGTAACTGTAATTACAGTGAAATATTACGATTGCAGCCTCAATCTGATGACATTCGACAAGGGACGAAGTGTCAGAAATACCTCCTCCTGATAGCTGTGGCTCTGATAGTATCAACATCTATATTCCTCTTATGACTGGACATATTTTGCCGCGTAAAATCCTTTATCGCCCTTATGACTATCGGTGCATTGAAACCGCAATTCCCACGCCAGAGCCTTATGACCAGACATAGCCATTTTCTTTGGACATGTTGGAACAATATCCGCATTAACATTACACCCCAATACAAATTTTCTAAGCCTGACAATCACAGGAGTCAATCACGTATCCACTAGTAACTATAGTTCTTCGATGGTAACTGAATGCTGGTAACACCAAACAATACTGAGCGTAAATCCGAGATAGTTGGACATGCCTCATTTGTTTTTCTTGCGAGAGGCACTAGTGTGACTTAGGAAGAGAGACATATCGTCTTATAAGCGACCAGATGTTAAAAACACGATCGCATTGACCATGTTTCTGTCACCCTGCGTAAGAAGCAGTCTTGGTTGTACAGGCAAACACAAGTATCGCTAGCGATATACATGCTTTATACATCGACGTATGGGATTGCTTCTGCTTCTGAATGGAGTTTTCTTCCATACAAATACGTCGACATTGAATATGGATGGTGATTACAGGGCGTGAATTAACAGACAAAAAGTGCGGTTGCACGTCGCCAGCGATGTAAGCTCATAATAAAATCACCCTGATAACCGAATTTAGACAGCGATTGCCGCGGGGAGTGACCGCGTGGTTTAAGGCGCCATATCACGGATTGCATGGCCCCTCCCGCTGGAGGTTCGAGTCCTCCCTTGGGCATGGGAGTGTGTGTTGTTCTTAGCATAAGTTAGTTTAAGCTAATTTAAGTAGTGTGTAAGTCTAGGGACCGATGGCCTCAGCAGTTTGGTCCTTAAGGAATTCACACACATTTGAACATTTTTAGAAAGTGATTCGGCTAAGCAACGTGGTATTAAGCCAACATTTGCAACTCCCTCTTACAGCTGCCAGATATTTCCAAAGCTAACAAACTGTATTTGTAACACATTCTATCTTGATACTATGTAGACAGTGTGACAGAGCGTTTGCAATATATCCATGGGGTTATAGACGTCTGAAGATGATGATTGAGTGAGAATGATCATATGCAATAGATGGTGTGCTATGTGAGCAATCACTTACAAAATGCAACACTAGACTGAAGTCGTAATAAATGTATAAAATCCTATGATCAATACACTGGCATTTCAGAACTATACTGTTATGATCTCTGGTGGAAATGCTGCCTGCGATTTGGAATCAAGTCTCTCCGTTCAACTACATACTTCACGACACTCTCATTCCTCGAAACGAGTCTCTTTTCTTGAACCTCTCTCTTAAGGACCTAATACAGCAAAACACCAATTGGTTTTAGAGAGACCCTCTGCATCTTGTAACTGTCCCTCAGTCTCTGTCACGCCCTCTCTCCCTCACTGCAGCTTTGTCCATGTGATAATTCCAATTTAAGTCAGAATTGATTGGGAGTCGGGGAATGCTATATCTAAGACTTTCTGTATTCTGTGGCGTGATGAGTTAATGCGACAGGACCATGTCTGGACTACTTGGTGGAAACGTGAACATGTTTTCATAGCTCCACCAATGGTGTACAATGTGACTTAAATTGGATTTATCACATGGACAAAGTTGCAGTGAGGGCGAGAGGGCAGGCCAGAGGTTGAGAGATGCAGAGAGTCTGTCTAAAACCACATTGGCGTTTTGCTGTATGGCGCCCTTAGAAGTTAGATTCAAGAAAGGCGACTCGTTTCAAGGTATGACAGTGCCACGAACATGTTTCACTAGTAGTTGTAATTGTTAAAAGACATCTCATTTGCATCCACCACAAACATGTGGTTGAATGGAGAGACTTGATTCCAGATCACAGACAGCATTTTTACCAGAAAGCATAACACTATGGATCCGAAATGCCAGTGTGTTGGTCATAGGATTTTACACATTTCTTACGACTTCAATTTAGCGTTGCATTTTGTAAGTGATTCCTCACATAGCACACCATCTATTGTATGTGGTCATTCTCAGTCAATCATCATCTCCCCTAGTCTACAACCGCATGGATGTATCGCAAAACCTCTGTTACACTGTCTACATTATATCAAGATACAGTGTGTTACAAATACTGTTTGCTAGCTTTGGAAATATCTGGCAGCTGCAAGAGGGAGTTGCAAATGTCGGCTTGGTTCAAAAATGGCTCTGAGCACTATGGGACTTAACATCTGAGGTCATGAGTCCCCTAGAACCTAGAAATACTTAAACCTAACTAACCTAAGGACATCACACACACCTATTCCCGAGGCAGGATTCGAACCTGTGACCGTAGCGGTCGCACGGTGTCGGCTTAGTACACGTTCCTTACCTGAATTACTTTCTAAATTGGGTATAAGGGTGATTTTATTACGAGCTTACACCACTGACGACTTGCACTTTCAGTCTGTTAATACACACCCTGTGATCACCGTTTATATTCAATGTCGTAGTGTTTGTGTGGAAAACCACTTCATTCAGAAGCAAAACCAAACGCCAATCTATAAAGCATGTATAGTTTTTATATCTACATCATTAATACGGATATCGTTAGCGACACTTGTGTGTGCCTGTAGAACCAGGAATGCGTTTTGTGCAGGGTGATAGTAACATAAATCATTGCAATCGTGTTTTCAACATCTGGTCGCTTATAAGATGATGCGTTTCTCTTACTAAGACATACCAGTGGCACTCGCAAGAAAAGCTAATGAGGCATGTCCATCCACCGCGGATTTTCGCTCAGTTTTGTTTGGTGTTATCAGCATTCAGTTACTGGCGAAGTACTATAGTTAGTATGGGATATGTGATTGACTTGCTGTGATTGACAGACTTAGAAAGTTTGTGTTTTCGTGTAGAGTTACTGTGGATATTGTTCCCACACGTGCAAAGAAAATGGCTATGTCTGGTCATAAGGGAGGTATGACTCTGACATGGGGGATTGCGGTTTCAGTGCACCAGTAGTCATAAGGGCGATAAAGGATTTTACGTGACAAAATATGACCAGCCATAAGAGGAATACAGCTATTGACATTTCTAGAGCCACAGCCATCAGGAATAGGTATTTCTGAGACTTTGCCCATTGTCAAATGTCATCAGATTGCGGCTGCAATCGTAATATTTCATTGTAATTTCAGTCATAAATATGTGTAGTTTCCTAGGAAGGCACCATGTGGCATGCAGGACGCATGGTGGAGGTAGTCTGCTACCAGAAGAAATGGGCATTTCTGGTTTAAGGCTCTCACGAGCGGCGGGTACAAAGAAAAGTTCCCACTGGGCAGCTAGTCGATTCTTGCCTGCAGCTGCAGGGGCAAGTCCTGCCGGTGGCGCCCTCTGGATAGCTGAAGACGAACTAATACCCAGTACATGTTGAGCTGGCTCCCTGATCGAGTTTGTTGCATGTATTGTCCACGGAAATTTGGGTGATTCAGTATCGATCACTGCCATGTGTTGGCACTGGATGTATTGACAATATCAGAATTGTACCAGTCCAATCGTCCACGATATCCATGGCTTGGGTCGCGCATTCTGTGACACACATGCCTCCACGGCTGTGGCACTTTTTTCTGGCCTCTGAGCATTGGAGCTGGCGGTATTCGACAGGACATGTGAGCTACCTGTGTACATTGGGACATGAACGCGCAGGATGTATGAACGTTTCAGTAATCTCTGTCATCTAGCCCTGACAACTACTGCTAAAGACTGGACTGTGGTTTATGTGTGTCGTGGTTAGTGCTTCTCAATACACTGCAGTGGACTCTGTCTTGCAGAGGTATTTGCTGTTATCGTCTCTGTCTTATCATGCAGTAGGCCATTCCTCCTCCTTCCGAATGTGGCAGAGAGAATCTACTTAGCGGTTAAAACATGCATTTAAAACATAACCGCAACATCAAATTCTTGATGATGAAATAATTGTTTGTGATAGTGGTATTGCGAGCACGATCACCAGCACAAGGACATAGCATGCAACTGACCTTAAATTTGAAATTTTCATCTAACTCCAATGTAATGGACTTCCTACCATATGACCTAACTGTGCCAGTATCCATCGACAAGAAGGAAGAGGGAGAAAATTCCAGTATGGTTTGGAAACTGGGTAGTTACAGGACGGAATCCTGCCAAATACTCCAGTCCTAGTATCCATCAATCAGAAGCAAGGAAAAACTGTCCCATACAACTGGTATCGATTTAATTAATTAGTCAATCAATCCGATAGAGTGACACCCACTGCTGGGTGTTTACCAGGTAAATGCTTCTTTGTTTGCGGTTTGGTCCGAACACAAATGACGGCTCATGCAGGACCAGCAGTACCACAAGATAGGACATGCTACCTGAGAGAGAGAGAGAGAGAGAGAGAGAGAGAGAGAGAGAGAGAGTGAGAGAGAGAGGGAGAGCACGAGTTACGACGGTAATTTGTCAGGTATCAATATCGAAGGGTTGCCGCCACCTGATGCATTCCTTCAGAGATTTGTGCAACATCCGGTCTGTTAGTTGCGGGCCCCGATAAAGCGTAGTATGGCCTGTGTGTGCAGGAATACAAGAAGCAGTCAGCCCAGCACGCAATGCCCTGCGGTCGATGCGAAACATTTTTAACAGTTTAATTACATGTGGTGACTTACGTTGACAGTATTACTTGCACAATCTGGACAAAAAACCGTAGTTTTTTAAATATTCCACATTGCCTTATCACCCTCAAAACGTTTAAATAAACAATATTCCATACAGTGCAGTAAATTTCCCAGCAAATTCTTCGAATAAATAAATAAACTATATTGCAAACATTTCCTTATATCCAATAAATTATTTAAATAAATAATATTCACACATTGCCTTGTCTACCAGAAATTGTTAAAACAATATCCCATATACTGCAATCAATTTCCGGCCAAATAGCAAATCGACTTAGTCTTTCTCCCGCCAGTTTCTAGCCAGGGAAGAGGAGTGGGAGAGCTGGGGGTGGAAGGGGAGGTGAGAAGTTATTTAATTGATTAATTTAATTAATTAGCGAATCAAATTGGTTGAGTGGGATGGGGATATTCGAAAAACTTAGGTCTGAAAGTGTACTTGTATCGGTGATGGAAGTTCCTAAAGGGGGGAGGAGAAGGGGTAGGTGAGAAAGAGGGGAAGGGGTGGGGAGAAGTTTCTCATAAGGACAGATTATCCATGGGCGGTCATAATACACTTATCAGAGCGATGTGTTACGGATCTGCCTATCAAAAGAGAACCATGTGTTTCCCATGAACGTGTGGTTGCCCCTGAATGTATGCAACTCGCCCTAAAAATGCGCTAGATCGAAGGTTACCCTACTACTTATTCCTACTTGGTTTACTCTCTGTGACAGTGTTCCACTGCAAAGCAGGTGCCAACTCTTTTGTTTAAATGTTAAACAGGAATTTGACCTTTAGTTATGATTTATGTGCATTGCACTAAGCTCGTCTTAGATGTGCGAAAGGTAGTTTAAAAATTATAGACTGGCAACACATGATTAACTCATGACGAACCTTATCCAGGACATTTCTTCAGGAACTGCATCGGAACCTTTTGAGGGAGAGGTGTCGGAAGCAGTTGCATTACCTCACACACAGCAAACAGCACCGATAACCGAGCAGGGTGGAAATGGCAGTCCTTTCGTCATGGAATCAAATGTAGCACAGAGCAGCTCAAGTTTAGCAATTATGTGGAACGTCCCACTCTGGTTCAAACAAATGTTGAAAGAAGCATACGAGAGAGATGGAAAAGCCGAAGCATACAGAACAGAGACAAAGGAGAGAGACAGGAATACAGAAGCAGATAAGAAAGAAGCACAGATGAGAGGTAGGAAAGCCGAAGCGGATAAAAATAGGCCAAGGCAGACAAAGAGCGGAAGCACACAGAAAGGAAGCGAAGGAGGAAGGAGGACAGAAAGAAATTCTGGAAAAAGTGACAGAGCTAGAAAGAAAATCTGATTCCCAATTGAAATCAATGGACGGAAGGAACGTCGAAGTTTCCAAAACTGTGAAAGGCGGCGTGGCCAGGCTGATCCAAGACAAGAGGAATCGAGATTGCAAAAGTTAGAGGAAAGTAACTGCTCACTTTATAAACGGCTGCAGACGATAGAATATGTGAATACACCACTATGTCAAAAGGTGGAAACTCTGGAGGAGCGAACAGTTTCGAGGACGACAGAACCAGTATAATTTGCACAAACCGAAGAATTTCCCTCACTCAGACGCAATGTAGGACAGTTAACATAGGAGACTGAACAACCATGAGCCACAGTGAGACTAATATCAGTAGCAGAGAGGAGAATTAGCAGCATTAATGAGCAGAGTATTTGTAAGAGTTTGCAAAAGCGTAACTTTGTCGGTATCAGACAGGGCCATTATGGAAGAATCAAATGCACCGACGGGATCTGTGTCCAGTAACGGACAAACATTTGGTGCCAAACACTTATTCACATTGAGAAAATTTCTTACATTTGCTGCAGGCGGAGACTTGCGTGTCAAAACATGGCTGGCGCAATTTAAAGACAGTTTCCCGAACTCTTGTCAATGTAGAGTAATTAGAAATTGTTAGTAGCCACACGACTCGTAAAGCAATTGTGCTGCACACCAAAACAAGGTGCGACTGAGCATCTCGACGAAATTTAAAAAAGAAACAAGCACCTTTACCACAAATATAACATTAGTTAGACAATTCAATTGTTCATAAACATAATGCCAACAGAACACAAGAGATTCCTTATTTGCATTGAGAAGAAAGATCCGGAGACACTCGGATTAATATTAATTGATTATGATGAATATGTGCAAGAAGAGAAAAGAGCACGTGTTGCACCGGAAAGAAGACAGTACGGAGTTTTATGGGGATATAAGCACACGAATGGGAATGTAAGAGAGGAGCAATGGAAGTCGGTCTCTGAATCAGCCAGCAAATTGGCGAAATACAAAAACAGACATTTTAAGGAAGTAGCATGACAGTGGAACGGAGCACTCGAGCAGCCAAGAAACTATAGATTAGAGGAATCCAGCTCCAGACCGCAATCAACGAACCTGACACAAATGAACTGTTTTGTAAAGCAAGATTTTCTTTAGTTTTTAGTTGTGTTTAGCTATAAGTCTATGCCTGATTCTTACGTGTGAGTATATCAAGAGTGTTGTGGCCATTAGCGTTTTGCACATGATTGCTTCTTTTGGGAGTTTATGAGGTTAAATTTTAATAAGTCGAGCGCGCTTTGCAATAACTTGAGACGTGTGTGTCTGAGGGAAATTTTTTTTTCATTTTTTCAATCACATGGGGTAGGAATACTTAATTACATGAGTGTAATACATGTTTTACTAATGTACCAAAGAAAGATGCGCAAATGTAACCACTGAGAATCGTCGGCGAGTTCTGTCGAAATGTATCGTAGATGTACTTTATTTCAGTGTCAAGAAGTCTACTCAAAGTAAACGTAACCCTAATGTGTCACTCCTGAAACGATATAACTTTTTCAGTGCTTACTGTGCTTAATCTTTTCATTGACGTCCGATCCATATGTTATGTGCCATATGTTGTATGTTGTGAGATGTCGCATTCAACTTTTTAGGGGGAAACCTCTTGCCTCTACCAATTATGTGACAGTTTAGGAAGATGTAGCATCAGGCATTTTTGACTTGACAGGTGATTTAGTGTCAATGACGTGAGGAAGAGTCTTGTTTCTTATATTCTGCATGGTTGTGGTACACACTGCAATGTTTTGAGAGATTTTACCTGTCGCTGGCTGTGAATAACGCTCCAGGGTATTATCCGCTGTGATATGATGATTTTACAATCACCAACTTTCGCCTGCTGAGCCCTGAGCGAAAGTGACAATATTTCTGTTACTGATTTTATGTTCGTTCACGCCATCTCTCTGCATCCTGCAGCCTGTTTCGTTAGTGGGCGCTGAACGTAATGTAAAATTGATCACGTGGACAGACAAATAAATAAGTGCGCCAGACATGTGTTAAATCTGAAAATTTTGGAGGAACGAATTTTGGTTTCCTTTTAAAATAATCTACTAGTTTCTTTGCATTAGACAGTAGCTGTAGGAGCTGTATTTTTCCGTCCTTTGAGTTAAATTAAGATTAACAATACATGAAATATAAAATCATACTTTGATTACATTTGTCACGGTTCTACATTCACTTCCAGTGTATCGAATACTCACAGCATAATTAATATGTTAGGATCTATCTGTGGGGTTGTGATGATTAGCATAAGTACTGTATTTTCTAACCGTAGCGTACAAATGCTGCAAGACCAGTTGCGCCTCTAGAAAGACGCGACGGGACGTTCCGACAGCAGGGATGGCGAGGTGATTACTCTGGGACGACCCGGCTGACCGCCCGCTCCTCTGACAAAGCCACAAAAAGCGCCGCTAGCACTTACCCATTGACATTTGCCACCACATATACACTATGTGATCAAAAGTATCCGGAAATCTCCAAAAACATACGTTTTTCATATTAGATGCATTTTGCTGCCACCTACTGCCAGGTACTCCATTTCGGCGACCTCAGTAGTCATTAGACATCGTGAGAGGGCAGAAGGGGGCGCTCCGCGGAACTCACGGACCTCGAACGGGGTCAGGTGACTGGGTGTCACTTGTGTCATACATCTGTACCCGAGATTTCCACACACCTAAACATCCGTTGGTTCACTGTTTCCGTTGTGGTAGCTAAGCGGAAACGTGAAGAGACACGAACAGCACAAAAGTGTACAAGCCGACCTCGTCCGTAGACTGACAGAAACCGCCAACAGTTGAAGAGGGTCGTAATGTGTAATAGGCAAACATCTATCCAGACCATCACACAGGAATTCCAAATTGCATCAGGATTCACTGCAAGTACTATGACAGTTAGGCGGGATGTGAGGAAACTTGGAGTACACGGTAGATCGGCTGCTCATAAGCCACACATCACGCCGGTAAGTGTCAAACGACGCCTCGCTTGGTGTAAGGAGCGTAAACATTGGACGACTGAACAGTGGAAAAACGTTGTGTGGAATGACGAATCACGGTACACAATGTGGCGATCCGGTGGCAGGGTGTGGGTATGGCGAATGCCCGGTGGACGTCATCTGCCAGTAGAATTCGGAGGCGGTGGTGTTATGGTGCGGTCGTGTTTTTCATGGAGGGGGCTTGCACCCCTAGTTGTTTTGCGTGTCACTATAACAGCACAAGCCTACATTGATGTTTTAAGCACTTTCTTGCTTCTCACTGGTGAACAGCAATTAGGGGATGGCGATTGCATCTTTCAACACGATCGAACACCTGTTCATAATGCACACCCTGTGGCGGAGTGGTTGCAAGAAATAACATCCCTGTAATGGACTTGCCTGCACAGAGTCCTGACCTGAATCCTATAGAACACATTTGGGCTGTTTTGGAACGCCGAATTCGTACCAGGCCTCACCGACCGACATCGATACCTCTCCTCAGTGCAGCACTCCGTAAAGAATGGACTGCCATTCCCCAAGAAACCTTCCAACACCTGACTGCTCGTATGCCTCCGAGAATGGAAGCTTTTATCAAGGCTAAGGGTGGGCCAACACCATACTGCATTCCATCATTACCGATGGAGGGCGCCATGAGCTTGTAAATCATATTCAGCCAGGTGTCCGGATACTTTTGATCACATAGTGTATATCTGTCTCTAAACAGTGTCAGCTGGCGTACTTTCCTCGACAGCATTCCTCCCTTCCACGGAGGGAAGTCCCACGTCACGAAATATGCTCTCTCAGTTGCGTCTCAGAACGATTCTGCTTTGTTAACCCACGAACACAAAATTCATTTCCATGTACAACTTAATTGATTTGTTTTCATCACCCCAAGGATTAAACTATACTGTACACTCAGTTGTTTTTAAATATAAATCTAAGGTAAATAAAATCTTTTAGTGAAGCAACAGTGGCTCATAATTAATAAAGTGTCTGGCCGAATGAGACAGCAACAGATTTAAATTTTGTGATCATTTTTCTTTTCTTGACTCACTTTACAGAAAGATTAACCCTTTGGCAATTTTTCTTTCAAGCAATATCAAAATTGCGAACTGAAGTTTTTGAATAGAGTTTATCATTAGCATACGTTGCGCAAAGTTACGTGGGCGCCAGTTAATGATGTAGCAGTTTCCTTCAATTTTGTGGCGCTGTTTTTCCTTGTGCAACGATAATCTGCGTGCAAACGGAAAGAGAAAGTCTTGAAGGTGTGTTATTATACAAATGTTTGGCGAATTATTAAGTTGAACATCTGAAATGGACTTATCTTTTCTGGGAAGAGGAAGACTGACTTGGACTATAGCACGGACAAGTTTAGAACAAGAAGAAAGCAGCACCTCTTGTGCCAGTGAATGATGTTCAGTATGACAGTTTTGGTCACTGGCCAGAGTATGAGTCAAAAAGGAGGAGGTAGGCATTGCACTAAGGGGTATTCGACTGTAAAAAAGGGAAACTGTGGAATTGTTCTATGCTTTGCACGTAAATGGAATTGTTTTAAGACATTTCACATTAAATAGTATAAAACGCAACCATTTTTTGAACAACAGGAACAAAAATGTAATACTTATGTTGTAACACCCATGCTGCTTTTATGAGCAATGTTACTTACAGGCGACATACTGTATTTTGGAAAAAAATGCATGTAAAATTGTCGACATGGCCATATACATCTAATTTAAGTAACTTAATATTTTTTTCTCTACAATATTTCATTGACTACCAAATAAAGGGTAAACATGCAAAGTAACTTATATAGTATAAGATCAAAGTAACAGTTTTATTAGCGTTAGTGACATTGACTCCTAGGTGCTCATGCACCATTGTGAACTTCAGACAAAACTGTATTGAAGATGATCGTTTTATTGTATGACATCCCAGAGTGGATCAATATTATTTCAGTACTTGATATCCTTTTCAATAGGATATTAGTTTTTATGCTGAAATTTCATTTCATTAAAAAAACTGCTTACCTTGAAAAGCTAATAATTCATTACAATCTTACACGACAATTTCAGTGACGTGATAAGCTGCCAACATATTCTTAGAAGCAATCCTGCAGTGTTAACTAGGCTATGAAAAAACTTTGTGATCATTTTGTTTGCATCAAGTGGGACCACCGTGTTTTATATTTAAAGTTTGCTAGCAAATTTTATATGAACTAATTTGGGGTATCCTAGTTAACTGTAGGTTATGTTGTCATTCTACTCAAACTGGGGATGACATCTTGCTATTTTTTTTAATCTTATCTGATGGAAAGCTGTTAGGAATGTTGTATTCTTCGAGTCCCAGTTGGACTGAAGTAGGACTGTTTCTTTAAGTGCCAATACTAAGTGACTATCTAGTTTTGCAATAACTGGAGCTTTATTCTTTTTTAAAAAAAAAATTATGATGGAGTGATATGATGTGACCGCCACATATTTCTGAATGATATTTGATTAATTTTCCGCTCATTTAGTGGCTACTACTGAAGGGAGCACAAGGCTTAAAAATACCTTGTTAAGAAACGAGTGGGCCCAGGTGTGCATCCTGTGCCCTGACTTGACCACAGGAATCATAGAGGCTCTGGAGAGGGGGAATGGTTCCCCAGGGCACCACAATTCGTTGTGAAATGATAATTAAATCAAGACCTTAAACTGTCGATAGGCGCTGATATACATCAACGAAGACAGTTGAAAATGTGTGCCCCGACCGGGACTCGAACCCGGGATCTCCTGCTTACATGGCAGACGCTCTATCCACCTCAGCCACCGAGGGCACAGAGGATAGAGCGACTGCAGGGACTTATCCGTCGCACGCTCCCCGTGAGACCCCTATTCCGGACTTAATGTCCACACACAACATTCGTAGTGCCCATGCCCATTGCACTCATTACTCGCGGCGAGTCCCGTAAGAGTTCGGGAAATGCGTGTGCATATGAAGATGGTATCTGTTTTTTCGGACATCTTCATACAGTTCGTTATAGTGGGTCTAATAAGCACCTGTCCCTCGCTTTGGCAGAAAATGTGGCTTTCTCGCTTGAAGGCAGCTACCGCTGTGTCACTGGAAGTCCTTAGACTATAATTATGCGTTACAAATTCACCTTCCCGTACGCAGATCTAAGAATTGTCCGCACAGCGCTGCTCCAACACCGTGAGAAAATTCGTTGCCTTTCCCTCCCAATCTTGTTATCCAATCAATTGACTTTTGCCGACCACCGAGTTTAGGCATAAAGAGCTCGACCAATGAGTGCAACGTGACTAGCCGCCAGTACCAACATGCTGCATGTTAAGATGCATTCTGTAAGTCAAGAATGGGAAATTTCTGCATTATTCAAGTAAATAAAGCGAAATTCTCGCTGGTCACCATGACCATGTCTGGCGGTCCACCACTTCATGCAGAGTTTTTAGAAAAATCGGGACTTAGGTTTAGAGGAGGAGACTTTTCGGTCCTTGTTATGGGGGGCCGTCTGGGGCACTCTTGGTCCACAGATCGACGGAGTAGCCATTTTATACTGCCATCTGAGTCGTCTTTCTCTGGCACTGACCGTCGGGTTCTGGCGCACGTTTGTTGAGTTTGAATAAATGTCATATTTGGCATTAGTAGCATCTACTTTCTGAGCAGCTCACAATTTACAAGACTTGCTACACAACTTGAGGTTCCTGATTAATTCTATTATTTCGTGAATCTTGCACTCATTTACGTTGAATTTGCGAGCTGCACACATTAGGAAGCTTATAGTGTTTCCCGAGCAGCCTTCGATGTAGAGAAGGTACCTGCCACACTGTTAGAGAGACAGTCACGTTTAAAATGAGATGTAGAAAGCTTTGTGTTTCAGTATTTCATACGACATTGTGCTCGTTGCTTTGGAGCAATTTCTCTGTCAACATTACGAGACTTCATGTTCATTTACTTGGAAAGTTAATTTCTGTCTTTTTTTAATGTGGTATACGTCAAGATTTTGAGTAAATAAATCACTTATTAAAGGCAGATTTAATTTCGAATCTCTGAACCGAACTACTGTCCTCTAACTGCTCCTGGTTAGGTGACCCTCTAGAAACAAATATGACCACTGCGTTACTAATCTGTTTTCATCGCTGTGACGGTATTCCACTACAAAGCAGGTGCCAACTCTTTTGTCTGCATATTAAATATGAGAGTATTGCCATCTGTGGTTATTATTTACGGTTTACAAGCATGCGCTTGTCTTAGATGTGCTAAAGGCAGGTTAAAGAGAGAAGAAAATAAAGAGTGGTAGCACGAGATAAGTTCAAGCTATACGAGCAGGACAGCTGTATCAGTTCTACCATAAGACAGAAGATGTGCATGCAATACCATCAGCACCATTACACTTGCAGCGACGCATCTCAGACGAGGTACAGTTTGACAGAGTGTGGTCGTGCGCTTTTGCGCCACAGCACCAATTTCTGGTAGAAACACATGCACGCGCGCGAAGTATCGAGGCAACGAGTCAACATCGTTTGGCATCAACCCCAATATCTCATGGAATTAAAGTTAACTAGCGGAACAAGATGACTAATCACTTGGTTTGACTTCATACTTATCTGTAGAACCAACAAAGAGATATAACTGACGTTTCAAAAACTGAGGCACAAAAACTCCCTCAGAGAAGCCGCTGCTTCCAGTCCAGTATGCGTTAGATAATGCCAGTGTAGGTTACATCCATTGACTTGTTATAATTTTCAAGTCTTTCAGCGTAAGTTGTTGTGTAAATAACAGGGGAGATATTTGATTATTCTTTGCTATAGATGATTACCTCACACAGCCATTATTCTTTCCTCTGGTATTCTTCTGAATTCTACTCCAAAACTCACAGATTTTTTTACATAGTCGACTGGAGCAAAATTAATATGTCAAGTTTTCCTATTAAGTATCTATTGAGCACTGGTTATTGCCAAGCAGCTATAGTCAGTAACGCAGTGAATAGTTTCAAAAAATGTGGGATAGAGCCTTACGATGCAATTGTCTTTAACGATCATACGTTTGCTGCGGCGCATATCGTGTTCTTGTTACGGACTATGCAGAAGCTGAAAATGCCTATTCTCAGGTTGCAGTACCTAAACGCCAACCTGCAGGAATTCCCGATGAATCTCCTGATGAACACCAGGTAGAGCAAACTGAAGAATCAGTGCCTTCAAAAAATGGTGATCTTATCACGGCGAAACAAAGAACAAGTATTTTTAATTTTTATCCACAGCCTGAAGAAAGATCATTTACGAAAAAACAGAAACAGAACAGTACGAGAAATACAAGTGTTTAACAGTCACACGTATGAGACAGATGATGCTTGATAACGAAGCGCACATGGTGGGACAAACACGTTTAAAGTAACAGAGAAGACACTCACACAAACGTACACTGCAATGTCCTGCATGTGATGAGATCTGTGTTGACCCACCTATAGAAAACTGGATGGAGTGTCGCAAATGGCACACCTAGCAGAATGAGGACTGAATGATTTTCGAAGAAAAATATATGTGTGTGATTTTTGGGATTGAAACACGCTGATCTTGGATTGTACGAATTTTCAACGCAATACTCCTTATAGACCTCAGTTACATGACTCCCAACCATCTGCTTGTCTTTTACCAGGAGAGAGCACTGTTTTGCTGTATAACGCCAACAGTTCCCCTGCGCTATTGTTCACGCGCCGTTTTGGTGTGAGCGGCGAGTCATTGACGGATGTCAGCACGGAGCGGTTGCGCGCAACCGCGTCGTCGGTAGATTGTACACTATGTGACCAAAAGTATCCGGACACCCACAAAAACATACGTCTTTCAAATTAGGTGCATTGTGCAGCCACCTACTGCCAGGTACTCCATTTCAGCGTCCTCAGTAGTCATTAGATATCGTGAGAGAGCAGAATGGCGCGCTTCATGGAACTCACGGACTTCGAACGTGGTCAAGTGATTGGGTGTCACTTGTGTAATACATCTGTACGCGAGATTTTCACACACCTAAACATCCCTGGGTCCACTGTTTCCGATGTGATAGTGAAGTGGGAACGTGAAGGGACACGTAAGCACAAAAGTGTACAGGCCGACCTCGTCTGTTGACTGACAGAGACCGCCGACAGTTGAAGAGGGTCGTACCGTGTAATTGGCAGACGTCTACGCAGACCATCACACAGGAATTCCAAACTGCATCAGGATCCACTGCAAGTACTATGACAGTTATGTGGGAGGTGAGAAAACTTGGATTTCATGGTCGATCGGCTGCTCATAAGTCACACATCACGCCGGTAAATGGAAAACGACTCCTCAGTTGGTGTAAGGAGCGTAAATACTGGACGACTGAACAGTGGGAAAATATTGTATGGATTGACGAATCACGATACAGAATGTAGCGATCCGATGGCAGAGTGGCGAATGCCCGGTGAACGTTATCTGCCAGGGAGTATAGTACCAACAGTAAATTTCGGAGGAGTTGGTGTTAATATGTGGTCGTGTTTTTCATGGAGGAGGCTTGCACCCCTGATTATTTTCTTGGCACTATCACAGCACAAGCCTACATTGATGTTTTAAACACCTTCTTGCTTCTCACTGGTGAACACCAATTCGGGGATGGCAACTGCATCTTTCAACACGATCGAGCACCTGTTCATAATACACGTCCTGTGACGCAGTGGTTACACGACAATAATGTCCCCGTAATGGACTGGCCAGCACAGAGTCCTGACCTGAATCCTATAGAACACCTTTGGGATGTTTTGGAACGCCGAATTCGTGCCAGGCCTCACCGACCGACATCGATACCTCTCCTCAGAGCAGCACTCCGTGAAGAATGGGCTGCCATTCCTCAAGAAACCTTCCAACACCTGACTGCACGTATCCCTGCGAGAGTGGAAGCTGTCATCAAGGCTAATAGTGGGCCGAAACCAGACTGAGTTCCAGTATTATCGATGGAGGGCGCCACGAACTTTCATGTCATTTTCAGCCTGGTGTCCGGATACTTTTGATCACATATTGTACGAAGAATTTGGTAGAAAGTATAATTAAGGATTGAAAATGTTAAGTCGGTTCATAGGAGAAAATTGTTTGAGTAATTCAGTTATTTTGTGGAAAAAAGGGGATTGTTTAAGAGACCGATTGTTAGAACAGCAACGTGATTTAATCAGTATCTTTTGTGTAAGAACGTATTGATAGTAGAACGTAAATGAAGAGGATTTGTGATCAGTGTTGCCCGTTTAATTAATGTGGAAGTCCAACGTGGCAATGAACACTTCATTATTAATGTAAAACGATCTTAACTGTTAAAACCAGACTGAATGCGATTAGGCAATGATAGGGAAACCTGTTTCGTGCTAAAAGGACAATAAAACAAAGTAACTTGAACTGCACTGTTATTATGGAAGAGTGACATTTTCCACCTTCCAACCTGAAAACTTTAATATTTATAAGCATAAGCGACACGTGTTCGTATTAGGAATGCGGTCAGCTTTGTTTTGTAATGAAGCATATCGTCTATGTGAAGCTCCCACAGTCGAGCCCGAGTGCCGCAAAATTAACAAAAATAACCGATATCAGAGGCTCTTCATCTGTCGCCGTGTGTCGTATCCGAATATTGCAGGGTCTTGTACTGTCACGGTCGCCAAATGTAAAATTACTGTCTCCGTCACGGCGACGGTGCCTCGCTAAATATTTCGGAGCTTTCTATTTCGGGATTCATCCATCTCTCGACTCCGAGACTAATGTGAGCGAGAGAATTTTCCTGGAGGACAGTGAATTCTCGAAGAGTGTTACGAATACTTCGACAATTTTGACAGTCGAGGAGTCTTTAATTTTTAAGTAACGTGGTTTCTCTCTGCACATCGACTGACGAGCCGTATCAGAGAGCCTCAAACTACAGCCTAGCGTAGAAAACCGCCATGTGCAATCACAAATACTCTGCAACCCGAGGAACTGCTTCCTTTGTGTAGTGTATCCATGACCTGTCAAGGGGAATCCTACAACTCTCCACTCTATAACGAAGGTCCGGAGATCTGCAGTCATGACCGTCACAGAATCGATGAGGCCTCTGGCTCAGACCCTCCACTCGTCTCGAAACCAATGGACTCCTTTCGACTCTGGGTACGATACTGCAAATTGTGAGCTCTATTTGTACACCGCAAGTGAGGTCAGCAAGCCGGCCGTGGTGGCCGAGCGGTTCTAGGCGCTACAGTCTGGAACCGTGCGACCGCTACGGTCGCAGGTTCGAATCCTGCCTCGAGCATGGATGTATGTGATGTCATTATGTTAGATAGGTTTAAGTAGTTCTAAGTTCTAGGGGACCGATGACCTCAGATGTTAAGTCTCATAGTGCTCAGAGCCATTTTTTTGAGGTCGGCAGTCTTCACCACTTCCGCCAGCCGCCCGTAGGCATTGCGGATGGCCTCAGAACTCAAGCGGCTAGCGTAATTGGTGCCGAAAAGAGCAACAGCTTGCAGACTACTGCATCCTGCACCCTTGATACTGTAGCTGCAGGTAGGGCATCTTTCACATCTCGGATGAGGCCCCCTGGGAGACACAACGAATGCACATGGGATTTCTTACCAGTCTTGGAAGCTATTCCCCTAAGACGCTCCATAACGCGCCTAACATTAGAGCACACAATAACTAGTAAACCACTCCCCTCGTGTGCATGCTCGGACCCTGCTGAAGCATTGGCCACCAATTCACTCATAGGATGAGAGGACGAGGACAGGCGTCCAGCTTCCACATTGACTCTCCGCCTCGAACGACATGACCGGATAACAACTCGCCACCCAGTCTGCAGTGAGTACAAAACCACAGCAACGGGTACGCTGGTGGGTGCCTTGACAGCAGAGCCCGTAAACAGAGCAAGGGACACCTGAGGTGTCTCGTGCGTCGTCCTAGTTTCTCCGCCGCCGTCATACCCCGAGGCAAAACCCTGGAAATGGTTGACCGCTGCCATTAGCGTCATCAGTTGTTCAAACTGCGGGAAGCTCCACCTGCATCCGCACACAATACGCAGCTACCCTATCCATCTTACTACTGCTAACTTCACAATTAAACTATGGAAACAAACAGAAAAAGCTAAATATGTGACTAGCTGGTCTCCTGGTGCATCACCAACGTAGAATGGCAGCAGACTATATCGTGGTCAACGATCACTGGCCGTTCAAAACAAACAAATAAACAAATGATAACTGTGTTACAGATTACGCGAATGTACTTGTACACGTTACAGTTACTGAAACACGATACCACACTTGTCAAATACAGAAAAACGCAAAGCATGTAAGGATTAAACTTTGCAATCACACAAAAATAGGTAAGAAATTAAAAAATTAAAATATGAAAACAAACAGTAATGAAAAACATGTGACTTGCTAGTTTCTCGGTGCTCCAGCAACGGAGGCTGAGGGCTGGGTGCACTGCAGTTCCACTTATCTGTTGACACACGCGCTTTATAGATTCACTGGTTCACAAAATCTGTTTAAAGAAATAAATTTCTGGCTGAGAGCACGGTAGTAGTTCCGAAGTCCAGCATGAGAGACCCAGGCACGACGCTTTTAATAGCTTCAAAAAGAGTGCTTAACTGCTGGAAAAAGCAACTGTTAAAAAAAAATAGCTCATCTACGAACAACAGTCCAAACTGCTTGCAGGGAGTGGCGCACAGGTCGGTGTATCTTACTTTTGGAACAGCCTGTTCCGAGATCCACTACATAAAGTACGTTGGGCTTCGTAGAAATGTCAACAATTGCGTCTCCGCACAAGTGTCACTCCGCACAATTGTCACACACTCAGGAAGCAGTGGTAGCCATCGTTCATCGGGGCGGGGTCCCATCAGTGGCACTGCATTCTCCTACTGTAGTATATCACGTGGAGTTGATGAAGGAGGCGCATTACCTCTGGATCTAAAACACACCATCCATGTGTATTGGTTGCTATTCAGACTGCCTTCAGTACTAGGAACTGAGACATCATATGGTATGAAACTTCCTGGCAGATCAAAACTGTGTGCCGGACCGAGACTCGAACTCGGGACCTTTGCCTTTCGCGGGTAAGTGCAAGTGGTTCGCAGGAGAGCTTCTGTGGAGTTTGGATGGTAGGAGACGAGGTACTGGCGGTATTAAAGCTGTGATGCCGGATCGTGAGTCGTGCTTGGGTAGCTCAGTTGGTGGAGCACTTGCCCGCGAAAGGCAAAGGTCCCGCCCGAATTCGAGTCTCGGTCCGGCACAAAGTTTTGATCTGCCAGGAAGTTTCATACCAGCGCACACTCCGCTGCAGAGTGAAAATTTCATTCTGGGATCATATAGTATTATAATTAAAATATCTCGGAAAACTACACATCGGATCAAAAGAAGTTATAATTCCAATTTGTTTGTCTCGGAGGGGGACATCCACCGACCCCACACTCGACCCACCACACCGTCCCGTGTGTGGGTGGCGGGAGGCAACTTCGAAATCTTCAATGGGAACCCCTCTTTTTATTGTAGATTACGATTCTACGGCAAAATCTACATACGTTTTGTCTGAAGCATTTTCTCCGTTTCGCCACAGATGGTGCTGTAATCGGAGGACAGAAATGGGTACACAATCGTAATTTACAACGTGCTACTCAACGGCCCTTGAATATCTAATGACGAGTGGGACCCCATCTCCATGCTGGGAGTGTAACAGGCAGTACACTGCGGCCGGAGGACACGTATCTTGCAGAGGTAGGACAGATAGCGGTTCTGAACATTGCAATACTTGCACAGTGTTTATTGCCTGCACATCTATCATTTGGAGAACAGACGTGCAAGTGGACGATGAATGTTGCAACCACAGAAGAAAAAACTGAAATGATCCTGATTTACGGAGAATGTAGGAGATACGTTGAGGCTGCTTTTGCCATATATGCCTAGCGTTTTCCAGAGAAAGCTGGCTCTCTTTCGTCCTTTTACAAGATTGTGAACGTCTTTATGTCTGATGGCAGCTTACAGACCGGCAAAAGGAAACGAAGCAAACGCGTTACAGGGGAAGCTAATGAGATTGCAGTGCACCACATCCCACGGATAAGCGCCCGGCAATTACACTGCGATTCCGGTATGTCCGTAGGTATTATTGTCACAATATTCCATCTTCATAAGTATCATCCGTACCACGTGTCACTGCATCAAGAACTTCATGGCACCGATTAAGATAATCGGGTAGTGTTTTGTGAATGGGCACATCAACAAATGCAAACGACCTCCGTGGTCTTTGCCGAGGTACTATTTTCCGATGAGTCTACAATCGGAAACCATAGTAGCGTTAACCATCTTAACATGAATTACTGGTGTGTAGACAACCCGCACTGGTTACGGCAAGTTGATCATCAACGTCGTTCATCGGTTAACGTATGGTGTGGCACCATGGGGAACAAACTCATTAGTCCGTATTTTATTGACAGCACGTTGAATGGACAGAAATATCGAATGCTTTTGGTTCAAAATGGTTCAAATGGCTCTGAGCACTATGGGACTTAACTACTGTGATCACCAGTCCCCTAGAACTTAGAACTACTTACACCTAACTAACCCAAGGACATAACACACATCCATTCCCGAGGCAGGATTCGAACCTGCGGTCGTAGCGGTCACGCGGTTCCAGACTGTAGCGCCTAGAACCGCTCGGCCACTCTGGCCGGCTCTCAACGTTCAACAACGTACGTGGTTTCAGTAAGACGGTTGCCCAGCGAATTACGCAGTTCAAGCAAAGGAGGTATTAGACGGCGCTTACACTGCTCAGTGGATCGGCAGAGGTGAACCTATTTGTTGACCAACTAGTTCGCCGGATTTGACGTAACCGGATTTTTTTCTGTGGTGATATTTAAAAGATAAGGTGTACCAGCAAGTACAAACAGGCCTTGAAGACATGGTTGACCGCATCAGAAACGTCTGTGTTGACATAACCGCAGATATGCTTCTATCCTGTGCACGGTCATTTGGAAAGCGGGTCACTAAGTATATTGAAGTTTGGCGGTACGACGTTAGAACACTTACTCTAATTGAAAATGTAGAGTAGCATTCGCCTCGAGCCACGGCCACAGTGGTGCGTCGAGTAGTCCCCAGTTCGGTATGTCGGAGGACTACAACATTGCGAATTGGGTTTCCAATTATAAGTTATGAAAACTGGTCTGTCCTACCCTCGCAGCAAGGTGGTGGGGTACCATGTGCCACTAGATATTCAAGAGCCACTGAGTAGCATATCGTAAATTGTGTACCCTTTTCTATTTCTCCGATTACAGCGCCATCTGTGGCGAAACGAAGAAAATGCTTCAGACAAAATGTGTGTAGATTTTGCCGCAGAATCGTAATCTGCAATAAAAAATGGGGGATGGGGGTCCCCATTGAAGATTTCAACGTTGCCCCCTGCCGCCTACCCACGTGATAGGGTGTCGGGTCGAGTGTGGCATCGCTGATGTCCCTCTCCGAGACAAACAAATTGGAAATATAACTTTTTTTGATCCGATGTGTAGTTTTCGAGATATTTCAATGTCTTCAGTTGAAATGAACATCCCGTATGTATATATTACTATGTTCTGAATTAGACGGAGTGGAACTGACCTGATTTTGGAGGATGAATACAATTGCAAGTGCTGGCATTGTTGAACTCAGTTAACTGATGAGTAAGGGAAATATACTACCTTCAGAAAGGAAACGATTGTTTCATATTACTTCCGAACGTTTAATGTTTTCTAATGCGTTTTTAAATGACAACACAGTTTAGGAAGCACTGACATACGAATAAAACAAAATAATATGATTATTAATCTTATTACGGGATCACTAGCACAGCGCATGACACTCTCTGGTGCGTGGGTCACAGGGAAAACGGGTGGCCGGCCGGTGTGGCCGAGCGGTTCTAGGCGCTTCAGTCTGGAACCGCGCGACCGCTACGTTCGCAGGTTCGAATCCTGCCTCGGGCATGGATGTGTGTGATGTCCTTAGGTTAGTTAGGTTTAAGTAGTTCTAAGTTCTAGGGGACTGATGACCTCAGATGTTAAGCCCCATAGAGCTTTGTTGTTACCCGGGACCACAACGTCACAACAAAAATAAACTGTGTCAGTTTAAAAACAAACTTTAATCAAAATCTTAATCATACTCGGTAAACTCATAAGTAACGTTCATTAGCAGTACTGTTAAAGCAGAAAATCTAAGAAGAAAATTAAATCCGCTTTGCATCAGTGTGATTTATCAGCTTGCATGTTCTGTATAATTTCGGTAATCCTGGGGATAATACTACTGTATTTCTCGAAGTTACAAGCATATCACCACTTACTTTCAGTCGTTTCCTGGGCTTGTTTTCAAGTGCCGGCAGAGCATAAAATCCTTGTTCGCATAAATAAGTTGTCGAGAAAAGCATAAGATAGGACAATTTCTCGAATTTTAGTGCATGAGACTGCTTTTTTACACCAAAACTGCTCAAGAGACACAGATTCACATCCGTCCTTACAGTTTATATCATTTTGGAATGCAATGAGCTCTTCCTGGATTCCTTCTGGAATTTGGACAGCATTAATACTAAAAGGGTTGCGAATCAGTTTTAGTTTCTGTTTTGCTACATTGTGGGACATCATGATTGAATTCGTAAGTCAACATTTGCAGATGTCTCTTGATTTTTACTTGAATGTTTGCCCTAATCGTGCCACACCGTTTATCATCAACGAGTGCTTTTAAAGTCTCAAACGCAGAATAACTGTTTTCCCCAATTTTAGTTATTCATAACTGAAGATTGCAAATAACGTCACGAAGTTTATCCTCAAAGATAAGTTTATTTGCAGTGCCTTCTACATGTCTGTTTCCGGAACTTTGCAATCGCAAGTTCAACTTATGTAAGCATGTGAAAATGTCCAAATGACACCTTGCGGTTCTAGACGCTACAGTCTGGAACCGCGCGACCGCTACGGTCGCAGGTTCGAATCCTGCCTCGGGCATCGATGTGTGTGATGTCCTTACGTTGGTTAGGTTTAAGTAGCTCTAAGTTCTAGGGGACTGATGACCTCAAAAGTTAAGTCCCATAGTGCTCAGATCCATTTTTTTTTGTCCAAATGACAACACAAATTCATCTGAGGTGTCATATCAAGAAATTGCTTTAGTAGGTCATTTTTTCTCACCCTCCTCTGAGTTCGTATAATCTTCCCAGCATGTTACCTTTAGACAGCCAATCGACGTTTGTGTGGAAGAGAAGGGTCTCATGGTCGGAGTCCATTTCAGGGTACACTTTTTAAGCAGGTCTCTCTTTAAGGCACTGCTTTCGATAACATTTAGCACATTTATGACCACTAGCATTGTATTGTTAAGTCATTCAGGAGCAGTCTTGGAAGTTAATGCGTTACGATGTATGATACAATGTATTGTTACTCCCAGAGGATTATTCTGTTTTATTATCGTCACTAGAACGTAGCGTGATCCTAACATAGCTGGAGCGCCATCCGAAAGGAAAACGACAAGCTTTCCCCACAAACTGTTATGTTTCTGAAAATACTTGATTATTATTTTCATGATACCCATACCTTTTATCAGTTTCCCTAACTTTCCTCCTAAGAAATCTGGTGGTCCGTCAGAGAAATGAGGAAGCATTATTTCTAAGTGGCATTCTAATTTCTCTAGCTTCAAAGAATCATTCGCGATAACGGCTGCGCATATAACACAATGCTATTTTATTTCTCCATTAGTTTCTATCGAAGCAAATTCGAATTTAATGTAACTACTGTCGTAGTTTCTCTTAGGCGCCATATAAAACAATAAAGAAATAAATATGCTTTTAATACCTTTATTTTAATTGCATATCGCAGTGTAGTGTGATATTCTATTTAGGTGGTCAATGAATTGCACCTAACTGTTCTGAACTTTTTGTAACACTCACTTATACAGGTACACTCATTCCTATATTCCCTTTTGTAATACCAAGTTTTGATTAAAAGAGTTTTGTATAGAAAAATACGTACCTACTTCTCTTACGTCCGTCATAAATAGATAGTAATATTGAGGACTGAAGGTCAGTTAAACTACAGACACCCTCGAACCACTAACCAGCCAAACACAATCACTGACACCGCCGAAAAAGGCAAAGGAAAGTGTATTCCTTTTCCACGGTTTAAGTTGACGCTTCGACGCTTCGCGCGGTGGTTGTCGGGAACGGCAGAAGGCGTGTCGTGCCCCTGCATCAGGACTGCGGAAGAGAAACGAGGGGTGACAGAAAGGCAGCGTCAGCTGCTTCCCGCAGCGTTGGCGCATTACACTCAACAATGTGTACAGAAATACATCGCGCCTAGGGCTAGAGAGTGTAGCGCTATCACTACAGACGGGAGAACGAATGTTCGAACTATCGTCTGCCACAATATGTACAGAGGGACGCACAGTGATGCTACGTGTGATTTACAGATGAAAATGTAGTGCGTCGCCCTTACTTCTCGTCTGTGAACTGTAACCAACTTGCTTCCCTCGTGTCTCGTAGATGTTGCCCAAGTTGGTTTCTTCTCCGTCGGTTGCGAGCTCTAGCGCTTGCGCAATAAACAGCGCCTATTAACGTTACAAGTGGGTAGGTTTAAATGCTAAGCACAATAACAATCGTAAAATGTTAGTATGCCAACTAATTTTGTTTACCTATTGTCAATATTCGTAACAAGATTCCCGGTCATTGATCTTTAGTTCCCGAGCACAGCGAAAGTCACAAAATGCTCAACACGATCGTAGAATTCACATGAGATCGCACATATATGTTTTTCGAGGCAAATTTAAAAATTCATTCCGTCTTTAGGCAGACTTGCACTTCCAGTGTTGCCACCTCGGAAACCCCTCGTAGTTTGACTTGGATTAACACAGCATCGCACAAGTACCTCACCTGAGGCAATTTTTCAACAAACTGTTCCGTCTTTACATAATATCAAGATTTTATGCACAGAGTCACGTATTACCTCCCAGGAAATCGATCAGGAACTAGTCTAGTGAGCTGTCTTAGCAATTTGGAGCCTTCCTTTTCAGGGTGCACTTATGACCGGTCCATTCTTTCCATCAATGAGCAGTGACAGCAAGTAAAATCTGTAATTAGCTTTTCCTAATGAATTGAGTGATATTGAAATTATTACTGACAACTTCTCAGTGCAGGTAACGTCATCAGCACTGTTGGTGCTCTATAGAAATATTTAAACAGTAAATACAAATAATAAAAGAATCGTTTCTTGACGCTCAGCGTGGTAGGTGAATCTCTCTCTCTATGCTCCAGTACGACACCTTCCTTGCTCGCCCGACCGTGCTCACGCTATGTGACCATCTGTCGCGTCGATCGTTGAGTCTGCTTTGTGATCCTATTGAATAACTAGCCTCCCGCCCTTTACTCTGCGCTAAAAAGTAGCAACAGCATGTGATAAATGTGTGCAGGGATGTAGCATGAACACCACAAGAGCCTATATACAGAGGCTCGCTATTTAGGGGCAGCCTAGAGTTGGCAACCGATTTTCTCTGCTTCTACCAACACTAGTGACGTAGTCAAGTTATCGTGGACTCACACGTCGATCACTCCACCCCCAATACCTCACGACCCTCCCATCCCGCGCTCGCCAGTAGTCACCGGCGCTCGGTGCTGCATCGCCCCTGTAACGATTGATTAATAATTGGAAACAAGTACAAGTTTGAAATTTTAAATCCACTGATGGTCCTCGGACCATTGATTTGGAACCACTATTGTAGACGGCCGTGTCCTTAATTGATGGTTAGCGGCTTTTCATGCGATGGCCCCTGGTTTCCGAGAAAATCGATTTTGAAATTTTAAGCGTACCTCCTGTACTCATAACGTTTGTCGTGTTTCGACCAAGCAAGCGTAGCTCAGCTTTTATCTTCCTTTTTTTTAAATTTGGGTCAACGTGGTAAAATGAGAGAAAACTGTCCCTGTGCAGAAAAAAAGATTTGAACCCAAGATAACTCATTCCTTCACAACATAGTATACTACAACTACGTCAGGAAAATATTCCCTTACGTTTTCTTATGTCGACAAGAACCACCTGGGAAATCTGGGCGGGTTGTTCAGAAAAGAGTTGGCGAGTTGACTCACAAATTAAAAAAAAATATTTGTGGCCTGCATGAAATCAAGGAAGTTCATGAAAGCGCTGTACAAAGAGTTTATAAAAACTGTCATTCTTCCGTCTGTGGCACAAAAAAATTCCTTACGTTATTTATACGTCGGGGAGGTAGACTGATCAGACACTTCACGATCAAATCTTTGTAGCTGAAAGAAAAGCATGCACCTGCACCGTAAAAACTACCCCAGTCAGATGTGCTACATTTTGCTAATCCTGTGATGTTTATTTTTACAGGCAGGTTAAAATGTTCATGAAAAATTCAAAATGCTCCCAACTTACTAAAGACTAGCAAAGAAATCACCTCGAGGGACGATACCATAAAAATACATTGTTTAGTTCTGCTTCAATTTAGTACATCGCCTTTCACAGGACTGATCAAAAGCGCTTGGGTTCTGCTGAAGCTGATCGAAGGAAGAACTATATTTTTGGATTCAAACAAACTGTGTTTCCCGGTATCGATTTTGGAAAATCCCTGGGCCTAGAAACAGTAGCTTTCATTACACGTGGATGGTGCCCTACGAATTTGTGTTCCGGTTGCTTCCACGACATATATGATCCGCAACTATATTCAAGAACAGTAAGCGATGCAAGCGATGACGAGTAACACGATTGTGTGACCTATTCTGTAACAGACGGAATACACATTTAAAGAAACTTTTCTGTAATGATTGACTTATTAATGAAATTACTACTGTGAAAAATGACTGTTTTTAATAATTGTGCATGATGCATACTATTTAATGATATTCTGTTGGATGAAATTGAAAAAGCAATAATGCGGGCACGATTTGAGCTAGCCATGCTTTAGCCGCTGCGCTACGCTCGCTTTATCGAAACAACACTAATGTTACAAAAAAAAAAAAAAAAAAAAATATTAAATAAAGGCTCTGAGCACTATGGGACTTAACATCTGACGTCATATCAGCCCCCTAGAACTTAGAACTACTTAAACCTAACTAACCTAAGACCATCACACACAGCCATGCCAGAGGCAGGATTCGAACCTGCGACCGTAGCGGTCGCGCGGTTCCAGAGTGAAGCGCCTAGAACCGCTCGGCCACACCGGCCGGCGCTAACGTTACAGGTATGGGAGATACGCATGCAACTTCAACATCGATTTTCTCGGAAAGTAGCAGCCGTCACATGAAAAGCAGCTCGTCAGGTACTTAATGCACGTCCCTCTACAACACGCCTAAGACCCATCAAAATCCATGATTAACAGGTCTGATGCTCCCCTTGTAAGTGAAGGTTAATCATGCATACAAAGGGAACCAAAGACACCCATTCAGCAGTTACGTAAGAAGTTCCTTGAAAATGGGGAGCTGGATAAGCTTAACTGATCCGTGAGCCATTCGCAAACTAAAGATTTGGAGTTTAATGAAATTACCAAAACTGATGGGAATAAAGACTCACATTTCGAAACCATTATCTCAAAATGAATAAAACATGACCGAAACTAATACACAACTCGTATAGCAGCACATACCACGAAGACGTCTGCGCAGTGTGTGAAGCCAGTGCAGTCATCCATCAGTAGCTGATTTCCTCCAAGTCCTACTCCAGGAGTAGGAAGGTTGCTGACGTCAGAACCTTGCATCTGCTTCCCTCATCACCTGATACTAAAGTCTTTTTGCTTCAGAATCTAACACCCGAAAGACGTTGGTACTTCCCTTCTGAAGTTCACTATGTATAAGAAAATGCATAAGATAGTTTTTACCCAGTAATGTTGTAGCAACAATTGATCGGCCAATTAAATGAGAAACCGTCTACAGCTCATACCTCCTCTAAATGAAAGTTTGGAGACTAGCCAGTGAGACAGAGAGAGGACGAGTTTCTGTCATCCCCCCGTAATGAGAACTTAGATTATGCGGATGGAAATTTCCACAAGCGGGCCGGCCGAAGTGGCCGTGTGGTTAAAGGCGCTGCAGTCTGGAACCGCAAGACCGCTACGGTCGCAGGTTCGAATCCTGCCTCGGGCATGGATGTTTGTGATGTCCTTAGGTTAGTTAGCTTTAACTAGTTCTAAGTTCTAGGGGACTAATGACCTCAGCAGTTGCGTCGCATAGTGCTCAGAGCCATTTGAACCATTTTTTCCACAAGCGGCTACCAGTGAGAGAGAGAGGGAGAGAAGCAATGAGGGAGAGATGGCTCTTGTTTGTGCAATCAATTGTTCTGACGCCAAATTGTCAGAGACTGCAGGTCCTTAGACAGTTCCTTAGTGTGAAACTTGAGTCGGTAACACAAAGGTTGTTCCCATTCCACTGCTTAACCCGCGACTGTGTCTGAGTGTCTACCAAGAAGGGTATGTCCTCAGCTCCGCCTCTTGCCCCCTTCAGATCGTACCGTCCAAGAAGGACCTATTATTGGACAATAAGAAGCGGCGTATTTGAATTTTGGCGTCTCATCTCTGCATCGCCAGCCAACCACTTACCTGTAGGTGTATCTATTTTTCGAAGTCACCTTAGACCACTAACATAGGACACGTAACTACTCTTCTACTGTCAAAGAATTACTCGCCACGGCCTAGCCGCAACCAGAAAGACGTGCCTGTCTATTCTCACAGCATTCGAGCGGGCGGGTAGCGAGTCTTTGGTGAAGAATTCGTTTTTGCATCTACATCTACATGGATACTCTGCAAATCACATTTACGTGCCTGGCATAGGGTTCATCGAACCACTTTCGCAGTACTCTATTATTCCAATCTCGTATAGCGCACGGAAAGAATGAACACCTATATCTTTCCGTACGAGCTCTGATTTCCCTTATTTTATCGTGGTGATCGTTCCGCCCTATGTAGTTCCGTGTCAACAAAATATTTTCGCATTCGGAGGAGAAAGTTGGTGATTGAAATTTCGTGAGAAGATTCCGTCGCAACGAAAATCGCCTTTCTTTTAATGATTTCCAGGCCAAATCCTGTATAATTTCTGTCACACTCTCTCCCATATTTCGCGATAATACAAAACGTGCTGCCTTTCTTTGAACTGTTTAGATGTACTCCGTCAGTCCTATCTGGTAAGGATCCCACACCAGGCAGCAGTATTCTAAAAGAAGATGGACAAGCGTAGTGTAGGCAGTCTCCTTAGTAGATCTGTTACATTTTCCAAGTGTCCTGCCAACAAAACGCAGACTTCGGTTGGCCTTCCCCACAACATTTTCTATGTGTTCCTTCCAATTTACGTTGTTCGTGATTGTAATACCTAGGTATTTAGTTGAATTTACGGCTTTTAGATTAGACTGATTTATCGTGTGACCGAAGTTTGAGTTTCTTTTAGCACTCATGTGGATGACCTCACACTCTTCGTTATTTAGGGTCAACTGCCACTTTTCGCACCATACAGATATTTTTATAAATCGTTTTGCAATTTCTTTTGATCTTCTGATTACTTTATTAGTCGATAAACGACAGCGTCATCTGCAAACAACCGAAGACGGCTGCTCAGATTGTCTCCCAAATCGTTTATATAGATAAGGAATAGCAAAGGGCCTATAACACTACCTTGGGGAACGCCTGAAATCACTGCTGTTTTACTCAATGACTTACCGTCAATTACTACGAACTGTGACCTCTCTGACAGGAAATCGCAAATCCAGTCTCATAACTGAGACGATATTCCATAAGCACGCAATTTTACTACGAGGGGAGTCTCACACACTGATCTTCCACAGCTGCTTCTGCTAATTATTATTCTCTTGTCCGCTCCCATCCGGTTTGAGGGATGCAAATTAATCATGAAGTAGACGTAGTGCTTGTTCTCAATCTAGCAACCCAGCTAGCAATTAGCAGGACGGTTTCAGTATCCAATGGTACTGCAAACCACCACACTTGGCGTGTACTGGCTATGCTGGTCAATAATACAAGCTATCAGATGACCATCATGTCAGTAGGGTCTAATACATATGTGGAAGCTACTGGAAGACACGTTGAAGTTGGGCTCATCCGGTTACACTCCATTTTACAACTCAGCACTCCAGCAACACTGTTAACGAGTTATTTCAGACTGGGCGTTTGTGGTTTCGGGATAATGGAAGCTGACTTAGGCACCAACAGGTACACTGCGTCGAGCAACTCATAGACTTTACTGCGTGTTTGCTCTGTCCAGTCATAGTAATATGACAACCTGTCAGAAAACCTGAATAACCACCTTTTGGAGCGTGGACCGTTGCGAGACGTGCAGGAAGAGTGTCAGTGAGGTTCTGGAAAGTACCAATGGGGATGTGGAGCTTTGCCGACTCCAGCGCGAGGCTCCTCTGTTGAGGATCCATGTCGCGAACTGTATGATAGAGGTGGACCCACAGATTTCCAACTGAGTTTGAATCCGGCGAGTCTGGTGGCCAGGGAAGTACGGTAAACTCATCCCGATAATCTTTAATCCACGCATGTACATTGCGAGCTGAGAAGTCCCTGACTCCACATGGCTCATTACTCGAACAACCTGCGCTATCGCCGGCCGGAGTCGCCGCGCGGCTCTAGGCGCTACAGTCTGGAGCCGAGCGACCGCTACGGTCGCAGATTCGATTCCTGTCTCGGGCATGGATGTGTGTGATGTCCTTCGGTTAGTTAGGTTTAATTAATTCTAAGTTCTAGGCGACTGATGACCTCAGAAGTTAAGTCGCATAGTGCTCAGAGCCATTTGATCCATTTGAAGCTGCGCTATCTCGAGCATGAAATGTATATAAAAAATTTAAAAACGTCAGCAAAGCCCCGCACAGCACCGCCCCGTGCAGTGTTGGCGGCGCCTGGCGTAGTCTTTCCACTTCAGCGCTCAGACATTGCACAGCTCTGATATTAGACACTACCAAGTAAGGCACGCGGTACGAGTCGGCACTTCCTGCTAGAGGGTACGGTAATGAGGAAGTCAGAAAGTAAGATTAGCGTTTAACATTCAGACAACAGTGAGGTCGTTGGAGACGGGGTAGGGTTTGAGTTGCAGCATCATACACATAAGTGTATTCGAAGGAGGGGCGTTTCTCTCTCTATTTTATAACGAAAAAATTTGTATTATTTGATTTCAGCCCAAATTTTTGTAGATATATTGCAAAACGTCAAATGCGGAATAGCTGCCGACAATTATCTTTAGCAAGTATTTATTCGTACTGATAATTCGAAAAAGTGATTCACCGCTTCCCCTGGATCAAATTGAACGCCGCGATGCTCAGAAAGGGGAGGAAGACTGCTCGGTTTATTTTCATTTCCTATGTTCTTCACATAGATTTTTCAACGCTTTAGAGTAAAAATTGTCGTTTATGGTGTATCTGTTGTGACTAGGAGGGTAGTCACAGTTTGGAACATTGTTCTAATATTGGTAATTTTTTTTAATTGTTGTCTCTACCGGAGCTAAAGCGTTCTTTAGTCTTTTACCTTGTTCTTCTTTAAGCCATTTTTGTTGCCAAACGGAAAATTATCTAGCTGGAGACGAAGGTTCTAGCAACGTGGAATGATAAAGTTTGACGGACTTGGAACTATGCTCTGACGGACTTAATTAAATTTTGATGAGTCAGAAACCTGTCGTGGAGCTGGTTTCTTACGCGAGGCAAGAAAAGCAGTTTTATGTTTCTTCTGCAGTATTCCTCTGGGCTGCTATCAAGACTACGGTTTGGATTTTTATTGTGGACACGAACCTCGGTGCTGTGATTGTCACTTCAGCTTCTTCTGCCAGTTTTAAGACCTCATTAAATAGCTTTGAATTCTTTATCGCTATCCCTCGCCATTTCATCTAAGACATTGCACGCACTACTAACGTATTCTAACGCTGCAGAAAGGTCACAGTTAACACATTAATGCGTTCTGCGAAATGAAAGGGCTGAGAAGATGATTTTCTCCCGGTAGTACAAGAGAAACAGTGAACTGGCTATGAGTGTCTACTAATAACAATTTCCCGGTGGATTTTACTGTCTCTATGCAATTTCTGCTAGCCTGCAAACAATACACAAAGGCTAACGCTAGATTTAAAAGAGGGCGGGCACCTAAATGCATAAAAACAGCCATTGAATATTCTTTTCTGATGAAAGCTTGGGCTTAGCGTAAATGACCGCTCATTCCCGCTGCTGCGTCTTACCTCTTACTCATCAAAAAATTACATTTAACATCAGTTAGTTTCAAATTTGATAATATTATGTTCTCCAGCCCATGCCATGTTAAGTCTGTAGCATACATTAACATCAGGAAGTCTTTGAGAATCATATTTAATTATAAATCTACATACCGAGCACACAAAGACGGTTGCTCGATTCTCGCAACGTCTGTTGTTTCGTCTGCAAGAAAGGCGAAGCACTTAGAACTGTTCATTCTGTGGACAATTTGCTCTCTTATAATATCACCATATATTTGTATTATATGGTTTTTAATACTAGCACTGAAGAATTTTGCATTCTTAGCACGATTTTGAGGATGCTTTGACAAAACTAAATCACCTGCTTCAGCTTGGAACATCGGGAGAGAACGAAAATTTCCATCATTTAACTCGACATCGTGTGACATTAAATTTACATAGTCGTGTTTGCCACGAAGAGCCAGTTCCTGTCGGCCACACAGCATTACAGTTCTCAAAACGACAAACGCGCTTTCCTACAGTAAGTACGTTGATGTTCCTTTTCGCTTTTCAGTTGATGCACAACACATATTTTCCTTTTCTTCTGCCATCTTTAAAAACTTCCAGTGCTTTCTATGAATTTTAGATGATACACTGTCTGTGTAAAGTAAGGTACAAACAAATTCACGAAATATATACAAGAGTAGTTCAAGAAGTAAGTTACTCATATGCGTAGCAAGACGGGTGCAGTGTCATAAGAGAGTGCATGTTCTGGGTTTCCTACATAAACAATTCTGCTGCTGTACGGATAACAAGTGCATCACATTGTGGGAGTGAAATGGTGCTGCAACTGGAAACTACTCCAGAGCTGAAGTGCGCAGGGCAGTACAATTCTTGCGCGCAAAACGTCTAAATTTCAGAGAGATTCACCGTGAGCTTCTGGCGGAATTTGGATCTAATGCAAAGTCGTGTCCAGTCGTAGTGAAATGTTGGTTGTTTTGGGGAAGGGGACCAAACAGAGGGGTCATCGGTCCCATCGGATTAGGGGAGGATGGAGAAGGAAGACCGCCGAGCCCTTTCAAACGAACCATCTTGACATTTGCCTGAAGCGATTTAGGAAAATCACGGAAAACCTAAATGAGGATGGCCGGACGCGGGTTTGAACCGTCGTCCTCTCGAATGCGAGTCCAGTGTGATAACCACTGAGTCACCTCGTTTGTTGATTTGGTCAAGGCCGAAGAGACGTGTGTGATGGCGATCGGGAAGGAAGGTCATCGACATCGACCACAGACGCCATGTCCATGCAATCGAGGAACTCGTTCGCAGCAATCGTAGATTTTCCTACGATGAGAAGATTCACACTGCGTTTCTCGAATGGCTCCGTGACCAAGGAGAGGATTTCTGTCGTCGAAGAACTGAACGACTGGCAGAACGTTCCGATCGTTGTTTAAAGAGACTTGGTGACTACGTTGAAAAACAGTGTCATATATCTCTGTCACGTTGAGGTGTAGTGAAACATTCAATAAAAGTTACTTGGTCTGCCATTACAATGTGTAAAATAATTTTCCATATCCCCTCGTATTAAAGAAAATTTGGAAATTTGTGGTAAGTTCCTATGGGACCAAACTGCTGAGGTCGTCAGTCCCTTGGCTTTCACACTACTTAATCTAACTTAAACTAACTTACACTAAGGACAACACACACACCCATGCCCAAGGGAGAACCTCGAACGGAGGGAGTTGCGCGAACCGTGGCAAGGCGCCCTTGACCGCTCGGCTACCCCGCGCGGGTATTAAATAAATCCACGAGTGTGAGTTAACAAACAAGTCGCAAAATGGAGTAGGAACGTCAGTACCTCTAGTACCAGTCTCAAATTTATTTCCGTTTTTGTCATACTATTTCTGCAAATTTAAGCACTTATCTCGTCGCTTGATAAGATTTCGAAAACCTACAGCAAAGAGTTGTTGCGGCAGTTCGTGATATGGCCTCTTCGTCTTCGGAGTGCTTCTCACGAAAAAGGTTTGTAAGAGAGAGCTGTAAACCACTGGGTTATACGTCCGGACTTTAAAATGGATGGTCGGATTGTTCCCAAAGTAATGTTTGTGGTCGAATTATTCCCGATGAAATGTTCGCAATAAATCGTGCGTTTGTCTCGATGTGTGGAAGGGGGCATTTTCGTGACATCCACTATCAGACGGTGAGGTCTCTTGCAGTGTACGGCCACTTACAGTTCCCACACAGAGAGACAGTAGCATGCGGCATTGACAGTCTAGCCACGAGAATGAAGTTGCAACAAGATGGCAACCTGAATGTCCCAAAAGATAGCCACCACAGCATTGCATGCCGAAGGAACCACCATTGCCCTTTTCTTTATTTTAGTAGGGAAGAGGGATGCATCCATACAGGGGAGAATCGCCTTTAAAGTAGTATAAGCTGATGGTGATAAACACATGTCACATGCACTATAACGATCTACATTACAACATCTCTTCTTCTCCCCTGTAACGCCAGAGCTACATGGACAGGTCCAATGTGTTCTGTTGTGCTCTCAACCGTTGAGGGACGCAACGTTCACGAACTTCACGAAAATTAAGCTATTGCGAATGATGTCGTTTGCCACTCCGTGAGAGCAACATAGGGTACATGCTGCGTCATCGACTGTCACACGGGCATTTAAAAAGGATCTTTTTTCACATGTTTCATATACCAAAAATGCATCCAAAAAAGAACAGCGTCGGTCGGTGTGGCCGAGCGGTTCTAGGCGCTTCAATCTGGAACCGTGCGACCGCTGCGGTCGCAGGTTCGAATCTTGCCTCCGGCATGGATGTGTGTGATGCCCTTAGGTTAGTTAGGTTTAAGTAGTTCTAAGTTCTAGGGGACTGATGACCTCAGATGTTAAGTCCCGTAGTGTTCAGAGACATTTGAACCATTTGAACAGAATAGCGCAGCCCATTGATTCGTGCATTTGAAGGGGAAGAACGTTACAACAATGTGTGTTGAGTTAGAGATAGTGTACGAGAGCAATCCAGCATCCTATTACACAGTGATCCGGTGGTACACACGCTTTCAGGGTGATCCCTCTGTGAAAACCCGGGAATCACGAGGCAAGCGGTGGCCCTACTGCTCGAAGACAGAAGTATAACGCAGATGTATTAGTGTGAAATATGAAAATCAGTCATGGATCAGTTTCAACCATCTTGTACGACATTTTGAACATGACACAGGTCGCCGCCAGCTGGATTCCACGACTGCTCACACTCATTTCAGAAGCCCGTCGAGCCAAGGCAGCAAGGGAAACGTAGCCACGTCAGGTCAATCCAGATGACTTATATTGAGGCCTAATCACTCAACCATTAACTAGGAAGGTGATTCTGAATGTGTTTTAGGACTTCCATATCAGGTAATCTTCTAGGACTGTTTTCAACACGTTGCAATGGGCATCGCTGGAAATATGCACACGAGGACGAGGATGAACATTGTGTTTTCTTCGCGTTTTGTTGAATTCTTGTATCCAAATGAACGCAGCTGTCCAGCATAGCTTTCAAGCTTTCATTATACATGGGACGCATTTCATGATGATCGTCCTCTGTGGATACTGTGTATCAGCTGTCTTCCACCTTCTTGGAGCACATGAGTGCGAAATTTGTAATTTTACTTAGTATTCCAGGGTACACTGCTTTTTATTGACTCATTCTTCATATATGTATAGGCGTTTCCGGGTGCCCTGCTAGCAACTCGTTCCCGCTTGTTGGCGCAGTGACGTCAGCCCCTGCCACATACCACCCTGTCGACCAAGCAACATTCACTGCTGTGAGTGCCACTAGCGCCCAAACGGCACGTCACGTGCACCGTAAGAACAACGTTAGCTTTTTATTCGCGTTTTACTTAATTTACGAAATATATTAATTCGTGGTCTCGCAGCGATATGAATTACTAAAATCTTCTGGTGCTTCCCGCGGCGTCAAGTGGTTAAAATCCCACAAGATTTTAACCACCTGACTCGTCTGGAAGCCTTAGAACATTTTATTAATTTACGAAATATTTACTGCAGAATTACATCTCAAGCGTTATTAAAATACCAAGAGACTTTAATTATAGTAACATATTTGTGAACAAAAATAAAACCGAGTGAGGTGGTGCAGTGGTTAGCACACTGGCCTCGCATTCTGGAGGACGACGGTTCAAATTCGCAGTCCGGTCATCCTGATTTAGGTTTTACGTGATTTCCCTAAATCGCTTCAGACAAATGTCGGGATGGTTCCTTTGAAAGGGCACGACCGACTCCCTTCCCCATCCTTCCCTAATCCGATGGGACCGATGACCTCGCTGTTTGAGTCCTTCCCGCCAACCACCCAACCAACACAATCAAACTTCATTTACGCAAAGACATAAGCTACAACACTTTTTAAAAAAAATATTTTCTAACTCATCGTCTTCATTCCGTCTTGCCCCACGTTTTCCCTTCAATGGAATTCTGATATAGCTTAACAGTAAATCAAAAGTGTCCTTTTTTTTAAGAAAACTGATCAAATACTTTTAAAAAAAATATGTTTGTCTTTCGTCACTTGATTTCTATGACATTTCTGTGCTATCTGTTCTTATTATGATAGGCACATCCCTTGTGACGTAATAATTTTTCATGGAGACCGTCAAGCCGCACATTCTTAGCCTTAACTCGATTTTCCAACACATGAATGATTCTGTGTAATCTAATTACTTTATCTTGAAAAGACGTGACGCTGATGTTGACGTTGATGTTTAAGTATCTGATATTTCTAGCTTTGATATAGCAACAACCGTGGAACTGAATTCTTCTGCATGTTTAATTTTATTGCTTTTGGCGTTTTATTATCACGGCTTTGAGGCAGTTTTCCCTTCAGCGACAGTTCTGATGGCGTTTGTGTATTAGTTTAGTTCGAAGTGCAACCAACAAAACTTCACCTCATTGTGTAGTTTTTCTGTAAAAGGTCATTTGCTCTACTATTTACTTATACTTCGTGCTTCGTGGCCGTAAGAAACAAAAGTAACGACAACTGTGGTATCTTCTTTTTGTTACCGCTACAATTTATTGTGCAACATGTGTTCTCTTTTGCATAAATCATGTTACAAATCAATATAAACGATGTTATTCGCATCATCGGAAATCATACTCAACGGTGTGACTTACTGGCTACTTGCCGCGCTGCTATCGTATTGTTCAACCAGGCTGTGCTTGAGTGTCGCGACTGTATAAAGCGTTTTAAAAAAAAGCCACATATTCCTACAGGAAGTCGTATTGGTCAAAAGTACAAGAAAAGTCCTTGTAATGGTATGTCCGGAAAAACACCCGTTGAGATATGGGCCAATCTGTCCTCTCATTCCCGTCTGTTCGTTACGTACAAGCAGGCACTGTAGGCTGTACTGAATGTGGTTGCCACACATCCCGACACATCGTTCAGCCCTTCTTCGTAGTGAATCACTCTTTCAAATACACCTAGCTCCATTCGGATTGCGCCATATGCATTGGTTACACGCCTCGGTAGCGCTTGCACACTGTCAGTTGCGCGTACGCCAAAGCCTTTAAATGTCCCCATAGACAAAAATCCAACTGAATCGCAATGTTCCTCTGAGGTGCTGTCGTACGATCCATAGAAAACACGGTGGTGCGCCGTCATGCATAAACCACAGTCGTTGTCCTTCTGCAATGGTAACGTTCTCCAGTAACACTCGTAATTCATAAGGCAGGAATCAGTGATACACAACACCTGTTAAAATGTTTGGAAAACTGTATGGTTCTATGAGTCTGTCACCGTCAATTCCTGCCCATACACTAATACTGAGGCGATCCTGATACATCACCTCCAGGATAGCTCGAGGCTTTACAAGAGCCCACACGTGCGTGTTATGCTAATTTACTATTCAGTCTCTTGTGAATCCTGCCTCATCTATAAATAAAATGAAAGCTGTAAACTGGGGTTCTTCAATGGCAAATATCTGAACAGGTATTGGTTTCAGGACATACCGGGCGGCTATAATCAAAGTGCAAGTACTCACAAAGGTCCATTGTGGGTTGTAATTATCGTATATCAGCGAAACTTGCTAGATATTCTAATGCGTTAATGCGAAGCCGATTTACGCTGGAAAAAACTAGTTCCAATTTTGCCCATCAGGTGCAAATCTGGTGCTGTGATGGTTATAAAGGCTTATACAAATGTTTTCATATGCAACAGATTAGGAACGGTACCTGGCAGAAAAGGTCAAACAAGTGAGAAAGGCATAATGTTGATTTTATTATTGCCGGCCGCGGTGGCCGTGCGGTTCTGGCGCTGCAGTCCGGAACCGCGGGACTGCTACGGTCGCAGGTTCGAATCCTGCCTCGGGCATGGGTGTGTGTGATGTCCTTAGGTTAGTTAGGTTTCAGTAGTTATAAGTTCTAGGGGACTGATGACCTAAGATGTTGAGTCCCATAGTGCTCAGAGCCATTTGAACCATTTTTTTTAATTTTATTATTAACCGTCGCTTACACAATTTGTTCAGTATGAGCACCGGAGACGTCGAAGAGATGCTGCATTGTTCAACAGTTGCTCGCAGCAGTCCTGGTGGAATCTGAGCAACGTGTTTCTGTATACTGGCCTCCAAATCAGGAAGATACCGAACATGTCTCCGGTTAACGCGTTGTTTTAATCCCCAGAGCCAAGAGTCACATGGATTGAGATCCGGTGATTTTGTAGGCCATGCACCGGGAAAACATCTAACGGTAACAGCTTCGTGAAAGGTTGCATTAAGCCGATTCTTCACTAGGCGAGCGGCATGAAACGTTGCCCCATCTGTCTTTCCACACAGTTGCGCTCTTCCAGCACAGGAATCACACACTGTACAAGGAGGTATCGACAACGTCCAGACGTCGCGGTACACCTGACAGGCCCTCCGGGTGTTTTCTGTTCAAAGAAGAACGGACCGAAGATAAAGGTGCTTGTGAATCCACACGACACAGCCACATACAGCGAGTGCAATGGCACGAAACGCAGTCTAACAGTATCTCGAATTCGGCAATTCTATGTATTCAGTGCACCCTGTAGCGTAAAATTTGCATTGTCATTCCGCATAATATTGCCCGGCCACATGTAATCGACTTCAATCCATGCCGGAAACCGAAGATCAAATTCAGAACGTTGCTGCGGCTTATGAAGTTTCAATTGCTGCACCTTCTGGATCTTGTACGGGTACCAGTGTAAAGTAGACCGCAACACTTCCCGTACTGTTGACCATGTGATTGACAACTGTCGTGACACTGCACGAGCACTAGCACTACCCAGGGCACGTGCTGCATGCTTAGTTACAGCAACATCAACATCGTCAGCTACTTCCACCGGGATAGGAAGCCTTCCTCTACCAGGTGTCACATCAAGCTCACGCGTGTTTTCGAATTTCATTATTGTCTTCTTGAAACCATTTAATGACGTCGGTCCTCTTTCTGACCTTTTGTCATATATTGATGATTTAGTGACTTGTACGTTGTTATGCTTAAGGACGTTAGGAGCCATCAAGGGCACTCCAACATAAGAAATCGGAGACACAATGCAGAGATGTGTGTGTGAAATCTTATGGGACGTAACTGCTAAGGTCATCAGTCCCTAAGCGTACACACTACTTAACCTAAATTATCCTAAGGACCAACACACACACCCATGCCCCAGGGCGGACTCGAACCTCCGTCGGGACCAGCCGCACAGCCCATGACTGCAGCGCCTTAGACCGACAACGTAGAGAGCAGGCAAAAGTGGTAGCGATTAGGTTACCAGAACTAAATAGTAACACTAGAGCCCAGCAAATTCGGGATGCTCTGGGAAGTTGTCTTAGGGAAGAAGTTTCACTTCAGAGAATTAACTGATAACTCTATCCACCGCCTAGACGCTGTTGTAAGGCGTCAAGTAGAAGCTGGCTACGAAAAGGCACGTCTTATCAGGGGCAGCAAGCTTGATACTTGCTCCTAAGAACTGCCACGTCAGTGCGTTTACACAAGTTAGAGAGCTACTACAGCAGCCCCCACCCACAAAAGGACGGAGGGCCGGGTCAATTGACGTGAAACAATGTTGTTGCTGGCCATAATAGGAGTGGCAGTGACGTTTAGCCTTCACCTGAACGCTGTTGATAGAAAATTTTGAGTTTGTTAATGTAAAATCCAGAAGCATCTCTACCTACCGAGTAGGAGTAGGGGAGGAATCTGTGGTTGGCCAGAGACGCCCTGGAGGTGCAGAGCGACTGGCCAGACTGGCCGAAGCTTGTTAAGTGCCAGTGGCAAGGGGCTCACCCTCCACGATTTTTCAAAACTCCTTATTTTTGTATTGAGAGGAGTTCTCAGTCAGATCGCTGGGGCGTCGACTCTGTGTCGCTCGGTAAATTCCGACACGTCTATTTTTCTCATTGGAGTGTTGCTCTCAAGTTTGTAATTAACGTGGTGTTAGTGTTCGCTACTTCTGTTAGCACCTACTCCTGTGGTTTCGGACACTGACTTCTGTTGTACAACCAACTGCCTCCTTTGCTTTTTTTAATGTTTACAACTAGCCTCCAGTGTAGTAGTTAGTCACCCCAGAATTCTACGAGTCTCCCGCTGCAAGCATCCTGTTGAGTCCCAGAATCGGCGCCTCTCGTAGGTGTTCCATGACAGTGTTTGGCCTCCCATGGAATCAACCAACCAACCAACAATGTTTGGCGCTGATCCAAGTCATCAACCTGCCTTCACTGGGAATACGTATTTCTGCATTTGCTCCTCACCGCTCAGAAACTGGAGACTGACTCAAACGCCCTGACTTTCCTCTATCCTGTGTCAGGACACGACACTTTCAGTAAGCTATATTCCCTCAATGCACCACTGTAATTGCTATTGTTAACATAAAACAGTTTTACTGACAGCGCGAGCTTTCTCTTCTCGATAGCCATTCAGTTCTCTCACGTTATGACTTGCCAGATGATAGCGTAGTTGTCATACCGTCGTACAAATAACGTACATTGCCAGATTTGCGCTGGGTGGTCACAATTGTAACTTTTTTTTCAGCGTAAATCGGTTCCGCATTAACGCATTAGCATATCTACCAAGTTTCGCTGCTGTACGATAATTACAGTCCAGGCTGGAGCCCCGTGAGTACCTGTACTTTAATTATAATCACCCAATATAATGATATAAACTATTCTTCTAGTTTTGGTCAGCATTACCTCATGTAGGGATACGTAACACTTTTTTTTCAACTCAGTACATATTACACCCAGAGGAACCTCGTTTACTCGAACCTCATTAATCTGGATAGATGAGACGGGCATATACCGGTGCCTTTAAATGTTCCCATAGCCACCTGGATCTTTGTTTTTCTTTAAGTACACTAAATTTATAGCAATTATAGCGTGATATCAGCTGACAAATTAACAATACATTGTACAATTCTGTGTTTCCCACGTTTTTTTTTTTTTTTTTTTTGTAAATATGGAGTCCATGAACGGTATTGTCTGGTACCCAGCCTTGAGCGTGCTCGAAGCACAACGACAGTCAATGGGGAGACCCATTCACGCCACACCAACTTAGACCGCAGCATTTGGACGTGCCTCCTTTGCATCAACGGCGTCTCGACCCGCGATGGCGGCACGGAGAGTCTCGGCTTATGCCCCGGTCGCTCTCTTCCTCCCGAACCCCGCCAGCCAAGCCGCTTACGAGCATCGCGGATCCGAGCAATAATCTTAAGCAACGATGGACGAAATAAAACACAGTACGTAATTAATAGAGATGAAATGGTATTTTTATAACGAAAAATGGTACAGATTTCGGATAACAGACGTAAGTAACGTTCATGTTTGACACAGGTCCGACACCCAAAATAAAGGTCGATGTCGCACTCTCAGTAAGGAATCTGCCCTTCTCAGACGCTAATAAACATTTTGCACCTGTTAATCATGGTGACAAACTGTTCAGGAGTCCTTGGTGGATATTGTCCCATTCCTCTCTAAAGGAGGATTTGAGATCTTACACGGTTCGGAGATGGTGTGTTCGTTGAGAAACACGTCTGCCAAGAGCATCCCAGGCATGATCTATGGTTTTAGGTCTGGGGAGTACGCAAACCATTCCATACGTTCAATGGCTTCACTTTCCAGTGTGTCCGACAGCTCAGCGGCCCTGAGTTGGCGGGTAATGACGTCTTTAAACAGAAAGTCCGGTCCTACAGCACCCGTAAGCCGTCGGGCATGATCCAGAATAATCTCTCTGCAATACCGCTGTGCTGTAACGGTACCTCGTGCAAAGATATGCAGCAGTGTTCGGCCATTGTGCTTAATGCCTGACCACACCATAACGCCTAGGCCATACCGATAACGTTCACGAACATTATGTGGTGTGTAACATGTTTCCCTTTTCTCCACACTAACTGGTGGCTAGAATCACTTGCCACAGTGAAGCGGGATTTGTCGGAGAACAACACTCAGGACCACTGTCGCTGATCCTAACCAACGTGTGCTCCCTACACATCTCGACGATGACATGGTTGAAGTGAGACGCATTTAACAAGCTTCCGAGCATACAAACCACCCTGATTTAATTACCAGAAAATTGTTCTGGCAGAGACACGCGTACTGGTAGCGGTTGCGAGGTCTACAGCGATCTGTTGTGAGCTGAATGTTCGTTTTCGCCACTAAGGCTACGATCGATCCTCTTGCGATGTCACTGTCCGTCTACGACCACCGTCATACTTTCGTAAGGCATTTCCGCCTTCAGCGATCTTTCTTAATAACAAGATGACGCTTTTGTAAACATTCATTACGGTGACACTTCGAACAGCTTCAGGCCGTCCATCTGCTCTTCCACGATCGTGCCGTACCACATAGAATGTCACACTAATCGGTTCCGCAACAATCTTCGTCAAACACCATATTACTTGATCGGCCGAATGTATACAGAGCCTTCGTGCACAGTCTTCGCTGCAGTTAACACGTCCCGCCCTACACATTCCCTTCTATTGTTACTAGTCTGGTATTCCGTGGCAATTGTCGGTCGTTCCTTAGCACTTGCCAGTTGTTGGTTAACAATTATCAGTTGCTCCTTAACAGTTGTCAAGCTGTGTGAGATGGCGCCCAGCATAAAACACTCATTAATCAGGACAAGTTTACATATCAGAGAAAAGGACTTAATAGGGAGAATCGTGTCAGCTGACATCTATCATAATATTGGTCCTCAACTGACCACGTACTGCTGCCACAAAAACAAGGTGTTCGGACCACTCATAAAAGTCAATGGGCAGTTATTAACAAAATCAGTAACAGAAACAAACATAAAACATAGAATAGCAATAGACCCTTTTAAGGCAAGTTAAGAATCACAGTTAGAAGCACATCGTTAATACATATGGTACGAGCACAGGATGATAGGAAAGGGGGGAAGGGGGAATTGAGGACAGAGAGTACGTTGCGGGGTGGGCAACAAACAATCCTAGTTCATGTAAAAGAGAGCAAGCGACATACAGCATTAGCAAACCTACAAACAGAGAAGAAAGATCAACTGTAAGTACGGTAGGTACTGCACGATCACATACAGGTTGTAAACGATAATTGTTTACAACGTATCACCATGGTCACCTCCAGTGACACAGTTATATCAGGCGTGCTGTCAGCACATGATTCTTAGCTTCCACTCGTGTGAAGCCATAATCCAGCAGTGTTGAAGGCTTCGGAAGTCTGGGCATAGCCATTCAAGCAGGCGGTCTGCACTTCATCAAAGGATAAGTAACAGTTCCATCCCCACCAAACGTCATACAGGTGACAATTGTAAATATTATTTACACCGGAATAGAAAAAGAACCTTCCTTCGTGGAGACGCATCATGCGGGATGCGGGGTTGGCCGCTTGTCCCAAACTTAGGTGAAGGTGGTGAGGATAGACCCTAGCCTATAAAATTTCATATCTTTTTCTTTTTTTGAACAGACGGTTCTCTGGGAGTCAGTCATAAACCTGACGGTCGATTTACGACCAGTGATTTAGAACTTTGCATTTACACATTTAGCCTCTCTGCAGCTAGCGCTGGTAGCACTATACATCTACAGGACTTGAATTTTTTGTGCAATCCCCCAGCATCATCTACATACTTCGTGTATCGTTACTTCTGGACAACGGCAGAAAATACGTAACCCATGAACTTCAGTGTGGTTCCTTGCTATTTTCCTTTCCTGAAGGTTTCGAAAATTAGTTGAGTGTATCAGAAGTGTCTCTACTGTACGACACATAACCATCTCATTTTTCAGCGATAATGTCAAAACAGATATTGACCTCTAGCACGCCTATAGGTGAGGCACAGATCTTCTGGTCACAACAATACGTTTTTCTTCCAATCTCCAGAATATTCACCAATTATCAGACAACATGTAAAGCTACATTTTCAACTTTCCTTGTTCTGACACACAAGCTGACATTTGACAGGGGCACATCATGCAAAATTTCCGCGAAATGATGATGATGTTTGCTTTGTGGGGCGCTCAACTGCACGGTTATCAGCGTCTGTACAAATTCCCAACCTTTGCTCAGTTCAATCTATCGCTTTCATGAATGATGATGAAATGATGAGGACAACAAAAACACCCAGTCATCTCGAGGCAGGTGTAGATCCCTTCTGTGAAATGAAATGTACGTGGAAATTAATGCTGGTTCACATTGAGGTAATGGTTTAGTCAAGTGGTGAGTGATTTAGTAACTCTACTAAACGAGAAAGCGAGTGAGCGTACAAACACGTGTTAGTTGGCGATCAGGAGTCGACTGACGAGGAGTGAACACTGCAATATTATTGGAGAGCGAGGGCGAATCAAGCAACAAATCTTGTAGCTCAGCGTATCCTGGACGAGGAGGAAAGATATTAAAAATATAGAGAACAGAAAACTGGTATAAAAATTAATCGGTCGAAAATATTTACGTGGAACAACTAATACGACATTTCACAAACACTCTTATTCTGTGTAAGCAGTAACAAACTTGACATTGGTATTGATTTTTGCCTAAGTATAGTTTTTGGGACATAAATCGAGCATATACTTACAGTGTTGTAATCGCTTTTCCCAGCGTTTCACGTCCACACGAAGTAATTATAATGGTCCCAATAACAAATAGAAACATTGCACAATGTTTGTCTATTATTATTAGTCTGTAGCACAAAACAGAAACTCGCTTAGCTGTACTTCAAAATGGCCACTATCAATGTTGCCACCATATTCTTACTCAAAAACAATTGGAGTATGTCATCTGAAGCTGTGAAACCTAATCACCACCTGTCACTCCCTTCACTCTGCAAGAACTGCCGTAATCCATTGGAAAACGCTGACAGCTACTTTTATAATGGCAGCTTGTGGCGTCATTCTTATGGCGCCACTCAAGTCCTACGTCAGAGCTACAACGTGTCTTTTGAATCACATTATTATTTATACAACTTTAAACGACACTGAAGTCCAGTTTCAGCAAGATTCAGTGGATCAAAATTGTTATATCCTAGCCAGTAATGCCACCCGAGCCCGCTGCCAAAAGGTTGGCAGCATCAAAGTCCGGACGCCGTCCGCATAAGCAGCGCCAGCGAGACAGGAAATCGCCGCAAGTCTGCGCGCGCCACCGCTGGCTTCTGGGTTCTTAAGCGCTGGAGTCGCGAGCGCTAGGACAGTTCTGTATTCGCCGCTCAGTTGTATACTCGCCACCGAATTGTGTACTTGCTAGTCAGTTGTGTGTTCATCGCAGCAGAGTTGTTGTTTGTCGTCAGCCGACGCTGACCTAGCCGCTCCGACTCGAACTAGACAGATTTCTGTAGACACGGAGTTCACTACTGTGTTTCCGTATCTTCGTTAATAAAGATAAGTACCGACTTTTATTTAATCAGAGTGTTTGGGTTTTCATCTTTCTGTTCACTGTTCCAGCGGACCGGTCGGCCCGCTATTAAAAGTGTGGCGGTGACTTCGTAAGCCGTTTCTACAGCGAATTGTTTGTCGCTACGAACGCCGCCACGAAACTGGCGACGAGGACTTCCGAACTCGTGTGCAGGGCTGGTTCAACTTGTTTCTGGTTATACTAATTATAGCGATAAAATTTTGGGGGCTGGTTTAATTTGTGTTCACTATGTCTGCCGAATTACAACAGTTGATCTTGTTACAGAGTCAGCAAATACAAAGTCTGGTGGAAGCAATCACCAAACAAGCGGCTAATCCTCCAACACAAAAGGAACAAGCACAGGCAGCACCACCTTTCCGTGCTTTTGATGCATCACAAGAAGAATGGCGAGAATATTTCGCGCAGTTGCAGGCGCACATGACAGTCTACAAAATCACGGGTACTGAGCGGCAGCTTTATTTAATTTCCACTGCAGGCGTGGAAGTCTATCGACTACTTTGTAAGTTGTTCCCGGAATCCCAGCCAGAAGCTTTAGACTATGACGTTGTTGTTAACAAGCTTGCTGAGTATTTCGAGTCGCGAGTTCATGTGGCAGCAGCCAGATTCAAGTTCTTCAGATTAAAGAAACTGCCACATCAATCTAATAAACAGTGGTTAACAGATTTACGGGGCCTCACCCGTCAGTGCCGATTTAATTATGTGTGTGGAGCTTCCTACAGTGATGTCATGTTACGAGACGCTATTACTCAAAACATTGCAGATTCTCGTATTCGTGCTGCTATCTTAAAGTTGCCTGACCCGTCATTAGAGACTGTGATGAACATCATTGAAGCCCAAGATACTTTTGACTATGCTGAGTGTGAGTTAGATCAGCCATGCATTTCTCAAATTGCCTGTGCTAAGCAAGTTATGTCACGCCCACGGCCCCACCGGCAGAGTCAGACTGTAAACACTAGCCGGCCGCGTCATGTTAAACACATTCGTCAGCCGCGTGTGCAAAATGATAGGGTTAAGTCTTGCCCTAAGTGTGTTCTTGCTCATCCTCGTGAACGTTGCCCGTTAAGAAACGCGGTTTGTCACTTTTGTCAAAGGAAAGGACACATCCAGACTGTTTGTTTGCGTAAACGCAAGAACAATTCTAGTGCTGCCCAGCCCATGGATATTCATGTTCTTCAAAGCCAGCCGGCCCAGAAGGTCGCGTTTAAAGACTCTTCCACGGTTCGTGTGGGTAATAAACTTGTTCGCAATAAGCCACCCACCCAGCCCTCTGCTATGCGACCCAAGCGCAATACAAACGCTGTAAAAAGTAATGTACAGACTGCAAGTGAAGCGGGAGTTGTTGTTCCACCCGCCCAACCCACGAGTTGTCGTAAGCAGCGACCACGCGCTAAACGCGCTGATTTTGTGTCTTCCGCCTCCACTGCACCGATCCAGAGACAGTGTAATAAACTATTTGTGAAGCTACGCATCCAGGTTAAGACCTTCAATTTTCAATTAGACACTGGTGCGTCTGTGACGCTCATAAATAGTGCTACATATGCGGCTATCGGCCGCCCTAAACTTTCAGCGGCAAAACATTCTTTGGCTACTTATAGTGGAGAACAAATTCCTGTGTTAGGTGTATGTAGCGTGCCAGCCACATTCCGTGGCAATACAAAAACAGTTTCATTCACAGTGCTCCGCGCTACAGACAGTGTAAACATTTTCGGATTAGACTGTTTTGACTTGTTTGGCCTGTCTATCCAAGACAATGTGTTGCAAATTAATTCTGTTGTTGTTCCTCAAGACAGCATAACCGAGTTGTGTAAACGATACAGTGACATATTTAAAGACGAACTAGGTTGTGCTGCGAACTTTGCCGCTCATATTACGTTAAAAGATAATGCTCAGCCTCGATATTTTCGTGCTCGTCCAGTGCCTCACGCCCTCCGGGCACCTGTAGCAGATGAACTTCGTCGTTGGCAAAACAACGGTGTTATTCAACCCGTTTCAGCGAGCCAGTGGGCTTCTCCCTTAGTTATTATAAAGAAACCGTCTGGCAAGTTACGTTTGTGTGCTGATTTTAAGTCGACAGCTAATCCTCAGACTGTCATTGATCCTTTTCCTTTGCCTAGACCGGACGAGCTGATGGATAAGTTAGGGGAAGCTCGTTTCTTTTCCAAAATTGATCTCCGTGAAGCATATTTGCAATTGCCCCTCGACGAGCAATCACAACAGTATTTTGTCATAAACACGTCGTTGGGGTTGTTCCGTTTTCTGCGTTTCCCTTTTGGTTGTGCGTCAGCTCCAGCTGTTTTTCAGCGTTTTTTGTCACAACTTCTGGCTAATGTGCCATCGTGTTGCAACTATTTAGACGATATTGTTGTGTCCGGTCGGACGCCTGCTGAACATTTCCGTAATTTGGAGTGTTTGTTTAAAGTGTTGTCTCAGGCAGGCCTACGTTGCAACATCGATAAATGTTCATTTTTCCTTACGGAGCTGGAGTATCTGGGACATGTTATTAATGCTCAAGGCATTCATCCCTCCCAGTCACATTTAGCAGCTATTCGTGATTTGCCCGCCCCTCGCAATCTGCATGAATTGCAAGCAGTTCTTGGCAAATTGACATATTATATTAGGTTTATACCTAATGCATCACAGATTGCTGCACCGTTGCATCGTCTCCGCCGTAAGAATGTTCCGTTTGTGTGGTCAGCTGATTGCCAATCAGCCTTTCAGCAGCTTAAAGAGGCTTTATTGAATGATCGTTGTCTGGTCCATTACGACCCTAACAAGCCTCTGGTGTTAGCTTGTGATGCCTCTTCTTTCGGCCTCGGTGCTGTGTTGTCTCACCGAGTCGATAACACCGAACGTCCTATTGCGTTCGCATCTAAATTGCTCAACAAAGCTCAGTGTAATTATAGCCAATTGGACAAGGAAGCGTTGGCTATTGTGTTCGGTGTCACAAAATTCCATCACTACCTCTATGGTAGACCATTCTATTTAGTAACAGATCAAAAGCCTCTGACGTCACTGTTTCATCCGTCTAAACCAGTTCCTCAGCGGACAGCTCAGAGACTACAACGTTGGGCTCTTTTGTTATCACAATACCAGTATGAGATACTGTATCGCCCTACAGCTCAGCAAGCAAACGCTGACGCGCTTTCTAGATTGCCGATTGCTGCGGATGATGTCTTCGATTCCTCTGACGACTCTTGCCATCAGATTGACGCCGATGAGCATCAATCCCTCCGGGATTTTCCGATTGATTATCGTCAGGTGGCACGTGAGACAGCTACGGATCCTCATCTGAGTTTACTATTACGTTTTGTTCAACGTGGTTGGCCGTCCAAGGCAAAGGACATATCGGATCCTGTGGTTCGTCGCTATTATCCGCAACGTCATCTGTTGTCTGTTTCGCACGGAGTTTTGCTGTTACGCACCGAGAATGACCAGCTTCGTGTAGTGGTTCCCCAAGTGCTCCAATCCAAGGTCCTCGACTTGTTGCATCAAGGTCATTGGGGAGTGGTCCGCACCAAGCAGCTTGCCCGCCGTCATTGTACATGGATCGGCATTGATAAGCAGATTACGCAGATGTCTACAGATTGTTCGACGTGTGCCGAACACCAAGCTACTCCGCCTCAACGCTATTTTGAGTGGGCACGCCCTGCCGGTCCCTGGCAGCGAGTACATATTGATTTCGCTGGTCCATATTGGAATTCTCGTTGGCTCATCGTGATAGATGCATTTAGTAATTTTCCGTTTGTTGTGCCCATGCAGTCTACAACGTCTGCACAAACTATACAGGCGTTGACTTCAATTTTTTGTATTGAGGGTCTCCCAGAAGTTTTAGTGTCTGACAATGGTCCACAATTTACCTCTGCTGAATTTGAAAGTTTTTGTTCTGCCAATGGCATTCGCCATGTTCTTACTCCGCCGTTCCACCCTCAATCGAATGGTGCAGCGGAACGTTTTGTACGCACATTCAAGGATCATATGGACCGCCTTCGTGCTACGCACTCTCGTCAGCAGGCCCTCATCACGTTCCTGTCGTCGTACCGGACCACGCCACGCGACGGCCCTTCGCCTGCAGAGCTTCTCCACGGCCGTCGTCATCGCACCCTACTACGGTTGTTGCACCCCCCGGATCGACCCGCCGCTTCTGAGCATCGCACGCGTTTTCAGCGCAACGACGCCGTTTTTTTCAGAGTTTATCACGGTCGCCGTCGTTCGGAACGTGGTACCGTGATAAGTGTCCAGGGTCGCGGTTTTTATACTGTTCAAGGTGCTACTGGGGTGCACAGGAGGCATCAGAACCAGTTGCGCCGCACTGGCCGCCCGGATTCTGCCGCTCGTTCTTTGTCCACAGATTTGGTCCGCGGCGGGTTTCAGCCGCGCCTTCCGACTTCGCTGCCGCCCTCAGGGCAGCAGCAGCAGCCGTCGCCGCTACCACGCCGACAGCCCGTCCCGTTGATGCCTCCCGCGCAGCTTCATCCGGGAGCGCCCCAGGTGGTCGCTCCGGCGCCTGCGGTCCCTCTTCAGTCGCCACCGCCTTCGGAGCTGATGGACGTCGACCCCTCAGCCGGGCCGCCTTCCCAAGCGGTGGCTGTGCGGCCTGTCCTGCTGCCGCTTTTCTTGGGCACCCCCAAGGAGTCTGACACCGCAGCGCCTTGTCCGGCGCCCACTCAGCAGCCGTCGACGCAGCGTCAGGAGACGCTGCCTCTCTTCGTGGGTCCCGACGCCCCGTCGCGTCCAGTACCAGAAGCTGCGCCCGTGGTCACAGGCGTGCACCCTGACCTCGGTTTTCAGTCGGTGTTTCCCGAGGCCCCGCGCAGCCAATGCTGGGGTGCGGACCGGGGACTGCCACCGACAACAGTCTCCGTCCCGGTCTCTTCTGCTACGCCTGCGGCCAGACCCCTCCCCCGCCGTCGACGCTCGCCACGTCATTATTCAACGACGGTGCGGCGATTTTGGGGGGAGGAGTGTTATATCCTAGCCAGTAATGCCACCCGAGCCCGCTGCCAAAAGGTTGGCAGCATCAAAGTCCGGACGCCGTCCGCATAAGCAGCGCCAGCGAGACAGGAAATCGCCGCAAGTCTGCGCGCGCCACCGCTGGCTTCTGGGTTCTTAAGCGCTGGAGTCGCGAGCGCTAGGACAGTTCTGTATTCGCCGCTCAGTTGTATACTCGCCACCGAATTGTGTACTTGCTAGTCAGTTGTGTGTTCATCGCAGCAGAGTTGTTGTTTGTCGTCAGCCGACGCTGACCTAGCCGCTCCGACTCGAACTAGACAGATTTCTGTAGACACGGAGTTCACTACTGTGTTTCTGTATCTTCGTTAATAAAGATAAGTACCGACTTTTATTTAATCAGAGTGTTTGGGTTTTCATCTTTCTGTTCACTGTTCCAGCGGACCGGTCGGCCCGCTATTAAAAGTGTGGCGGTGACTTCGTAAGCCGTTTCTACAGCGAATTGTTTGTCGCTACGAACGCCGCCACAAAAAAAATGAAGTTCGGAGACTCTCACAGGCTATTGGTTCCGTTCACATGCTAGTTATGATTATAATACACTAACTGAACCAGTCTGAAACAGCGATGGAAGGACTAAAAATATTCAAAAACGAAAATCAGTGCGAAGTAAAACTTATCAGAACGCGGCTAATATTTGGTATGACATCTGCCCACTGTGAAACTGAATACAGACTCCTGGCGTTGCGAGCACGAAACGCAGTAAGGAAAGTATACAGGCGGCTGGAGAATCATTCTAGCGACGACACAGGACAATGGGGAACTCCACTGACATAAACGATTTTGACGAAGGACGAATTGTTATGACCCTGCTTCTTAGAACAAGTACCTCGGGAAGGTGTAGCTGGAAGGGTGTTTCTGTGCTGCTGTCGTCAGTATATGTGCAAAGTATTTGAAGGACAGTGAAACGACGAGTGGGCGACAAGGTGTTGGACGTCCACGCCTTATCCACAGGATTGCCCGCTCTGTGAAGCAAGACAGAAGGCGAGCAATGGCAAATCTGGCGAGAGAGTACAATGCTGCTGCAGGCACAAGAGTTTCGTGTCACATCCGCCAGAGAACATTGTTGAACATGGGCAGTAGTAGACGTGCCATAAGTATTCTCATGTTGACTCAACGACGTAGTCAGTTACTACTGCAGTGGCACAGAAACATCGAGGCATGACCGTGCATTCTCGTCGAATGAATCACGTTTTTTGCTATACCATATCGATGGTCGTCTCCGCATACGTCGTCATCTGCGGGAATACCTGCTAGAAACAAGGACCTCGCCACTGAAGCAGGCCACTGGGGCAATATTATACTATGAGGACCTTCATCTGGGCTTCCATGGGACCTGTAATTATAGCCGAAGGCACCGTAACAGCTGTAGACTATGCGAACATTATTCTGGGCGCCGGCCGGAGTGGCCGTGTGGTTCTAGGCGCTACAGTCTGGAGCCGAGTGACCGCTACGGCCGCAGGTTCGAATCGTGCCTCGGGCATGGATGTGTGTGATGTCCTTAGGTTAGATAGGTTTAATTAGTTCTAAGTTCTAGGCGACTGATGACTTCAGAAGTTAAGTCGCATAGTGCTCAGAGCCATTTGAACCATTATTCTAGGCAACCTACATTCCTTGATGCTTGATGTCTTCCTCGACGGCAATACACTAGCGATTCTGCGTGAAGTGTATTCAACAAGTTCTTGATAGGTTCCCGAAGGTATGCGACACCAGGTGTCTACGCACAGATCACACAGTCCCCGCAAATTACGGCCGTTGGTTTGTGGGCGCGGACCAGGTGTTTCCCAATGAGATCTGATTATGCGAATTTGGTGGAGAAGACATCAACTTGGGCTCTCTATCATGCTCCTCAAACTACTATTGTACGATTTTGACTGAAAGATATGTAGTTCACCACGTAGCTGATATGGGAGATTATAATATGCGAAAGACTCTTTTTTTACTGAACATTTTTTGTATCGTTCGAGAGAGACTGCAAAGCATCCACTGGTGGGTCAACCAACGATTTCCGTGTACACCTGCAGGTGCTTGGAAGTGTGTGTAGGTGCGCGGAGAATCAGCAGGCGGACTACCGGCGTTCTTTGTATGATCACACTTAGCAGCTCGTCGTACCGGTATTGCTGGCAGACGGGACGTCGGGAGCCTAAAGCTGACTTCCTTGTTGATGTTGAGCTGCTTTAGGGTATCCATCACCACTCGTATTTTGCCGTAGCGCTCTCAATTTTCCAGAGTGGCCGCAGTATTCAGAACTTTCGTAGCGCCCACCAAGGATCCCGTTAAAGCTCTCAACACTGAATTCCTGTACGAGGCAGTCCGCGCGTGCGTTGCCGTCTGCACGTGGGAAACGGCAAAAGCCTGTTAACAACTGCAGTATTCAGCTCTCTGCTTCCCTACCGTGCAGTAGCCGCTGCCTGTGTCCCTACGCTTAAAAGCTGCTTCACACTGGGCCAGTAATGTCAAGTGAGTTAGTATCTGAACGTATGTACGATTTTCTTTATTCAAACAGTTCAGTGAACAAATGTAGGGATCCGATTTAGTAATTCGAATAATATCAGCTTCCTCCATCCCACCTCACTTACCTCTGTCCCATCACTGCACAGTATTTAAAACAATCTCTTTAATAGAATGGACTAGTGGCCTGTACTGATTCGTCTCTCTCTTTCCATTCGTCTATTTCTTGCAGATTGGCAACATGGCTCGTAGGAGTAATGATATTCTACTACAATTCTTTTGTATTCTCTGCCCTTTTTCTCAATCTAAGACCGATGCAAACACGCATCAGACGGAAGGCTCGTTCTTCATCATAACGTAAATTTTTGCCTAGTGAAAGTAGGTTATAATGTAACATAACAGACAGGTTAGCCCGTTTTACAGAGCGGGCAAACCTCTGTCCTTCATTTTCTATGACGAGACAAAACCCTTGTTACCTACTCGTGGATTCATCGTCCTCTAACCATTTTCCATAGACGCTCACTACAGTAGCACGTGAACCAGCTTCGTCTTTTCAGAGATACTGGCTCCCAGGCGCCGGGCTATAGAAATACGCTCTTTGTCAGAATCGTGTCTGTCAGTAGATCTATCCATTTGTGGCTCGTATCGTCGTTAGAATCATTTCCCGTTCGTCTCTGCTACGCTTGTCCTCATGTGCTTCCCTTGCCGCTTAACGTGCTGTCAACGTCTCCAGGCGACATTCAATATGCCGGTGGGCAGTGGTCATTAAGTATAAAACTATTTTATTAAAACACATTTTATGCGTTAAAAATTGCTATAGAATTTTATTTGCTTGTTATGTTCCACTCTGGTCTGCTTAACATTACTACAGGCTTGAGGTGCAAAATTGACTTTTTTTTTTTTTTGTACAATGTTAACAAAGTTTGCCTGTCCCTCGCACCAAGTGTAACAGAGAAACAATCGGATTTCGTTGAAAGTAACATTAGTCATAATCTAATTCACTCAGTGCTGCTTTTGTGATCCTTTTTCTAATTTTTAGCCAAAAACAGGCAACCGAGCTGCATCCACTATATCAGTCGATTCGTCCACGTTATGCGGAAAAATAGCTGCAGGGATCGAAGTCAATGTTAAATTGTGAAGTACGTCATAACACATAACCTCAAACCTCCTGATTACTGTATTTTCAAAAAGCTGTACGGATGTAATACTAAACATTATCTCAGTTTTGTTTTTGAAGCTATCAAATAATGAATCTGCAGCTTCTAAAAATTCAGTTTTGATTAATTCCTCGTCTTAGTACAGTTCTCGTTCTGTGCAAGAATTTTTGATTGTCAGTCAAACGCCTCAGTTACTGCCGTATACTTGTCTGATGAATTTAACAATGTTGATAGTTTGCGACCGAACCGCCGAATCTTTCCATCAGTAAATGGGGTATGTTCTCAAGTGACTCGGTTGTTTTAACCCCTCCACTGACAGAATGACCCGCTTCCTACTTCCGTATGTATAAAGCCAATACGGACTTGTAGCTGTCACGCCTTTGCGCTTACTGCTACGTATTTTAACCGTAAATAGCTCAGCCCTAATGGTAAGAGGTAGTAGTGAATTCACGTTATTAATCTTCGAAGACAGCACAGCTGCCACAAGCTCAGCTCACTTTTACTCCACTCCTACCCTCGCCATTGCACCACATTAACTAGGTGCTACATGGACCTTGCTAAATTCACTTGCGTATACATTTTTGACCGTTACTCGCCAGTATTTACCTAATGATTAGTACACTCCTAACCGGACTATTTCCCAAAGAGCTGTGATGATTGAACGGGTTCGATCCACGGCCTACAGTGCCCTACAGTTCACACGGTAACACTGCCTACCTGACCCACTTAACTTGGTAGTGAGCTTATGTATCCAATCACCACTGCTAGCAGCAGTGGATAATCCTATCAGCACGACGAGAGCAGCAGACTTACCGTCGAATCCTCCTGAAAATACTTATAACTACGGTCGCCAGCTCTGAAGGAGCAAAAGAATAAATCAATTTTTTGGCTCGTTTCAAAGTGAAATGGCTTGAGTTGAATTTAAACTTAATTCTGAATATTACTATTTCTGATCATTCTAGGTGATTCTACAAAGCAAATACTCTCTCAATTTCTGTGAGTTGGCTTGGTAATTACCACCAAGACAACTTATGCAACTTAGGTTAACAAAATTCTATCCTTCAACTTATTTAATGATTTTGGATATTACTCTTTGGACAATTGATATAGAATTAGTTAAGTGACTTTACTTGAAAGGTTACTCAGAAAAATTTAAGTAACTATAAATAGGCGACTCATTCTGGTGTGACCATTGCTCTTTTCAACATTCTTATACGCTAAAGTATTCTACACCCAAAAGAATTGTAAATGAAAGAGACGATGGTGGCCTCAGTCTGATTTCACTACACTATGTTTCAGGTTACTACACTTTACAATGAACAACATGCGTCGTAATTTAACTCATTACTATATTCTGTCTTCTGCACTTGCACAAAAGAAAACTGGTATTCTCCTTTTACATGTATACAAAGTTCGACTTAACAATTGCAAGCAGTCTTGCCTTGGGTAGACGTGTCGGTGCTGGTGGTGAGATGCATGTGGCTAACACAGCTCTTCACGCCTCATGCCCTCAATGGCGGCTGGAACTACGAGCTGTAGCACTCGTATAAGCTAGTGCACGTCCGGTCACGTCAACACTCCCCAGGCCATTCCATTGTTCAGTCCCTGTGTCTCCAGCTACCTCTAGCTACGCTCGTATCACCAAGAGTGGGGGCGTTCCCCTACCACCTTTTCACCGAAATCATTTAGTATTTAAGAATATTTATATTTATTACCCTGGAGTTCATACCAGTCATAATAATTTACTACTAGCGCCTTATAACATTAAATCATACAGTAATAACTTATAATTACCAAGAAAAAGAATACATTTGACTCCGAGAGCTTAGTGCATTGTCTGAGAGGCAGCGCTAATTCCCAGTTTCGCCAATAGATGGCATCAGGGTGCACTCCCTGGCAGTCTCACACCAGCGCGCCCGTTTCCGACGTGCGGGCTCCAAATTACTGTCAGCCCACCATCATTTCAGTTCCGTTACAAGTTGAGCATAAAGTTTGGATTGTAGCTGCCTTGCCTTTACTTTCCGTAGAGCAGAATCCAGAGGGAAATCCTATTCAGTCCCTGAGAAAACAGTTTTGAAGTGACTTTCTAGGTTCTGTTTCTTCCCAGCTGATACACTTGCATAGCACAGTAAACACACACGATGCATCAAACTATCTCCGTCAACAAATGTCTGAATAACCCGATAAATATTAGGTGCACAGTCTCAGGCGTGTACAATCAACTGTAAGGCCGACAATGTAGTGTTCCTGAGCAGGCGGAACAAGCAGTTGTCGCGAGGGCGGTCTGAGCTCAGTGCAGCAGTTCAGGTTAGCCGACCTGAACGTTACCACAAACTGTCGAAAATGTCCATGTGATTTAGCGATCAATGCTCTACCACGTTTCAACGCATTTCCGTAAAGTATGCGTGCCTGCTTTAATGTTCAACTTATTCAGATATGCTAATGTGTGCTCATTCTCTCCCAGCAAACGTCGCTCTGTTAACGTTTACAGAACCCATCCTAGGCACAACATTCCCAACTGTTGTGTCACGACGCTTTACTGTATGGAATCTGTCGCGAAAGTTTCTTCTTTCTTTTTAGTGTGACTGTAATAATTTATAATCAATTCAGAGACAGTCTGCACACGTCAGCGCCTGAAGTGGAGGGCTACTGTCCGTTCTGTTTGTCGGTAATTCGAGCGATGGTAGAAACCAAGAATGGTGGGTACTATGCTCTTCTCACTTGGTGAGAACAAGAGTAAAAATCTCCTCGTCACGACCAGTTTGTGTATATGGTTCAAATGGCTCTGAGCACTATGGGACTTAACTTCTAAGGTCATCAGTCAACTAGAACTTAGAACTACTTAAACCTAACTAACCTAAGGACGTCACACACATCCATGCCCGAGGCAGGATTCGAACCTGCGACCGTAGCGGTCGCGCGGTTTCAGACTGTAGCGCCTACAACCGCTCGGCCACCCCTGCCGGCGATTGTGTATACACGACCCAAGTAGGCAGTGGTGCAACATTGTATTTCAATTTTATGAGGAAGACACCTGGTAATATACAGTAATTCTATTGAACTCATCACTCTTTTCATAAATCAGAGATCGATTGCAAGCGATCGACGTACATGAACTCGATTGCTTCAGATGAAAGCTCCTTTGTAAAGTATAAAATAAAATGTTACCTAATAAAAGTGGATTCTGATGCAGCAGAACAGAACATTACAGACAGTTTTTGGTACGAATAGTTGTACTACGTATATTTAATATATCAGCTCCCATTCTGTAATTCAAATTTCCGCTTTTGGATTCCTTTTTAGGAATTATACTTAACATTGAGCCTGTGGTGTCACCGCCAGGCACTACACTTGCTAGGTGGTAGCCTTTAAATCGGCCGCGGTCCGTTAGTATACGTCGGACCCGCGTGTCGCCACTGTCAGTGATTGCAGACCGAGCGCCGCCACATGACAGGTCTAGAGAGACTTCCTAGCACTCGCCCAGTTGTACAACCGACTTTGCTAGCGATGGTTCACTGACAAAATACGCTCTCATTTGCCGAGACGATAGTTAGCATAGCCTTCAGCTACGTCATTTGCTACGACCTAGCAAGGCACCATTACCAGTTACTATTGATATTATGAATAATGTACCATCAAGAGCGACGTTCACCATTTATGGATTAAAGTTAAGTATTCCACCAGCTACGTCAGTTTTTCTAAAGTCTAATTTCCTTGTACTGTTCCAGCCCTTACGCCAGCCTGCGTGAGCTAAGACGCGTGCCTTTCGGCTTCCTCTAGTAAACCGGTGTTGGCTCTCCTGCCAACCCACAACATTGGCGACGAGACAACACCACGTTCATAACTATACTGCCCTGATTTACTTGTGTAATGGCTTCGCCACCATCTTCAGATATACTGTCCGAATTTTATTGCTTACAGAATCAGCAGACGCAGGCCTTACTGGATGCCCTGAGACAGCTCGTCCAGGATCAACGTGCAATGCAAAACGATGTGGCAGCCGCCGCTCCACCGCTAACACAGCCACAATACGCAGTTGCACCTACTTTTCGTTCTTTTGATGCCGCACTGGAAAGCTGGACGGAGTGGTCACGCCAATTTGGATTCCATCTCGCCGCCTACAGAATTCAAGGTAACGAGCGGCAGCCTTTTTTGTTATCTTCCGTCGGGGTGACCACGTACCATGTGATAGTCAAATTATTTCCCCGACGCGACGTAGCAACTCTGTCCTACTACGAAATTTTGTCTGCATTAGATGCATATTTCAAGGAATCAGTCAATGTCGTTGCCAAACGGTACACCTTCTTTCGTACAAAACGCACGGCAGGTCAGACTTATAGGGAGTGGGTTGCAACCTTGCAAGGCCTTACTAGGGATTGTGCTTTTGAGTGTCAATGTGGACTCCCTTATTCAGATACTATGGTGCGTGATGCAATTGCACAGAACGTTTCTGATGTTCGTATAAGGGACAGATTTTGAAACTTGTCAGTCCCGCCCTTCAACAAGTGATGGACATACTGGATCGGCAGGACACACTTTACTTTGCTCAGGAATCATTTGAAACTTCGCCACCCGTGTGTCAGGTTAACCGGCCCGCCAGGCGAGCTGCACGGAACAGTAAACAGTCCTCGCGCCCGGCCGCGCCACTGCCGCCAGGCTCTCAGCCACGTGTACTGTGCTGGCAAGCAAATGCAGTGCTAAAATCCTGCCTGCGGTGTGCTACTAGGCATTCGCATGAGAATTGCCCGTCACGCCAAGCTATTTGCTTTTACTGTAATAAAAAGGGACCTGTTCAAAGTGTTTGCCAGAAAAAGCTCAGAACAGAAACTCAAAATCATTCCAGGCCCTTTGCTTCGCGCCGGAATCGGAATTGAACCAAGGATACTCAGGCTCGCGAAACTTCGCCCATGGAAATTCATGTAGTTCATTCCACTCTGCCCAGTGCCACTCTCCCTAACAGTGACTGTGTTCGTCCCACAAATAGTGTGCGTCGACATCGCAGGAACTCCCGTCAAGTCGCAAGTGATTTTGTACCAGTGTCAGTTCATGTTGCACGAGACAGTCGCTCTTGTCGTCAGCAGGACAATAAACTTTTTGTGGACTTGGACATTAACAGCAAAGTGATACCATTCCAGCTCGATACCGGGGCTGCAGTTTCACTGATCAATCAAGACACTTACAATCTGATGGGCACACCTCCGTTGCGTGCTGCAAATGTTAAGTTAACTACCTATTCAGGTCACGAGCTCCCTGTGTTAGGACAGTGCAGCCTTCTTGCAACATACAAGGGACAAACAAAACTTGTGTCATTTTACGTCCTTCGTTCTTCTGCAGTGAACTTGTTTGGTTTCGATTTATTTCAGTTGTTTAACTTGTCTATAGTAAATCAGGTCCTATCAGTGAACCAGACTGTGCCTTCAGACAGTGTTTCTCGTCTATGTGAAGAATTTGCAGACATTTTTGCACCAGGCCTTGGTTGCGCTAAGAACTATAAAGCACATTTGGAACTGAAAGTAAACGCGCAACCGAAATTTTCAGAGCGCGCAATGTTCCCCACGCATTGCGTGATGAGGTCGCAAAAACATTACACGATTTGGAATCACAAGGTGTAATTGAACGTGTGCAGGCTTCTCTCTGGGCATCACCCTTAGTAATTTTGTCAAAACCTTCCGGAAAATTGAGACTTTGTGTGGACTTCAAGGCAACAGTGAATCCACAACTAGTGACTGAAACTTTTCCTTTACCCCGCCCGGAAGATCTTTTTGACAAACTGTGCCCGGGTCAATATTTTTCGAAGTTGGACCTAGCAGATGCGTACTTACAAATACTGGTGGACGAAGAATCCCAGCGCGTTTTGGTGGTTAACACGCATCTTGGTTTGTATCGATTCAAACGACTGCCATTCGGGTGTGCATATGCCCCTGCATTGTTTCAGCAATATCTACAAACTGTTTGTGCGTCGGTCCGTACTGCAGCAAACTATCTGGACGATATTGTGATCTCCGGAAAGACGGAAGAAGAACATTTAGCCAATCTCAGAACATTATTTCAAGTCTTGCGACAAAATGGTCTTCGCTTGCGGAAGGACAAATGTGTTTTTTGTTCGTTACTTACCCTATCTGGGACATGTACTCAATGCCCAAGGCATACATCCCACTCCAGAGCACCTCCGTGCCATACAAGACTTGCCTTCGCCGCAGAATTTGAAGCAGCTACAGAGTGTGCTGGGAAAAATTAAGTATTATCACCGTTATATCCCACACGCCTCTTCCATTTCAGCTCCGCTTCATCGGTTACGCCGTAAAGGTGTTCCGTTCGTCTGGACGACGGATTGCGAACGCGCCTTTCGCCAGTTGAAATCGGCGTTGCTTTCCAATACTTGCCTTACGCCATTCGATCCCCTGTTGATGGTGGATGCATCGGATTTCGGGATCGGTGCTGTGCTTGCGCACAAAGATGGATCGCACGATCGCCCTATTGCATTTGCGCCCAAATTGCTCTCGTCTGCGCAACGAAATTATTCACAGATCGAGAAAGAAGCATTGTTTCTCGTATTTGGTGTTACAAAGTTTCATGATTTCTTGTATGGTCGTCACTTTACCATCCTCACAGACCACAAACCTTTGACATCGCTTTTTCATCCGACCAAGCCTGTACCTCCACATACAGCGCAGAAATTCATTCGCTGGTGTATTTTCCTCTCGCAGTACCGCTACGATATCTTGTATCTGTCCACTGCTAAGCACGGAAACGCTGATGCGTTGTCCCGTTTGCCTGTTGCTGAGGATAGAGCATTCGATTCCTCCGAACTTGCTTGCATGTTCATTGATTCGGAAACCGACGACGTGGTCGAATCGTTTCCGATTGATTTTCGTCGTGTAGCTACAGCCACAGCTGCCGACCCTGTCCTTGCTACCGTTCTGCGTTTTGTTGTTATGCAATGGCTCTTGTCAAAGTCACGGATCGGGGATTTGCTGTTGCGTTCGGATAATCATCAGTCCAGGGTCGTGGTCCCACGTTCGTTACAGTCCTCTGTTTTACAGCTTCTCCACCAAGGACATTGGGGTATAGTGCGAACGAAACAACTTGCTCGTCAGCACTGTACTTGGTTCGGAATCGATGCTGCGATTACGAATATGTGCTCTTCTTGCAGGGTGTGTGCCGAACAACAATCAGCACCACCGCGGAAATTTTTGCATGGCCAAAAGCCACTTCCCGTTGGCAACGCTTACACATCGATTTTGCTGGTCCATTCTGGAATCCTCGATGGTTGGTTGTGGTAGATTCATTCAGTAATTTTCCTTTTGTTGTCCAGATGTCTTCCACGACGTCATCTGCCACCATCCAAGCGTTATCCGCTATCTTTTGCATCGAAGGTCTTCCACAGACTATTGTTTGCGACAATGGCCCACAATTCATGTCCGCAGAATTTGGAATCATTCTGCAAGGCCAATGGTATTCAACATCTGACGTCAGCGCCGTTTTCGCCACAGTCAAACAGTGCCGCTGAACGATTGGTCAGGACTTTCAAGTCACAGATGTTGAAGTTGAAAGAGTCGCATTCTCGGGAGAACGCGTTATTGCTCTTTTTGTCCTCGTATCGCTCTCAGCCCCGAGATGGTCGCTCGCCGGCTGAGTTGCTCCACGATCGCCCTCATCGAACCTTGATGTCTTTGCTACATCCGCCGCATCAGGTTCCTGTGCAGCGGCAGACACCTGCTTTTGCCCCAGGCGACGTTGTCTACTACCGCCACTATCGAGGTTCACGGCGTTGGCTCGAAGGGCGCATTCTTCGCTGCCTCGGCGGCGCTATGTATCTGGTTTTGGGGGCCTCTGGTGAGGTGCGTCGGCATCTCAATCAGCTGCGCCTCTGTCGTCGCACGGGATCTGCCGCTCCCCGTCTGCTTTCAGCGACGGTGCCTTCCGGTGAGCGCTCTGGGGACCCATCTACTGGCTCGCCTCGGCCCCAAGTGTTACCGACGCTGCCTTCCATTTTGCCCCAAGGCGACGCGCCGCCGCCGCCGCCGCCGCCGCCGCCGCCGCCGCCGCCGCCGCCGCCGCCGCCTGTTCTCCCTCCGGCGACGCCCGCAGTGGACGCGTCGCTGCAACCGCCGGGCGCCTCCCTGGGAGCCTTTAAATCGGCCGCGGTCCGTTAGTATACGTCGGACCTGCGCGTCGCCACTATCAGTGATTGCAGACCGAGCGCCGCCACACGACAGGTCTAGAGAGACTTCCTAGCACTCGCCCAGTTGTACAACCGACTTTGCTAGCGATGGTTCACTGACAAAATACGCTCTCATTTGCCGAGACGATAGTTAGCATAGCCTTCAGCTACGTCATTTGCTACGACCTAGCAAGGCGCCATTACCAGTTACTATTGATATTATGAATAATGTACCGTCAAGAGCGACGTTCACCATTTACGGATTAAAGTTAAGTATTTCACCAGCTACGTCCGTTTTTCTAAAGTCTAATTTCCTTGTCCTGTTCCAAACCTCACGCCAGCCTGCGTGAGCTAAAACGCGTGCCTTTCGGCTTCCTCTAGTAAACCGGTGTTGGCTCTCCTGCCAACCTACAACAGAGCCACCTCTTATTGCCAGTGACGTAATAGGTTTTATGGGGAATAGTTCTCATGAACTAATACAACCTATGCTGATTCGGGAGGGAAGTTCAACTTAATTTTGACAGTGTTTTAGGAAAGCCTTCTGAAACAATTGAGGTAAAGGGGTGGACAAAACTCTGGAAACACCAACGCACAACACATTTCCATGCCTAATACGCTGCAGGAAAACCGTTGGTGTTCAAAACAGCTTCCAGGCGTCTTGGAATGGATAAAGACAGGTGCTATGTGGTTTTGAAGGGAAACGTATACCATTTTTCCTGCAAAATAGTAGCATGTTCAGGTAAAGATGATGAAGTTGATAAGTGACCAGGCAACTTCTCTCCAAAGTAGGGTGCAAAGGCTCAATAATATTGAGATATGTTGAATGTGGTGGCCAGAGTAGATGCGACAATTCACCCTCATGCTCACAAAGCCAGTCCTGGGCGATGCCAGCTGTGTGAGTATGGGCCATGTCGTCTTAGAACACAGCATCACCATTTGGGAACAGAAATTGTACCACTGAATGAACCGAAATGGCCACATATTCCTTGGCAGTAATGATACCTTGCAGTGTAAACATTGGTCCCATGGAATACACCGACATGGCTGTCCAAATCATCACCGAAGTCCCGCCATGTTTCACACTTGGCACGTAGACTTGGAAACAGTGTGAAGCAAGATCCATCTGACCAAATGACTTTCTTTCATTGCTTCATAGTGGACTTTCTATGGCTTCGGCACCACGTTTTCCTTTTATGAGTATTTGCATCAGTGATGAGTAGTTTTGTAATTCCAGATTGCCCTGACATTCCCTGCTTATAGAGCTCCCTTCGTGTTATTTTGATTCTGACAGGTTCGCGAGTGCGACAGTCAGTTCTGCAGAAACTTTTACAGCTGTCATCCTCTAATTTTTCGTCACAATCCTCTTCAATAACCTATCTGTCACGATCACTCAACACACACTTTCATCCGCATTGTGACTTAGTAGATGATGATTTTCCTCTTTCCCTTACACTGTATAAATCATGGGATATGGTGCCTCTCGAAACACCAAACACTTCAGCTCCGCTTGCTCTGAAAGCAAACACCATACGAACACAAATAAACTGCCCAAGTTCGAAGTCACTTAGCTACGATATAGTGCAGCCATAAACATAGTGAACATTTGAGAGACTGCAGGGCAGTCTCACTTCTAATACGGTGTTGTGCTGCGTAATATTCTTAGGGAAGTTGGTCTTTATATATATAAAAAAAGAAGAAGGCTCTGAGCACTATGGGACTTAACATCTGAGGTCATCAGTCCCCTAGAACTTAGAACTACTTAAACCTAATTAACCTAAGGATATACCACACATCCATGCTCGAGGCAGCATTCGAACCTGCGTCCGTAGCGGTCGCGCGGTTCCAGACTGAAGCGCCTAGAACCGCTCGGCCACACCGGCCGGCGGTCTCTATTACTTGGTGCTATTCCTGGATATGATCTGACTTCATACATCACGATGAAATGGTGGGCAGTAGTTAATGCTCTGGCTTGTGTGCTATAGTGAAGGAATAGTGGTAAGCTTTACCTGCATTCAAAGGAAGAGGGTGCCAAACTGTTCGGCGGCTGAGGGCCAAGGGGATCGTCTTTTCTGTGAAACCTGGGTGAAAACATTTGTGGACTGCCAAGTTCCACGGTCTCATTGTGCAGACACGTTGGATGGCGCCGGTCGGTCGGCGGCAGCGGCCAGGCAGGCTGACTAGTGCCGAGGAGTCGCCGCTGCAATGGGCAGAAGACCGGCAGTAAAGCAGAAGATGGATCCTTGTTATGCAGGAAGCCAATGAGACGACTGTGTGTTTCTGCGAATTTCCGTGGGACAGGTCAGTGGTGTCCAGACGTCCAGATTCTGTTACAAAACATATTTGTGAAGGTATGATGCTTTTAGCGAGTTTATGGCCGTTCTTTGGAAAGTTCGAAATGGACACAACGGGGGAGATAACGAACTCTTTATGGAGGGCTGTGGTTCCATCCAGGTCATGTTTTAGCAAACGCGCAAGAAAGAGGCCGCGAAGCTGAATCATTTTTCCTTTAATCCCAATTAACTTTAAAGTCTTTGGTTGGTCAAATCTGTGTATGCAGAGCAAGGGGCGCTCTCCCAGCTTCGAATGCCGCGCTCCAGCTCGTGATTGACTTGTGCTAATGTGGGAGTGGTCTAAGATGTAAATGTGCTACGCTACCGAGCTGGCGAGGAAAGCTGATAGAAAGAGAAGAGGCACTCTTGTACTGGCGCTTCACTGGTAAAGAACTGCAGGTCTTTACCTAAATGGTGAGACTTGTAACCTTTGCTAGTGTGCTACTTAGAGCCTGTGCCAGTCACCATCTGAACCATCAGAGGTACTGCTTCTAGCATCACACACGCAACGAGTGATGCGTGGGTGTACTTATTTGTTTTGAGTCGGCCGTCTAAACATTTGACGTATTCCGTCACACATAGTCGTGGCGCGGAGTCATATTGATTTGGCAGACCAGCAAACAGGTCCACCTGCACTCTGGAATCCATCGGGGTTTCAGAGACTCATAGGGAAGTACTTGCGTTCCGAATGAGGCGAACGCGAGACCGCGTACTTCAATTTTTTCGGGTGCGCGTCATTAATAACAGATTGCTGCTTTCCATGACTCCTGTCGCCGAACGCATCGTGGTGTGCCGGCCTGACCAGCAGGAGTGTAAAGTATTCGTTACTATGGCATAGGGCTCCAATATATGCTTCTTAACACCCTGTTCTTTGGAACCATATTTTTCTTTATGGAATAGTAGAGTATAGATGCTTGATAGTAGCGTAGTTTTTGGGCCATGCCACGGATTCACATGTATGAAGACAGATAAAGCGATTAGTGTGTCATGTGTCGATCCCCAGCTGATCACTTTGTCCACCATAGGCCGCATATTAGTGAAAACGTTTGTCAAATAAAAATGTTTGTGTGATGTTTCTTTAGCCATTTTTTTTCGTCTTGTGATGTTAAGAACGAATAAATCTATTGTTATTTAGACCACAACTTCTCCCATTGTTCTGATTAACATTACCTTTCCCATTTTTATTAAAGTCTTGATTACAATTGAAAGTAGGAGGCTTGTACATTGTTCTACATTTATTTTCAAGCATGAATTTCTCGCAGTGTTTCCATATTTTTATCCAACCCCTGCAGCACGTAGGCCCGTCCACTGTGCCAGTAAATATCGTGGCCCAACACTTGTCAGTCAATTCTTTGTATCTCTATCCTTGTAGTATATGGTTACACGGACTTCGGCTGTTCAATGTGAAATGAAAATTAAAACACCTGCAGCCATTTCTTTTGCATTTAATTTGATTACTCAACGAGTGTCAGTGTTTCATTACACCATCTACAGGCCACTTGACCAACGTAAATTGGGAGGAATCCAATCTCGTGTGCAGTTGTAACAGGAGCCAGTATTAATTAACCGTTGTCTGCAGATCTTTGGTCTACATGACAGTATCACTTCGTTTGTCAACCGACGACTCGTCGGTTCGTTCGGTTCGTCGGTTGATGTATGAAGTGATAATGTCGTGTAAACCAGAGATCTACGAACACCGGTTATTTAATATTTTCTCCTCTCTGTGACTTACGTTCGTCAAGGGACCTGAAGATGGTGTGATGGAACACCGAAACTGGTTGCGTAAATAAATTAAATGCATAAGAGATGGTTGCAGGTGTTTTAATTTTTATTTCACTTGACCGCCAGTCTCGCTAAGCCTTTGTAAGGTGCCACTAACCAGAATAGTGGCTTAGTAGGGTAATTTACAAATATTTCGACCTAACTCGCTGAGCTACGATGAAATGAAGCCCCTGCCGCTGCATTTGCCATCTAGCGATGACAGGCGTAAGGCTGATCGACTTTCGCGTCACGCCTTCGCATTCTCCTTACGAAAATTCCCTGACACTATATGCTTACGACACGTACAGCATCTGTGTTGTTTCAAAGCAAAATGATAGACGTAACTGAGGCACCATTGCACTTCCATTGTTTAGGATGATGTTTCAGTACCCCATAAGCTATCCATTGAAGTGTTCCACAGAACAATTCGAAATTTGCGTAACAACAATAGCCATATTACCGGCTGTACCGATTTCTTCTCACGACACTTCCGCGAATATTACCATTAATACACTGAAGAGCCAAAAAAAAAAAATTGCACTCCTGTCTAATACCGCGCAGGGCCCAGCGAGCACGCAGAAGTGCCGCAAAACGACGTGTCATGGACTCTAATGTCTGAAGTAGTGCTGGAGGGAAATGACACCACGAATCCTGCAGGTCTGTCCATAAATCCGTAAGAGTACGAGGGGGTGGAGATCTCCTCGGAACAACACGTTGCAAGGCATCAGAGATATGCTCCATAATGTTCATGTCTTGGGAGTTTGGTGGCCAGCGGAAGTATTTAAACTCAGAAGACTGTTCCTGGAGCCACTCTGTAGCAATTGTGGATGTGTGGGGTGTCGCATTGTCCTGCTGGTATTGTCCATGTCCATCGGAATGCACTACGGACATGAATGGATGCAGGCGACCAGACAGGATGCTTACGTACGTGTCACCTGCCAGAGTCGTATCTAGACGTATCAGAGGTCCCATATCACTCCAACTTCACCCGCCTCACACTATTACAGAGCCTCCACCATTCTGAACAGTCCCCTGTTAACATGCAGGGTCCATGGAATCATGAGGCTGTCTGCATACCAGTACACGTCCACCGGTTCGATACAATTTGAAACGAGACTAGTCCGACCAGGCAACATGTTTACAGTCATCAATGCAGTAATCAAGGGTACACGAGTGGCTCTTCGGCTCCGAAAGCCCGTATCGACGATTTTTTGTTGGATGGTTCGCACGCTGACACTTATTGATGGCCCAGCATTGAAATCTGCAGCAATTTGCGGAAGGGTTGGACTTCTGTCACGCTGAACGATTCTCTTCAGTCGTCGTTAGTCCCGTTCTTTCAGGATCTTTTTCCGGCCTCAGTGATGTCGGAGATCTGATATTTTACCGGATTCCTGATATTCACGGTACACTTGTGAAACGATGGTACGGGAAAATCCCCACTTCATCGCTACGGCGGAGATGCTGTGTCCCATCGCTCGTGCCCTGACTGTAACATCACGTTCAAACTCATTTAAATCTTGATAACCTGCAATTGAGGAAGCAGTAACCGATCTGACAACTGCGCCAGACCCTTGTTGTCTTATATAGGCGTTGCCGACCGCAGCGTCGTATTCTGCCTGCTTACATATCTCTGTATTTGAATACGCCTGCCTATAGCAGATTCTTTGACGCTTCAGTGTAGCAAAAGGGACGAAAGCAGACGAAATCAAAGCATCTGCAATTGTTACTTAGCAAAGCGTGTTGCTATAACTCAAAAACTGATAAAAAGTGAAAAATTACAATAGCGAATGCGAAATCACACAAAGATTTAAACTTAAAACACAAGGCTAAGACATTCTCAAAAGTCTTGGAATTCTCCCGACTGGCATCTTGCCATTATTGATATCGCTAACAGGGAAAAATCGTCGAGATTCTCGGTTCTCGGAATGAATGAGATATCTACAGAGATAATTAAGTTTGTGCGGAACCCTCGGACCGCGAGTCCTACTCGTATTTGTCCAATTTTTTTGGTTACCCATTCACATCGTGAACGGAAGTTCCTCCTTGACAACTCTTTCTATTCCATAGAAGAGTTTCTATTATTGTAATGTGTGAAAGGTAGTCTGCAGGAATTACTAAACCACATCTGTATGTCTTAAAAAATAAAGAAAAGGTAAGGCCTTGTAAATGATCAACTTGTAGGAGTATTTACAAAATAATTTGTGATGTTTATAAAAAACGGCTCGTTCCACATTATTACCATTTATCGTGCAAATGATCCATGGAACACGAAACTAACAATCTAACTAGTTAACTCTCCCGGACAAAACCTATTATGTCACTGTGAATAAAGAGTGGTTCTGACTTCCAGTACATGTTAGTACAGCTGAGGATAAATTCTAAAAGAGAAACCAAATATGAAAATTTGAACTCCACGAAGGAAGCTGGTAAGTAAAAAGGCCGATATCGAACTGGACGAAAAATTTCAATCAGTCTTATGCAGTGGCCAAAAGTGACTGTTATGTTACAGAATAACCAACTTTTATTAGATAAAAATTTAGGTTATGACCAACAAATAGCCTTACTTCTATAGAAATTTATTAAGAATAGATCATTTGGTCGCAGTCGGTCTCGTACTTATGAAACATTTTGAGAGTTCACTGGAATTACAGAATGCTCAGATAACAGTTTGCAGATGACTGACGGGTTCTCCCTACAGCGTAAGACAAGCTGATGCTGTTGTCATGGAGAGGTGTGCAGTGCTTCTGTGAGATCCCTGAATACCAGCCTAAATCGAATTTTTCATGTTTGCAGCACTGGTAATTCGGCGTGGAAGTTCTTCTTAGCATGCCAGTGACTGGCAACTGCATCTGGCATTACCGTTGGTCTGGTGCAGAATAAACCGGAGCACAGATGTGTGCCAGTTGACTCACCCTGATATCACCTGCCACACTCGGGGTCGCAAGCATAATCAGATGCTAATCCTTAATTAACTTGCGGGAGTTGCACGCTCCAAACTCGGCATCCCAGCGGCTTGTGAGAAATCTGGTTAGCGCGCTGTCGGAATCCCGCCACATTCGTGTATTACACTAACATTCTCAACAAAAGAAATGTTGCGTTCTGTATCAGATATTTTATTGCTTGAAGAATAATCTGGGTTTATAAAAGGTCGACCATGCAAAGAAGACATTTTCCCTTGAAAATACTGACTGAAAGAAGGCGAGAATTTAACTTGCTTCTTTGATTACGAAAAGATCTTTGACACAGTCAAAGATACCTTCTATGAGACACTGATTAAACTAGTATATCATCTCCATCTTGAGGAAGCTATAAAAAAACTTGCACCATCGCATACATATGACATTCTGAACATGAAATCTAGGCCGTCTGAAGAAATTTGTTTGCACCGAGGAGTACATCACGGCCGTATCTTATCCCCCACCGTTTGTTTTTTAATATTTGCGTGGATGATATAATTACAGGATGGAAGCCCAGGAATTAACGAAAATGAAATAATATGTATAAATACAGTGCTATTTATTGATAATCAGGTTATTATTCAGTAAACAGAGGAGAACGTCCTCTGATACGTGTTTTAACTTCTTTCATTTTTAACATATCTTTTTGGGGTATAACATGAAAATATTTTTGCAAAAGACGAAGATTATGGCTTTTAGAGGCTAACATCCAGTTCGAAAAAAATTAATCCTAGATAATAGACCTACTGAACAAGACATTCGAATTGATATTGTTCACAAACTGAATAGGTACCATACTACATGTGGAACAATCCGATGAACATCATCTATGAAGGCGATAAAAGCAATAGGAATGAAATTTCGCAAAGCGGTAGCTGTGCCAATTTATTTCTGCGACTCATAGACGTAGGTAAATATTTTAACGAAATTCAGGGATAAGAAATGAGATTTCTCAGAAAGGTTACACGAAGATGGCAGCTATTAAACTGACGATCTGTGGGGAAAATTGGATATTTTTAAAACAGAAGACAAAGTCAACGAAAATAAAGGTGGATGGTTCCCACACCTATACAGAATGGAAGCAAGAAGAATTCCAAAAGATTTGTTGTCACATAGACAGAATGGCAAAAAAGACATCGGAAGATCAAAGAAACGTTGGCAACCACTTCCTCTGTGACCGGAACGGTCCAATGGCCTATTCCTTGAAAGAAGAAGAAGAACCATCATATGCGAAAGAAATTTTACAGTTTACACGATACACTCTTTAAACAATGGTTTTGGTTTACTCACCAACTGAATACTATTTAGGTGTACAGCTCAACAGTCCTCACGAAGAGGATGTGAAATTAATCCCCAGTTGGGATCAGTTCGTTGCTAACTAACCACCATAAACGAGTACACGACATTAAATTTGTATGTGGCTCATCTATAAATTAGGGTTTCGGCCATACACTTGTTTTAAACCCTTGTAGAAGCATCGACCTTTCATAAGGCATATTAATTTGGCAAAAACAGTCAGTGAAAACTGTATATAGCAACACTGGTTAATAACTGTATTAATAAAATAAAGGTGATATTAAAAGGATGATCCCTCAGGGCAATGATGTGGCCTAACTGTATTATTAAAGTTCGCTATCAGTTTATTCAAATCAACCACAAAGTTACTTCGAATGATGGTCTTGCACAAGCTGATATTTAAACACAGTAGAGATATGATACATCAACTGATTCATTTAGTATAGCAAGCAGAGTGCTCGCAGGCAGTAACGAATGGAAACCGAAGCCGTCGTGCAGTGCACCAAATCGCCCAAAATAAATACAATTCCTTAAGACCAATAAGTTCATTCAGACTATATATAGTAACCAGTTCAACATGGCAAAAGTTCATTCACTGATAGCTCTGCTAACATTCATTGTTCAAATATTTTCTAACTCCCGAACTGAAATATTTCCTAATCCGGAAAAGGTGCAAATCTACATGATTGTACAGAGTAATTACCAAGTCCCATTACGACATATCTCGTCCACAAAGTCATAGATGGTCGCGCTGTATTAATGTGCAATCATGGCTGAGGACAACTTTGAGGTGGTGTGACTGTGTATACACCATAGTTATCATAACAGAGTATGATTCTCCTCCACGTACAATATGAAATACTCGTCAACATTGCTGGTTTGATGGCAATAAATGCACGTCGCACAGCACCCTTAAGTTTGTCAGCTATTTCGTAACGTATGGCAGTAACCTCCTGTTTAACGAATCCTTATAATGCAGTGTCGCAAGATGACAGATTAGGACTTCAGGGTAGCTACTCCAAAGTTACAGGGAAATGGATGGAACCACATCCCGTCCATTTATCAGGAAATACCTCATTGAAGTAGTCTGTAAGGCAGTAGCATAATGGGCTATTGCTCCATCCTGAACGAACCACAGCTGACAGAGCAGTCCCCGATATTGCGGATGTGGTATAAATCGATCAAATAACATGGTGAGGTACGCAAGGTGGTTCGCAGCACAGTTAAAGAAATATGGATCTATCAAGTTGGTTGCCGTCATGGCAGCCCAGAGCATGACATGTGGTGGGTTGTGTCCAAGTTACTCACAAAAACATGAGTTTTCTTTACTCCAGAAATAAATGGTTCTTGCTTTTCACTGCAATATATTGCACACTCGTCCGAGAAGAACACATTCCCGCTTGAAAGAAGAGCTGTAAGGACATCGAGCAACCACCCACAAGCCTGATAAAGTTTTTGCATGCCATTATCACTCAATTTGTTTACAAACGAAAGTTTGCAAAGCCTTTAACTTCGAATAATTCTTTATGTGTTTTTGTAATGACGAGTATGGAGCTTCCAGTTCTTGTGACTACTTCCGAGTACCTGGTTTTGCGAACGTTCGACAAACTCTGCAGCTTGCACACACGTTTTCAGTCGCGTTGGTGGTTCTCCTGAGCGGGTCCTATCTGTTAGGCAACAAGCTGCAAAGAGCTTTTTCTCCAACCGTAAAGTTGTTAGTTTCGATCGAGAAATCTTTTAAAATCTTACAGCTAAATCTTACCGAATATCTCTCATTTATTTTCTGGTATGGCGTAATTCGTGAGCCTAAGTGCTCATTACGATCCATTCCTCCACCAGTGGACTGATCAGCCATGTTTTAGATGTCAATCAGTACCTGCAACAATAAGGAACAATAATTCATTAACACCTATATAATAATTAGGGGATAATGGAACTAGCCGGCCGTTGTAGCCGACGGTTCTAGGCGCTACAGTCTGGAACCGCGCGACCGCTACGGTCGCAGGTTCGAATCCTGCCTCGGGCATGGATGTGTGTGGTGTCCTTAGGTTAGTTAGGTTTAAGTAGTTCTAAGTTCTAGGGGACTGATGACCTCAGAAGTTAAGTCCTATAGTGCTCAGAGCCATTTGAACCATTTTTTTGATAATGGAACTCTGTTAATAACTTAAATTTATGTAGCTAACCGTGCCGCACATACCTTACAAGGCAATTTTACCCACCAAGACACAAACATCAGAAGACCATAAAACGTGTTCTGGTCGTCTATTTTAAAATTTCATCGCATGGTCAACCATGAAAGTAAAGTGATCATCTTGCACCTAGACCATCATTCTTAAGAGTCCACCACCATTCTTAAGTGTCCACGTTTTACAGTATTTATATATTTCAAACATACATTACATACAATTTTAGATAATCTGCAGACTGATATCACATTATTACACGCTAAACATCACAGAGTGATCATCTTTAATTTGGACTGTATACGTTATAAACAGAACGGCAAAAAGCTAGTCAAACTCTTATCTTTATTCAACTTGTCGGTTGTGTACTACGTACTTAAACACTCATCTTACAAATATTAACTTATTAAATTCTCATTAAATAAACACAAACAAACTGAGATAACAGCGCAAACCATTTATGCTGATGTTGATCTACAATCTGTGTATGGAGAACTCTTTATTTTGGCACTATTTTCAGAGATATTAAATAATTTATTTATAACTATTCGTGTATCTGTTCGACAATAAAATAAATATGCTCATTTTATAGTTAACGCTGAGACCTATCCAATGTGCGTCGTACGCATATATAGCGTGTCTGTAGCTCTTTATATTGATTTTGTAACAATTTCACATGTAACGGTTAATAACTATGTTAATATTTACCTCATGAATATTAAATTAGTTTCAGTGAATTCGTATCTTTATTGTGATTTCAGTGGTTCCATCAGATTTTCTGTATCATGTCTGGAAGTGGTTTTCATGTATTTAATGATTATTCGAAGCTTTTAATTTTAGTGCAGACAGAGCCTGATCATATTGCTTTGCGTTCATAAGCATTTGGCGGTGCAGTGTACCTAATCGTCACGGAAATTCCATGTTGGGAACACACAGCAGCTTGGCCGCCTGACTGCAACCCCAACTCCTGCGACTTGGAACGCTCCTCAGCTCCCGCTTACCCAGCTGCACGACGCGCTACCAAACCTGTCCTTTCAGAATACCTTGCACAGCAGTCACATGGCTCAAAAAGTTACAGTGCGCTCAACTATTTCGCTGCATCAATGTCGTTACCTTCACACCAGACAGAAACAATACGTGCTATCTCGAAAATATGAGCATGTATGTTAGTCAAAATGTCTGCTTACCACTCACATCGATAAAGTACCTAGACCATCGCCACAACTGTCCGCCTTCATATAAGGCTGCTTCTTATTTTACGGTGACTGCCGACGTCAGTCACATGGTGTCAAAAAAGCCCTATGCCTGAATTGTGGCGTGTCTTATGAATCAAACTAAGTGTCATATAATTTTTAAGTTATGCTCATTATCTATTATACGGATAACTCATGCACCCAAATGACTATCCTATTCCTCACAAATTGCCGGCTCTATTTACACGCAAACTGTGTTTATAGTATATCAACTGAACCGGTTTGATATGGAGCTAGAACATGTACGTAACAGCTTAAATTGAGCCCCACCACACTGCGATGGTACATTCTGGTTTACCAGAAAAAAGCAACGTTCACGAAAATTCGACTAAATACGTACCACGCAAGGACCACAGAACTCAATTCCATGGGTAGTATCCGAAAGCTAGTTAAACTATCAAGCGTTCGGGATACTTACATGACTCGTCTCACTTGAATAAATGTCTAAAATTACCTTTAAGTTGGTTTATTGTCTCTAAAACACGGATACGGCTATCAAGTCCGTATTTAATATCCCAGCGTCAATTATGCAGTGTTACCGAATGTCTCTGTTATAAGTTTACACAGGAAAGCAACCAGAAGATATTTAGTTCGATCCCATTTTTTGACGGCCTAAACAGTCCCTGAACCACGACTACTTGCGAGTTAACACATTCATCCGTTCTGTAGGCTTCTTTACAAGAAGTGCTCCCCATAAAATCTCGTAATCAGCACAAAAAACACGCCATGCGCAGTCTATGTACGACATGAAATGTTCACACGCAAATATCTCCTAAAATAAAGCACTCACTAAGCTCAAATATTTACGAAATACTAAGTACAGTAGACGTTTTTCGTCAACGAAACGAGAACCGATCAATCGTGCGAATTTCTTCATTGAGGTATAAATTTTATCAGCGTGGTTTAACATATGTGTTTGGCAGGAGACGGCTCCCGAGCGACTATATTGACCCCTAGGTCCGAGGCACAAAGTCCTACTCAAGCGCGCGGGAAATGCTGAATAATTTAGGCTAGAAATCTCGTAATTCCGGAACTAAATAAAATCTAACGAAAACGAAGTACGATTCCTTTCCACAAATAAATTACTAATAAATTTAATACTCAACGCCCCTTATGGCTGCGTTTTACAAAAACAAGCTCACTCGAGCATACATCACAAATCTCCCTGTTGCACAACAAGTTTCTCCCCCATACATTTACATGGTTTAAATAAAATCTCACGTTCTCACTTACGTATGTTCTCCTTTCACTCTCTAAGTCTCTCCAGAAAACTCACACAATCAAAATACAAGAAATAATAATTTTCCAAAGTGCTTTTAATTACGTCAGAAATCTGTGGTAATGAAACTAAGGAAAATTCCAGAAAAATAGATTGCATGAATCTATCCTCTTTGCTGTAGTTTCAGTTGATACTATAAATGAATGCATTACAATCTCTAACTCAGTTTCACAATGCCAGTGCGGTTATTACGTGACTTAGATAAAAATTAAATTATTTAAGTTATTGATTTGAAATTTTGACAGTATGGTTGTGTTATCCACAGAATTTGGTATACTAAGCATGAAAAAGATCGACTAATATTTAATAGTACTTCTTCACATTCATAGACAGTATGTCTAACGTATTGCACGCAGCGCTAAGCTAGTACACGGCTCGCTCGGCCCTGTACTCAGCGTCTGCTGTGCCAGCGTGAGAACCAAACTCTGCTCTCCTCTCGGCTCCACGACTCTTTCAATGCAAGATGACAACTCATAATAATTTACTACGTAACGCGATGTATGTTCAGCGTAGTAAATATAAATGTACTATTCAAGCATTAATAATTATGTATTAACAATTTTGGAGTAAAACGTACGCATATAGAAATCCACTTCCGGTTTTATATCCGAAACATCAGACACCACATATATAAGTATGTACATATATGCGACTTGACGGCTATTCCTTATATATGTGAATGACCTCCCACTTAACATTCAACAAGCAAATCTGATACTTATTGCAGACGATACTATTGTTCCAATAAAGCCCATTAGACAGAAAGCAACAGAAGAGTTGATAAATGATATTTTCCAAGGAATTATTAACTGGTTCTTTGAAAATGGCCTCTCCCTAAATTTGGAAAAAACAGACTACATTCGGTTCTGTACAATATGCTCAAAAATCATCTCTTAACATTACAGATCGCGGAATGCAAGAATTTGCGGTCATGATCTAAGACGGAATATTGAGCAATGGCTACTTCAAGAATAATGGCTCATGCTGGCGACGTATTTCGCTTATTATTACTCCATAAGTTTTAACACGTGAAGAACTTTACTAATTACCAGTCATCAAAATTCTAGGACAGCACTACCACACCTTCGATGGAAACGGCAAGAATAATTTCGTAAACTTAATTGTGCTTAGGACTGAGCCAGTATAAAACAGTCACGCATTATAGTGTCATTTTTGAATAATCACTTAATTCAAAAAGTATCGTAAAGTCTGTCTCCACTAATCACTAACTGAATCCTATTTCCCGTTCATATTTATTCTCAAAAAGGAGTTCTAAGCAAATTTATACGATTTAAAACATCGTCACAAAATCAAAAATGTACTGACAATTGTAAAAATTTTTTTTCAGCTTAAAAATCTATTATTGTTTCATTTAAAAACAGCGGTCGCTTTGCAGTCTTATTGATAATTGATTTTTTACCTCCAAAAAAAAAAAAAAAAAGCCTCATATTTTCTTCTATAGTTAACGTCAAAACTTACGTAAGGTTAAAACTTTAAAGATGGTAGCCATTATGCTACATAGTACTTTCACAGTTTACATCCATCTTGTCATTAAGAAAAAGGTCCATTTGACGAAAGATAATTAACTTCATTTCAGTAAGAGTTAAATTATTTGTGAAACATTGAAGTTAAATTGCTCCTTCGGAGATTGCGGTCGAAATCTTCCTAGAATAACATTTATTACAAAGGAATTGTCGTGTGGTAGGGCAGTACCAGTTTTCTTCAAGACTTCAAACTGGAAACTTCAGCGTTGAGGGTAAAACCAAGTTGAAAGGAAAACAACGCAGATACGAAGTGCAGTGAATGTATTTTATGTGACTCCCAGATTTATAGTTAGATCCACTTATCCTAATCACGCTATGAAGTCCAGTGGCCTTCACCCTGCTGAACGATTTCTGTTGCTTTTTGCCGTTCGTACGACGGTTTAAAGGAAGTACTAGCGTGCGATCTTCCTCTGTGAAACAGTTTTCGAAAAAGACATGTAGTAATTCGGTCGTTTCTGTGCCCCCATCCGTCTCAGTGCCATTACGATTTCTAAGTGTCTGGACAGATGCCCTCGATTCGTTGACTGATTTAACATACGATCAGATCTTCTTCGGACTTTCTGTTAAGTGGGTAAACAGAATTTCACTTTCGCATTCGATGAGCGCTTAACACATGGCTCGCCTTGCTCTAATTTTGGCTGATTTTTGTTTGTCTGTTTGGTTTTGGATTCGTTTAAATTTGCAGGTAAGCTCCCATTGTTTTCGTAACAGCTTTCTAAGATGGCTGTCGAACCACGGTGAGTCTTTTCCATCCCTCACAAATTTGTTCGGCGTATACATCTCTAAATATTGTATAATGCACTTGAACTTTGTCCATTGATACTCAGCATTTTTAGTGCTGGAGATGAAATTACCGTGCTGACCGCTGAGTAACTGCTCAAGATAAATTTCTGTATAAGGCATTTAAAATAGTTTCACACGATTACCTGTCCCTACTACCCACCCTAATCATTTGAGTCTCTTAGTCTATAGCCACTAAGTTGAAAACTTCGCCTGTTACTACAACGTGAAGTGTTCCCCTCAAATGCTCCGCCGCTACTGCTCCTAAAGCAGGGAGTCCATAAAAACAACCGATGAACATATCTGATCCACCTTGTCTTCAGCCTAATTATTTCGCATTCGGAGTCTGTATGTATTACTATCACTAGATGTTATCGTATTTTAGGACTCTTAAACACCCCTTCACCACCAGCGTTCAACCTATCTTCGCGACATACATTCCAATCGGTGTTTAGAATTTCATTGCTATTGATGCCTTGTTTCCTCCAGCTTTCTGTCCCTAGTATTATGTGGTCATTGTTATTGTTTGTGAGCGAGACTAATTTCAAGACCTTTCCATAGACGCTCCTGCAGTTCTCTAATACTGTTGGGATGGCCCGTAAGTTCTGGCTTTTATTCAAACGAAAATTTTCCGTGAAAAATAAAATTGTTTGGCTGTGCGTTTTATGCTGTTCGATAGAGAATTACGTGTTCTACAAAACAGCGTGTTTTGTTTCCTTATGCTGATATACTTTCTGTTCTTTCCAGTGTCTAGTCGATATAAAAGAGTATTTTAGACATCATCTACGTTTTGCGTCTGACCGAGGCACTTAGGTCACAGAGGCTGCTCGGGTGATTTGAGAAGTGTATGACGAAGGAACGATGGCTCTTGGGACCGCTCAGAATTGGTTCAAGGTATTCAAAGACGGCAATTTCGACCTCAAAGACATTCATGATCAACCAGGAATTGCTTGATCGGAACCAAAAAGTAAACTTGGAAATTTACGTCCAACAAATGCAACGACCCAACAACGCTATCCAGCAAAAGCGACCTGTTCGTGACATGGCGTTGTTCTGCAACACGAGAACACCCTCACATCACCAAGGAAGCTATCCAAACACTTGACTGGGATGTGCTGCCACACCCTCCATATTCTCTCGACTTGACGCCTTTGGATTTCCGTCTGTTCCGATCCCTCTTGAACCCACTGCGTGGCGTTTCGCTCAATAATGACGTGGAATTGGGGACTTGGCTGGACGATTTCTTCAAGTGGAAACCAGATGATTTCTTCTGTCGAGGCAATGAACAGCTTGTTGAACGTTGGGAAGAAGTTGTAAGAAACAACGGAGAATACATCACTGATTGAGTTGTTGTCAGTTATCTATTTATTTTTGTGGAAACATAAACGATAAAAAGCAGGCCAGAACTTACGGGCCAAACCATTATATTACATTTTCTCTCTCCCAACTACTATGACTAAGTCTATCCTGTCTGGAATCAGAACACATCTTATACGATCTGTGCAGGGACGTCTCTATTCTAAAAGACGCTCATGCGCAAGCTACGCGTACTCCGGAAGCCTAGTAGATGCTACCTGTGTATAGTGCGCGCCTGAAAAATGGTTCAAATGGCTCTGAGAACTATGGGACTTAACATCTGCGGTCATCAGTCCCCTAGAACTTAGAACTACTTAAACCTAACTAACCTAAGGACACCACACACATCCATACCCGAGGCAGGATTCGAACCTGTAACCGTAGCGGTCACAGTGCGCGCTTGACCTGCAGTGTTAAGGGGGTCCTACACCTCTCTACCTGAAAGCGATGGTCGAGAAATTGACATCCAAAATCGTCGCAGAATCGTCTGAGCCTCTGGTTTAAGCCTTCTAGTAGATTCCCAAACGGAAGACCACGATCGGTTATGAGAATGAGGCCGCAAAAAGATAACTCTGCATCCACTGCGCGGGCGAAGCTAGCTGTCTTCACCAAATCAGCTAACCTTCTGTAGGAACCGAGGATGGCCTCCGAACCCAGGCGGCAGGCGACATTAGTGCCTACATGAGCCACACACTGTCGCCTAATGAATAAAATAAGATCTTAAGGAATATCAGACCAGCCTTGTGATCGGATTGAGGAGTTCCTACCAAACATAACACACCATGTGTTTCTCAACGGAGAGAAACATTCATACATAAAAAAAACTTCGAGAATCCCAATTTAATATTACATGATCATTACTTTTCATAATATTCAGAGTGAACCAGAACTCCACTGACGGACTTTCAGAGATGGTAGTCCGGATAAAAGCAAGAAAAAAAAGTCTAGTAAACATGGAGTCTAAAACGAACGTCCCTAAGAACTATGAGCACTTGTTTGTCTTTGACATTGCAAAACGCATCTCTTCTACTGCAAGCTCTTTGCTTTCCATATTTTGGGAGGAGGTAGTACGGACCAAAAGAAGAAAAAGTATCCAGTAAACATGGGCTCTAAAATGCATACATTAGGAACTATGAGCACTTATTCAATAAAAGGGAATGATTTTGCAGTAGCGAAGATGAACAAGTGCTCATAGCTCTTAAGGTATGCATTTTAGAGCCCATGTTTACTAGCCTTTTTTTGGCCTAAAAGCCCCCCCCCCCCCTCACCGAAAGATTGGTAGCGGAGTTCTGGTTCACACTGTATATGAACGATCTACTGGATAACGTCGGAATTTCCAAGAGGCTTTTCGAGGACGGTACTAATTTATAAAGAGAAGTTGCAGCACTGGAAAATTGTAGCAAAATACAACGAGACCTGCAGAGCGGTGGACGCTTGGTGCAGGGATTGACAGTTGGCACTCAACATAAACAAATGTAATACATTGGGCATAAATAGTCAGAAAAGTCTATTAGTCTATGACTGCACGGTTGCAGAACAGTCACTGATTAGTTAATTAATCATTTGGATATTCTGTGGATCATAATTACAAACTCTCGCTGTGGTATGAAACGGGTTAGTTTTACAGCTGTAGCACATCTCAGCAGAAATGGGGTGAGCTCTGGTGAACCGATATAAACATTTGAAAATTTAAGATACTGCTTTTATTCTTTGTAGAAGCTGTAAAGTTTTTAGTTCTTTCTTTACCATAAGTTTTAAGGAGCAAATTACGGGTCAAATGGCTCTGAGCACTATGGGACTCAACATCTGAGGTCATCAGCCCCATAGAACTTATAACTACTTAAACCTAACTAACCTAAGGACATCACACACATCCATGCCCGAGGCAGGATTCGAACCTGCGACTGTAGCGGTCACGCGGTTCCAGATTGAAGCGTCTAGAACCGCACGGGCACACCGGCCGGCTAAATTACAGCTCACATTGCTTTTGCAATAAGATAAATGTTAAAGATAACAGTTGGGTACCACTTGTCCCTATTTACCTTTGCCAGTGAGGATGAATCAGGACAGTTACTTCGGTGAATCGGGACAGTGTTACAATAACATTTCTTCTTTATTTAACTGTCATATACTGCACATATTTATTAAGGAGGTATATTGTCTCAGGGCAACTGTCACTTCCGAATGCCATTTTTTAAATACGCATCTACAGCGAACAAACTTCTTTTTTTTCTCAGCCCCTGCATACTTCTCATGGTACCATTCCCTTCCCCATCCTCGTGACTGATTCCAGCCTCCCTATATTGATGATAAGAGGTCACCGTATTTCACACAGCAAAATCCACACATTGTATCTTTTTCCTCTAATTCAGAGGATGATGATTCTCGAAACAGCCTTCTCCCTCTTTCTCCACCTTACTTTTCTGTTCCTCACTTTTTCTCTTTTCGGCAGCAATATTTTCAGGAGAACTGCTTGTTGCTTCCTCTCAATGGATCGTGGTTCATTTGTTTCTTCGGAAATGGAAGGAGATAATGAAGAAATACCGAAGATGACATGGATTCTGTCTAGTTTTCGGTGCTGGTTTCTGATGTTTTAGGTACAGGACTACGATTGGGCACCGGAACATGTTCAGCAGCTTCCTCTGTTGTCATGCAGCCAAGAAGGAAATCATGTTAAGAGAGAACATTTGCACTGAATGGATAAACCCCACTTGATCTGAATCCCCTCTCAGCAACAGTAGCTTTCAACCAAGCCGCTTCGAACAACTTTCACAAAGAGAACTTGTTAATTTTACTTCTCCACTGGTTGTTTTCCATGAAAGTGTTACACTCATTGCCATAATATGACTACAATGGCGTGGAAAATGACCTATTTAAGGGGCTGAAGTCGATTAGTTGTATGACTGGGCAAACAGATCATGGGTACGTCATTTTTCGGGTAGAACTACAATACCAGTAAACTTTTATGGGACGTGTGACAATCCAGAAGGAAGAGACATCTTCCAGGATACCTATGAGCTTCAACACGATGGAATTATTTCAGAAAAGCATCTTCATTCATCTAGTTGCGTCTGTCATTGTTACCAATGAGTCATTAGGAAAACCGTCAGGAAATTCAGTATGAAACTTTTTGTCTTTAAATATTGACATAGGTGGAATGAAATTCTCTACAGCTCTCGTGTGTCGGCCGGAGTGGCCGAGCTGTTCTAGGCGCTACAGTCTGGTACCGTGCGACCGCTGCCTCGGGCATGGATGTGTGTGATGTCATTAGGTTAGTTAGGTTAAGTAGTTCTAAATTCTAGGGGACTGATGACCTCAGAAGTTAAGTCCCATAGTGCTCAGAGCCATTAGAACCATTTTTGAGCTCTCGTGCAAACAAGAATGGTAATAGCTTCACCCCTGTCTACATTTCGAAAAGGCATCTTCAGTTATTCAACTTGAGTCTGTCATTGTTACCAATAAGCCATTAGCAAAATTGTCAGGAAATCCAGGATAAAATTTTAGCCTTTAAATATTGCCATTAGTATAATGAAATCTCCTGCAGCGTTCGGGCAAGCAAGAATGGTAACAAGTTCATCCCTCTCTGCACAAGTCTGCGAATAAACAACTGTGCAGCTTTTCGCTGCAAATGTTTTCTTGTTTGGTATATCATTCATTTGACGGCCTGATTCATCGCAATTATAAATCAATTGTGAATATAAAAAAAATTACGTTCTTCCATGGTTTTACCCAATAAAGTAAAATATTGTTCACCGTCATTTTTGCAGCAATATGAAGGTAGGAGACGAGGTACTGGCAGAAGTAAAGTTGTGAGGACGGGTCGTGAGTCGTGCTTGGGTAGCTCAGTTGGTAGAGCACTTGCCCGCGAAAGGCAAAGGTCCCGAGTTCGAGTCTCGGTCCGGCACACAGTTGTAATCTGCCGGGAAGTTTCAATATGAAGAAATACCTTCAGTCTTTCTGAATGTGATTTCAGAATTGCGCCTACGAGAAGCAATAAGCCAATTAGTTCTCTTGGCGGAATGCAGCAATAGCTTTGCTCATATCATCTTCAGTCCAACCATCTTTATCACTACCCATCTTCGAGAGAATAGTAAAAATAAATCAACAAAATGTGTTGTCCCTATTCAGCCTTAATTTAGTGTTCCTATCCACGCAAAAAGAAGTGTTTTTAGTCTGCAGCGGTTGGTAACACTGAAACCATTTTCCATGAACAGGAGAACCACCATAACCTCATTTCAGATCTCCGATTTAAAATCTACCACAAACGAATACGTAATCAGGGTAACGGTAAACTAATTATACTAAACTTAAAGAAGCAAGACATTAGAAATTAAAAGTTTCTGTGCCTGTTACTTTCAACACCTGGTATTTGTTGTGAGAAATTCAGAAAGCGACACTAGACTGACACTCTGTTAGGCTGCTTTCTCATACAAGTATATACTATAATCTGAAGATGGCACCACCTTCTTATATGCAGTTCATTTCTACCTGAGAATCAATATTCTAAAATTATCCCTCTTTAGCTACCGCCCCGTTTCAGCTGAGATTACCCTATGTCAGCATTCTGACCATTTACATGTCTTCTTAAATTGTTCCCATTAAGTATCTGGAAGTCTGCGTACGGAGCTATTTAAAGTGGAGCGACCACATAAAACTAAACGCAGGTAAGGCGGATGTCAGGCTACGATTAATTGGAAGAATTCTAAAGAATAGTAGTCCATCCTTGACGTAGGTAGCTTAAAAGCCTTCGTTCGACCAATACTTGAATACTGCTCGTCAGTCTTGGACCCGAACCAGATATGATTCACAGTGGAAACAGAGACGATCCAGATACGACCAGCTTGTTTCGTCACGGGTTCCTTTAGTAAGCGCTAAAGCGTAACATCTATGCTCAACCAACTCCGTTGGCAGCCACTGCAAGAGAGGCGTTGTGCATCACGGTGTAGTTTATTGTTAAAAATCCGCAATCGTACGCTGCTACAAGGTTCAGTTGCCATATTGCTTGCTCCTATGTATATATCGCGGAAGAGCCAGGAACGTAAGATTAGAAAAATGCAAGCTCACACATAAGCTTGCCAACAATCTTTCTTCCTGCGGACGATTCGGGACTGGAACGAGGAAGGAGGTACGTGACAGTGGTGCACAAAGTACCCTCCGCCACACACCATAAGATGGCTTGCGGAGCATAGATGGAGATACAGATGTAGATCGCATTCATTTACTTCGAAGTATTACACACAAGTTTCATGTTGACCTGTGGACAAGAAGAGATGCCAACGATGCGAGTGACGTAAGACCTTTCTAACTCGATATATGACTCCCCCTTCCATTACTGCCAATCGCTTTCAGTTTCACTAAGCCGACAGGAGTTAATAAACAAAGAAGTACATGGAACACGTGTATGCGGATCTCAAAAGATTAATTTTATCAGTACCACTCTGCTACATATTAGAGAGATTGAAAGAGAAACAAAATATACTCTTATCAGGTAATCAGTGCCATGTACTGGCATGTAGATTAAAACTAAAGGGGCACATTATTTTTGCGTCGTTTACTGGATTCAGGTTTTAAAGTGTCGTCTATAGCATGGTCATTATAGATGGAGCACTCACCCATTACGAGAAAGTTATGGGCAGGAATCGGATGTCATCATATCAAAGCTACAATCCCAGTATTCACCCAAAGCGATAACAGAAACTTCAAAAAGAAACCAAGATATCTAGAAATGGATTTCAAGCCAGATTCTCCGTAATATGTTACAGACTATTCAGCCACCTCACTTCATTTGGGCTTACGTGATTGAAGAGTGTAAAACTCTATACCAAATGTACATGTTAATATTCATGAGGTGTGCTGCCATAACACTGTAATAATTGTTTGTGGCTCAGTGGTCGATTGAAAGTCTTCCGGTTGAATGCCACTTCACTGACTACCGTGTCTCTAACCTAAGCCATTTATCCAACAGGAAAAAGGTGACCTACCGTTTAATGTGGAATCCGAACCACGCATCGATCCTCGTTCCTGTCGGTTCCTCACATCGTTGTGAGGTGAAAGTTAGATTAAAGGTCGACTGAAAATTTTCGTTGTCCGATTGGGATTTGATTCCACGACCTCTCGATTTCCACGCACACACTTTACGGCCAGACCACCAGGCCCCGACTATCACATTGTAGGCTACTAATAGCATTTGACAAATCTCATGCCCGTGTGCCTGGAGCTTAAATATTACACATGGTGATTCCGTGATGATTTTGAAAACTTTCACGAGTGATGGAGAAGGGTAAATGTACCAGTCTGACGTAAGAGAACATGGTACAGAAGCGAACGATTCGAAAGTTACAAGCGAATGTCGTCCTGATATGTACCGGTATTGTTGTTGCTATATTAGTAGGGTAGTCAATTTTCATAGATGATAGTGTGGATAAGAACAAGAAAATATGTCCAGTCAGTGTTGTTGTGGTAGTCTTCAGTTCGAAGATAGGTTTCATACAGCTCTCCACGCTATTCTTTCCTTTAGAAGCCTCTTCATCTACGAATAACTACTGCAACCTACATCGTTTTGAATCTGTCTGCTTTCTATATGCAACTCTTGGTGTTCCTCTACAATTCCCCCCCCCCCCTCCAAACTCTCCTCCAATATTACACTGGTGATCTCTTGATGTCTCACGATGTGTTCACGATGTATGCTATTGACTGTGAGGGTACCTCCATCACTCTTCCCCGCATTGGAGAGGATAGACTTCATAAATTCTTGGCAAAATAAAAAATTCTGTTTATTGAGATTAACAATAAGCTCGGACGCTGTGCAGCCGTCTACGGTCTCACGCCTTCAGCGTGGAATGTCGACGTGTTACAGTTCTCATAGTGATGGGTGCTGAACAAGGGACGCCTTCAGCGAACTTTGTTCAACCTTCTTGGCAAATGTAGTAGCGTGAGAGGAGTCACGTGGTGCTTCAGGCACTGTCACGCGAGAGACGGTGTTGAAGGGCAGCTATATTTTGCCCGCCCGTGTTTGTCCTGTTAACATGATTATTTTTTGCTCCATTAGTTAAACTTCCATCAGATATACTTTGGGTTCCTTTGTTCACATCTCCCCTTCTTTAGGCACCATTGTATACACTCTTTCGGGGGTCAGAGTTTTGGCAGATAATCTCTTGTTGATCATTTGACCACCTAAATCCGGATGTCTGCTCTGTCATCTCTCGTGCCTACCCGTACACAACGATCCCTCGTTTTGGTCAACCTATGCCATAAATTTCTTTTCTTCCCGATTCTGCTGTACATCCAATCTTCAGAATTCTTCTGCAGCACCACATTTCAAAAGCTTCTGTTCTTTTCTTGTCTGAACATTTTATCGCCCACGATTCACTTCTATACAATGCTACACTCCTCACAAATACCTTCAGAAAAGACTTCCTAAAACTTAAATCTATATTTTGTGTTAACAAATTTCTCTTCATCAGAAATGCATTTCTTCCTCTTTCCAGTTTACGTTTTACTTCCTCTCTGCTTCGGCGATCATCAGTTATTGTACTGCCCAAGTAGCATAACCCATCTACTACTTTTAGTATCTCGTTTCCTAATCTTATTCCCTCAGCATCGCTTGATTTAATTCTACCACATGCATCTACCCCTGTTTTGCTTTTGTTGATGTTCGTGTTATAAGCTTCTTTCAAGAGACTGTCCATTACATTCAACTGGTCTTCCAAGTCCCTTGTTGTCTCTGACAGAATTACAGCGTCATCGAAAAACCTCAAAGTTTTTATTTATTCTCCCTGAACTTTAATTCTGTCTCCATATTTTTCTTTGGTTTCTTTTACTGTTTGCTCAACGCACAGATTGAATATCATCGGGGATAGGCTACAACTTCTTCTCACTCCCTTCTCAACCACTGCTGCCCTTTCATGTCCACCGACTCTTATTACTGCCGTTGGTTTCTGTGCAAGTTGTATATAACCTTTCACTCCCTGTATTTTACCCCTGCCGCCTTCAGAATTTCAAAGAGTGTATTCCAGTCGACGTTTTCAAAAGCTTTCTTCAACTCTAAAAAAGGTATAAATGAAGGTTCGCCTTTCCTTAACCTATCTTCTAAGGTAAGTCGTAGGGTCATTACTGTCTCACTTTTCCTACATTTCTCTGGAATCCAAACTGGTCTTCCCCGAGATCGGCTTCTACCAGATCTTCCATTCTGCTGTAAATAATTCATGTTGATATTTTGCAACCATGGATTATTAAACTGGTAGTTCGGTATTACACGTATTTTTTGATTTAACTAAGGCATTTGATTGTGCTGATCACAAAATATTGCTCCAGAAGTTGGAGCATTACGGAATACGGGGAGTAGCTCACAATTGGTTCACCTCTTACTTTAGCAACAGGCAGCAAAAGGTCATTATTCACAATGTTGATAACGGCTGTGATGTGGGGCCTGAGTGGGGTACTGTCAAGTGGGGGGGGGGGGGGGAGGGGAGGGCCCCAGGGATCAGTGTTGGGGCCACTCCTGTTCCTTATTTATATAAATGATATGCCCTCTAGTATTACAGGTAACTTTAAAATATTTCTATTTGCTGATGGCACTAGCTTGGTAGTAAAGGATGTTGTGTGCAACATTGGCTCGGTTTCAAATAGTGCAGTACATGACCTCAATTCACGGCTTGTAGAAAATAAACTAACATTAAATCACAGCAAGACTCAGTTTTTACAGTTTCTAACACACATTTCAACAAAACCTAACCTTATAATTTCACAGAACAGGCATATGTTTAGTGAAACTGAACAGTTCAAATTTCTAGGTGTTCAGATAGATAGTAATCTGTCATGGAAAGCCCATGTTCAGGATTTTGTTCAAAGACTTAATACTGCCATTTTTACTATTCGAACGGTATCAGAAGTGAGTGACACTTCGACACGAAAATTAGTCTACTTTGCTTATTTTCATTCACTTATGTCGTATGGTATTATATTTTGGGGTAACTCTTCCCATTCTACAAGGATATTTTTGGCTAGAAACGGGCCGTTCGGGCAATAAGTGATGTCTGGGTATTTTGACATTGGCCTCTCAATATGTATATTCCTTATTGTCGTTTCTTGCCACCTATATTAGTTTATTACCAAGAATAAGCAGCTTTCACTCGGTTAATACTCGGCAGAAATCAAACCTCCATTTGGATCAGACTTCCGTAACTCTTGTGCAAAAAGGTGTGCACTATACGGCTGCATCCATTTTCAGTAAGCTGCCACTCGAATTCAAAAATCTTAGCAGTAATCCAGGCGCTTTCAAATCGAAACTGAAGAGTTTCCTCATGGGTCACTCTCTCTATTCTGTCAAGGAGTTCCTTGAAAAACTAAGCTGATTCTTATTGTATTGCTGAGTTTACTTAAAGTTATGGACTGACTTTTTTCAGGTTCATGAACATTTATTTTAATCTGTTATTACTTTTATGTTGTAATTTCATGTACTGACACGTTCCATGACTTTGGAGATTTGCTCCTCAGTTTGGTCCTGCGGAACTTGATGTGTAAATAAATAAAATAAAATAAATCAGTACCTGCTTTCTTCGTAATTGGAATTATTACATAGTTCTTGAAGTCTGATGGTATGCAACGTGTCTCACACATCTCACACACCAAGTGCAATAATTTCGTTATGACTTATTCTCCCGAAAATATCAATAGTTCTAAGGGAATGTCATCTACTCCAGGGGCCTTGTTTCGACTTGGGTCTTTCAAAGTGCTATCAAATTCTTCTCGCAGTGTAAAATCTCGTATCCCACCTTCATTGCCGGCCGGGGTGGCCGAGCGGTTCTAGGCGCTACAGTCTGGAACCGCGCGACCGCTACGGTCGCAGGTTCGAATCCTGCCTCGGGCATGGATGTGTGTGATGTCCTGGGGTTAGTTAGGTTTAAGTAGTTCTAAGTTCTAGGGGACTGATGACCTCCGTAGTTAAGTCCCATAGTGCTCAGAGCCATTTGAACCATTTTTGAACCTTCATTTATGTCCTCTTCGCTTTCTATTATATTGCTTTCAAGATTAGTGTATAGAGGGCTATACACTATTTCCACCTGTCAGCTTTCACTTCTTTGCTTAGTACAGATTTTCCATCTAACCTCTTGATATCAATACAGCTACTTTTCTTTTCGCCAAACGACTCTTTCATTTTCTGGTAGGAGATATCTACCTTTCCCCTAGTTATATATGGAATATGTTTCTGTTGGTGTGACCTAAGGACGGTGTACTGAATAATCTTACATCAGTAGTTACGTCATTTGCAGAACAACTATTATGGCCTTTACGAGTAACAAGTTTTTAGGTCGGTTATTACTGTAAGTAGGCTGCTTAGGTTTTTATGTTGGTAAACGCCACCGCCACGTATCGCTCTGCATGAAAATCACTGGCTGTGCTGTGTGCAGTCTGTGGGCTGGTTTGCCTTGTCGTTTGCTATTGTAGTGTGATCAGAATAGGTAAAGAGCGAAATGTCTGAGTACGTTCAGTTCTGCTCAGCTGTTTGAAAATCAAATAATGTAAGAGGTTTATCAAAACGGTAATTCATAATTTTTTCTAAGGGGACGTTTCATTACCTCCAAATGCATGTGGCAACAGCACATGCTTATTTTCTCCTGGGGAATAGTTGAGGTGTTGTTGTATGACACGGGAATGGAAAACGGTTAGTCTTTACTGACGTGAGCTACGTAAAGAAAACATCAAATAGTAAATTATGTGACGTGTTTGCGGGAAGATTTTTAGACACAGAGAAAACATAACCAACACACTGACGTGTGTACATATTAAGGTACCACTTACAAAAATACCTGTGCTTATACCGGTTACACCTTGTATGATTCCATATCCTCACATTTGTCCTGTAGCCAGTCCTATTTATTCATTTTGCACTTCCTGTCAGTCTCATTTCTTAGACATTTGTCGCCCTTTCGCCTGATTCATTTTCCGCATTTTTTAATTTTTTCCTTCCATCAATTAAATTCAGTATCTCCTTTGATATCCAAGGATATCTACAAGGCCTAATCTTTCTAACTATTTCATCCTCTACTGCCTTCACTATTCCATCTATCAAAGCTATCCTTTCGTCTTTCCTTCACCCGGTTTCAGTCAGTCGTTACTTTCAATCTATCCATGTTCCATATGTTTAATTTCCTACCTGTTTGCAATTTATTCAGTTTTAATCTACAGTTGATAACCAATAAATTCTGGTCTGAGACGACATCGGCCGCTGTAAATGTCTTACTGTTTAAAATCTGGTTCCGACATCTCTGTCTTACTACTATATAATCAGTCTGAAACCTTCCAGTGTCTCCATATCTCTTCCACATATACAACATTCTTTCATAGTTCTTAAAGCAAGTATCAGCGATGATGAAATTATGCTCTGTGCAATATTCTAACAGGGTCTTCCTCTTTCATTCCTTTCCCCCTTCCATATTAACCTACTATTTTTCCTTCTCATCCTTTTCCAATTATCGAATTCCATTCCACCATCACAATTAAATTTTCCTCTCCCTTAACAATCTGAATAATTTATTTTATCTCATGGTACATTTTTTCAATCTCTTCATCAACTGCGGAGCTAGTTGGCATATAAACGTGGTACATGTTGCCTTCGAATCTATCTTGGTTACGATAATACGCTCACTATGCCGCTCATAACAACTTATCCACATACCTATTTATTATTCATTATTAGACCTGTTCCTGCATTACTCGTCTTTGATTTTGTACACTACTGGCCATTAAAATTGCTACACCACGAAGATGATGTGCTACAGACGCGAAATTTAACCGACAGGAAGAAGATGCTGTGATATGCAACTGATTAGCTTTTCAGAGCATTCACACGAGGTTGGCGCCGGTGACGACACCTACAACATGCTGACATGAGGAAAGTTTCCAACCGATTTCTCATACACAAATAGCAGTTGACTGGCGTTGCCTGGTGAAACGTTGTTGTGATGCCTCGGGTAAGGAGAAGAAATGCGTACCATCACATTTCCGACTTTGATAAAGGTCGGATTATAGCCTATCGCGATCCCGGTGTATCGTATCACGACATTGCTGCTCGCGTTGGTTGAGATCCAATGACTGCTAGCAGAATAATGTATCGTGCAGCCACGTCTCGATCCCTGAGTCTACAGATAGGGACGTTTGCAAGACAACAACCATCTTCACGAAAAGTTCGACGACGTTTGCAGCAGCATGGACTATCAGCTCCGAGACCGTGGCTGCGGTTACCCTTGGCGCTGCATCACAGACAGGAGCGCCTGCGATGGTGTACTCAACGACGAACCTGGGTGCACGAATGGCGAAACGTCATTTTTACAGATGAATCCAGGTTCTGTTTACAGCGTCATTATGGTCGCATCCGTGTTTGGCGACATCGCGATGAACGCACATTGGAAGCGTGTATTCGTCATCGCCATACTGGCGTATCACAGACTACAGACGCGAAATTTAACCGACAGGAAGAAGATACTGTGATATGCAAATGATTAGCTTATCAGAGCATTCACACAAGGTTGACGCCGGTGGCGACACCTACAACATGCTGACATGAGGAAAGTTTCCAACCGATTTCTCATACACAAACAGCAGTTGACCGGCGTTGCCTGGTGAAACGTTGTTGTGATACCTCACATGTCAGTGATGGTATGGGGTGCCATTGGTTACACGTTTCGGTCACCTCTTGTTCGCATTGATGGCACTTTGAACAGTGGACGTTACATTTCAGATGCGATACGACCAGTGGCTCTACCCTTCATTCGATCCATGCGAATCCCTACATTTCAGCAGGATAATGCACGACCGCATGTTGTAGGCCCTGTACGGGCCTTTCTGGGTACAGAAAATGTTCGACTCCTGTCCTGGCCAGCACATTCTCCGGATCTCTCACCAAACGTCTGGTCAATGGTGGCCGAGCAACTGGCTTGTCACAATACGCCAGTCACTACTCTTGATGAACTGTGGTATCGTGTTGAAGCTGCACGGGCAGCTGTACCTGTACACGCCATCCAAGCTCTGTTCGATTCAATGCCCAGGCATATCAAGGCCGTTACTACGGCCAGAGGCGGTTGTTCTGGGTACTGATTTCTCAGGATCTATGCACCCAAATTGCGTGAAAATATAATCACATGTCAGTTCTAGTATAATGTATTTGTCCAATGAATACCCGTTTATCATCTGCATTTCTTCTTGGTGTAGAAATTGTAATGGCCAGTAGCGTATTTATAACACTATACTCACCTGACCAGAAGACTTGTTCATACTGTCACCAAACTTCACTAATCCCTACTATATCTAACTCTACGTCCCTTTTTAAATTTTCATGTCTATCTACCCAATTAAGGGATCTACCATTCCACGCACCGATCAGTAGAGCTCAGTCTGGTTCTCCTGATGGTGATATCCTCCAAAGTAGTCTCCGTCCGGAGATCCGAATGGGGACAAGTTTACCTCTGGACTACTTTACCCAAGAGGATGCCATAATCATTTAACGATACAGCAGAGCTGCGTGCCCTCGGGAAACATAACGGCTGTAGTTCTCCTCTGCTTTCAGCCGTTCGAAGTACCAGCACAACAGGAACATGTTGGTTTATTGCAACACGAGATCAGTCAATCATTCACACTGTTGCTCCTGCGGCCGGCCGAAGTGGCCGTGCGGTTAAAGACGCTGCAGTGTGGAACCGCAAGACCGCTACGGTCGCAGGTTCGAATCCTGCCTCGGGCTTGGATGTTTGTGATGTCATTAGGTTAGTTAGGTTTAACTAGTTCTAAGTTCTAGGGGACTAATGACCTTAGCAGTTGAGTCCCATAGTGCTCAGAGCCATTTTTTTTGTTGCTCCTGCAACAACTGAAAAGGGTGCTGCCATTCTTAAGGAACCACACGTTTGTATAGCCTCTCAAGCGATACCGCTCCGTTGTGGTTGCACCTACGGAACGGCTATCTGTGTCGCTGAGGCACGTAAGCAAGCCACCCCACCACGGCAAGGTCCATGGTTCATGAAGGGAGATCCAGTAAATACGAGGTCTAAAATGCGTTACTTTGAGTGTTATGGGCACTTGTCCAGTTAAACAGAAGTGTTTCACATTATCGAAGATGAACGAGTGCTTACTGCTATTAAAGCATGCATTTTAGAGCCCAAGTTTACTAGGAATATTTTTCTTGTTTTGGTTCATAGTACCACCTCTGAAAGTTGCGTACCCTACAATCTTCGCGTCAACAGGTATTCCACTGTCAGAGGTATTAGAACGATTTTCGTTTATAGTTTTACACTCAGTCGTTTCCGGACTAGAGTCCCTTACCTCAAATTGAAAGTTGCGTACCCTACAATTTTCCTGTATTTTCCTTCTCCATCAGCCCTGAAAGCTTGTAACATCATCACGTAATCACTACACGTACCTAAACAAATCATACCGGTAGATTAACTTGCTATTTGAGGGAACATATTATACAGGAATAAAGTTACCTCACACATCCAATAAGTACACTCAAAATTCATTAAACAATCTGTACCATGTGAAATAAAATTTTTTAACACGGGCCGGTACCTCTGCCACAAAGAAGCAGTCTTATCTAAGGCGTTATGTAGGTACTGGTCTTGAGATACTTAGGGAAACGACGGATACGTAATCTAAATCTAAGTGGCTAGACAAAGGGTTGAACTGGTCTCCCTCGAGAACGCATCCATTGTTAGTTCATGAACCACCTCGCCCGTTATTTTATTTTTAGCAGAAATTGTCAGTGACAGTGTAATAGAAGAACAAGTGTTAATTAAACAGTTAATAATTAGACACAAATACCATTCACTTCATCATGACGTGCAGTTCAGTTGTTACCGGTTTAGGTTAAATTTCATCGTTAATTTCGTGACGTTATGTCATTCACATTACGTTATATGTGAGTCATTAAGGACAGTGGATATTGGCACTCGAGGGGCAATAGCGTCTCATGGATATTGACACTCCGTCCGCTTCCTCGGCCACGGAGGCAGGTTTATTGTATTTAATAATTCAGAAACAGTCGTGGAGAAATTGAACCGTTACGTGTTGTCAGAAACAGTTGTTATTACATAGGTACATACGATGTGATGATTTTGAAAAAAAAACAGGCATTTAAAAACTACAGTAATAAAATGTTATGAAAAAGTATATGTGATGTTTTGCTTTGTTTCTCTCGGTTAGTTTTAACAGAAAACATATAAACGGCAACGGCACGAATTTAGAGGCTTTATGACATCTACCGATTATAACCAGGATGGTACGGCATTTAAAACAGTGTACAATTTGTTTTCTTGTACTGATCACGAATCTACGGATTTCACACCATCGGTCTACTGATATTGACCTGAGGCAAGAGATTTACTATTACTGCAAGATTATAGGTATAGCTTACTCGAGAGAAGCCTTTTCACCTCACCACCTGCGACTGATTAACATAAGAGAAATTGTACATAGAAGTAAGACGCACTAATGGTCACCAATATAAATCTTCAACAACATACACGCTATCTAGAGGATAATTTCATTCATTTACTTCGATTTCTTGTTAGAACTACTGATCATCGTTTGGTTGTTCTGAATCGCACACAAAACCAAAATTATATTACGCACTCCATGATGCCAACATTAAAAATTAGGTAACTGCAAATCGTTTCACGTTACCCCGCTGCTTCAAGTATCCCCATTTTGTGGTACTGATTTTTATATCGTACCCTACCATACGATTTGATCCTATTGCAAAATCTTAGTCATGTTGTTGTTGTGGTCTTCAGTCCTGAGACTGGTTTGATGCAGCTCTCCATGCTACTCTATCCTGTGCAAGCTTCTTCATCTCCCAGTACCTACTGCAGCCTACATCCTGCTGAATCTGCTTAGTGTATTCATCTCTTGGTCTCCCTCTACGATTTTTACCCTCCACGCTGCCCTCCAGTACTAAATTGGTGATCCCTTGATTGGTTCAAATGGCTCTGAGCACTATGGGACTTAACAGCTGTGGTCATCAGTCCCCTAGAACTTAGAACTACTTAAACCTAACTAACCTAAGGACATCACACACATCCATGCCCGAGGCAGGATTCGAACCTGCGACCGTAGCAGTCGCGCGGTTCCGGACTGCGCGCCTAGAACCGCGAGACCACCGCGGCCGGCGGTGATCCCATGATGCCTCAGAACATGTCCCACCAACCGATCCTTTCTTCTAGTCAAGTTGTGCCACAAACTCCTCTTCTCCCCAATTCTATTCAATACCTCCTCATTAGTTATGTGATCCACCCATCCAATCTTCAGCGTTCTTCTGTAGCACCACATTTCGAAAGCTTCTATTCTCTTCTTGTCTAAACTATTTAACGTCCACGTTTCACTTCCATACATGGCTACACTCTATAAAAAAACTTTCAGAAACGATTTCTTGACACTTAGATCAATACTTGATGTTAACAAATTTCTCTTCTTCAGAAACTCTTTACTTGCCATTGCCAGTCTACATTTTATATCCTCTCTACTTCGACCATCATCAGTTATTTTGCACCCCAAATAGCAAAGCTCTACTACTTTAAGTGCCTCATTTCCTAATCTAATTCCCTCAGCATCACCCGACTTAATTAGACTACATTCCATTATCCTTGTTTTGCTTTTGTTGATGTTCATCTTATATCCTCCTTTCAAGACACTGTCCATTCCGTTCAACTGCTCTTCCAAGTCCTTTGCTGTCTCTGACAGAATTACAATGTCATCGGCGAACCTCAAAGTTTTTATTTCTTCTCCATGAATTTTAATACCTACTCCGAACTTTTCTTTTGTTTCCTTTACTGCTTGCTCAATATACAGATTGAATAGCATCGGGGAGAGACTACAACCCTGTCTCACTCCCTTCCCAACCACTGCTTCCCTTTCATGCCCCTCGACTCTTATAACCGCCATCTGCTTTCTGTACAAATTGTAAATAGCCTTTCACTCCCTGTATTTTACCCCTGCCACCTTCAGAATTTGAAAGAGAGTATTCCAGTCAACATTGTCAAAAGCTTTCTCTAAGTCTACAAATGCTAGAAACATAGGTTTGCCTTTCCTTAATCTTTCTTCCAAGATAAGTCGTAAGGTCAGTATTACCTCTCGTGTTCCAACATTCCTACGAAATCCAAACTGAACTTCCCCGAGGTCGGCTTCTACCAGTTTTTCCATTCGTCTGTAAGGAATTTGCGTTAGTATTTTGCAGCTGTGACTTATTAAACTGATAGTTCGGTAATGTTCACATCTATCAACACCTGCTTTCTTTGGGATTGGAATTATTATATTCTTCTTGAAGTCTGAGGGAATTTAACCTGTCTCATACATCTTGCTCACCAGATGGTAGAGTTTTGTCAGGACTGGCTCTCCCAAGGCTGTCAGTAGTTCTAATGGAATGTTGTCTACTCCCTGGGCCTTGTTCCGACTTAGGTCTTTCAGTGCTCTGCCAAACTCTTCACGTAGTATCATATCTCCCATTTCATCTTCATCTACGTCCTCTTCCATTTCCATAATATTGTCCTCAAGGACATCGCCCCTGTATAGACCCTCTATATACTCCTTCCACCGTTCTGCTTTCCCTTCTTTGCTTAGAACTGGGTTTCCATCTGAGTTCTTGATATTCATGCAAGTGGTTCTCTTTTCTCCAAAGGAGGTATCTATCTTACCCCTCGTGAGATATGCCTCTACATCCTTACATTTGTCCTCTAGCCATCCCTGCTTAGCCATTTTGCACTTCCTGTCGATCTCATTTTTGAGACGTTTGTATTCCTTTTTGCCTGCTTCACTTACTGCACCTTTGTATTTCCTCCTTTCATCAAATAAATTCAGTATCTCTTCTGTTACCCAAGGATTTCTACTAGCCCTCGTCTTTTTACCTACTTGATCCGCTGCTGTCTTCACTATTTCATTCCTCAAAGCTACCCAATCTTCTTCTACTGTATTTCTTTCCCCCATTCATGTCAATTGTTCCCTTATGCTCTCCCTGAAACTCTGTATAACCTCTGGTTTTTTCAGTTTATCCACGTCCCATCTCCTTAAATTTCCACCCTTTTGTAGTTTCTTCAGTTTTAATCTACAGTTCATTACCAATAGATTGTGGTCAGAGTCCACATCTGCCCCTGGAAATGTCTTACAATTTAAAATCTGGTTCCTAAATCTCTGTCTTACCATTATATAATCTATCTGAAACCTTCTAGTATCTCCAGGGTTCTTCCATGTATACAACCTTCTTACATGCTTCTTGAACTTAGTGTTAGCTATGATTAAGTTATGCTCTGTGCAAAATTCTACCAGGCGGCTTCCCCTTTCATTTCTTAGTCACAATCCATATTCACCTACTACGTTTCCTTCTCTTCCTTTTCCTACTGTCGAATTCCAGTCACCCATGACTATTAAAATTTCTTCTCCCTTTACTACCTGAATAATTTTTTTTTGTCTCGTCATACATTTCATCAATTTCTTCATCATCTGCAGAGCTAGTTGGCATATAAACTTGCACTACTGTAGTAGGCATGGGCTTAGTGTCTATCTTGGCCACAATAATGCGTTCACTATGCTGTTTGTAGTATCTTACCCGCACTCCTATTTTTTTATTCATTATTAAACCTACTCCTGCATTACCCCTATTTGATTTTGTATTTATAACCCTGTATTCACCTGACCAAAAGTCTTGTTCCTCCTGCTACCGAACTTCACTAATTCCCACTATATCTAACTTTAACCTATCCATTTCCCTTTTTAAATTTTCTAACCTACCTGCCCGATTAAGGGATCTGATATTCCACGCTCCGATCCGTAGAACGCCAGTTTTCTTTCTCCTGATAACGACATCCTCTTGAGTAGTCCCCGCCCGGAGATGCGAATGGGGGACTATTTTACCTTCGGAATATTTTACCCAAGAGGACGCCATCATCATTTAACCATACAGTAAAGCTGCATGTCCTCGGGAAATATTATGGCTGTAGTTTCCCCTTGCTTTCAGCCGTTCGCAGTACCAGCACAGCAAGGCCGTTTTGGTTAGTGTTACAAGGCCAGAACAGCCAATCATCCAGACTGTTGCCCCTGCAACTACTGAAAAGGCTGCTGCCCCTCTTCAGGAACCACACGTTTGTCTGGCCTCTCAACAGATACCCCTCCGTTGTGGTTGCACCTACGATACGGCTATCTGTATCGTTGAGGCACGCAAGCCTCCCCACCAACGGCAAGGTCCGTGGTTCATGGGGCGATCTTAGTCATATGTGAATAATTTGAACACTTTCACACATAATGTCATTGGTGGTATATGTTACAGGTGCAACTTTCACAGCAAATATGTAGAGAACATCCCGTGCTTTTTTACAGAATGAGGCAATGTTCAAACACTTAACAACACGTGTAATATGTAGAAATGTACTAGGCCATGCATACAATCGCGGCAACATTGCGGCTTTGCCTCCGTCCTCATATCTTTTGTCATAAAACATGCGGAAACTTTCCGGACTTTTTGGGACAAAAAACCCATACAGATACCTCGAAGAGCGCTAAAATGGCGCGGATTGTATCACAATTCATGAAACAGAGGAAAATTTACTTTTGTGCAGAAATGTTGGCTTTGTCATCTTTTGACGCTATGGTACCACCAAATAATTTTCGATTTGGCCTCTTATCTCATGCATGCCCTTTGGTACGACCTTTCATGTGCAAACATGCACACATGTTAATTTTGAACACGTCAACACTCATTAACAGGTACAGGATTTCTTTATTTTTTTGTATGTATGAGGATGTCGGTCGGTTATGACGGGTGATGGGGTCATGTATTACCCTAACGAAGATTAATCATATGACAGAAAAATTGCTAAAAAGTGTAATGATACTTGAATTACGTAACCATTAGGGCACCTCACCTCAACCTCTCGATACCAGCAATATTCTACTGTGTTTCTGTAAAATAGTTAACATATTTCTGTGACAACATTCAGATTTGATTTCATTAATGTAGAGGTACTTCGATACATCGATATGTATATATTGCAATGATATTATTCTTATGTGTATTCTTTCTTTTGTCACTATGATCTTTGACGTGCTTGTAACTCTGATTTTTTGGGCGCGTAAGCAGTTATTAGAGAGTCAAGCCTTGGTCGTCATGTTAAAAAAGACGCAAATTGTAGTCAGTTTATGAAATGTGAACTTTAACAGTGAGGAAGATATTTTCAAGTATGTTTTATATTGTGAAGTGATGTTTTGGAACGAGTTATGTGATATTGCAGCAAAAGTAATAAAAAAGAAGTGTAACTTAAATTCGGAGTGCTGATTACTTTTTTACATCACCATTGTCCTAACTTGCAAAAGTTTAATGTTCAAGAATGGTTTATGAAACACATCTATAAAACTTTTGAATATCGCAGAATAACACCTAGGCCTCTTTGCATCCGAGCTTGGAATCATCACTACCTAGATTTTCGACGATTGAGCCATGAGTTCACAACGAGACCAGCGTGGGAAACACGAAAAGATGAGTGCCTAGTTTATCCATTATTTCAAGAAATGACTTTATTAACTGTGCTCTAATGACACCTGCCACATAATATAATTTGTTGTTGCCCGAAAATGCAATATTTAGCAGCGTGAGCAACACTACAATCATAATTAATTTTTGACCTTTGTTGTGGTACGGTTGTTAGAAAAGTCCCTTGAAACTTAATGGCACGCATTATTTTGTGTCGAAGAGGAGACCACCCTCGCATCGACAAATCCGCCCTTGTTCACTCTTAGAGCAATCCCGAATAAAATATTTCATTCAGCACGAGTGGAGTGTTCATGGCCAAGGTTATCTGTGCCATATGGGCACGAAGAAGCAGATAGAAGAAGTTCCAGGTGGGTTCTGGAATAAGGTATACATCGTCCTGGATGCCGATGTAGCACTTTCCTGCGACAGAGCCAGTAGCCACTGTCTTTTAAACGAAAACAGTCATGTGTAACTAAAAGAACAGTTTCACAAAGGTTCTTCTGATTGTACACGCAGTGACGTTGTGGGAAGCATCTAAATTCTGAGAGATATTGAAGATTGTCGGAACTCTCTTTCCAGTGTGGTTGCCACACCCAATTTACGAGCGGTTACGTGTGTATTAGTTCTGGCGTTCGATCAGTCTTTTCCTAAAAATGTGAAAGGAGTAATCATTTTCAACTGTTAAAAAAAAAGGATACCTACGTTTATAAAGATACATAACATACTTGTCCTTTTCATCCCAAACGACCCAATTTTACAGTGATCCACAATATTTAAAGAAAATGAAAGGTGTTGTAAACTCAATATTACAACTGTTCTATCACCACTTTTAGTTAGTTTAAACTTCGTTAAGACAAGCAGAAACGGGATGTACAGAATGAAATTGTAAAAGTTTGAAAATGAGAAACGGGTTTATCAATCCCAAAACGCTTTAAGTTCGAAAACTAAAAAAAAGGAGTGCCATAATATTTGAATTAAGATCTATTTGTGTAGGTACATATAACGGTCAGAAGCTGCATGTCTGCGTGTGTAAAAGAGAAAGATTAACAATGAAATAATCGTAACGTATATATGTCTACTTACGTATACATACACAAATGCGTTTTGTACATACGACGACCTAAGATTTACTTTCCAAAAGAACCCTCTTGCCCTTCCCATGACCTTAATAGCAATCTACATTTATTGACCAAAAAAAAAAAAAAAAAATACGTTGAACGAGCTGAAGGCCCAGAATCTGCATATTATACGTCTATGGTCTTACAGCCCAGAACTCAATAATCGTGGCGAAGAATAGAAAAGAAATTAACTCACTTTCTTTACTTTAATTCCAACCAAGTCTCAAATTTTCAGACTAGTCCAGGTATAGCGTCTATGCGGCCTTTACAAATGGTAGTTCAGTATAATATCATATCTTTCCTGAAACAGCATCGTTTATGGAATAGCGTCGTAAATAGTATCTCATAACATCTATAAATAATAGCTTCTATGTAGACGCATAGGTTGCAGCATAGACGAATGCAACGGCTTAAAGTGTCAGGCAGTAATGCATAAATACAGACTCGGAGCCGGCTGGTGTGGCCGTGCGGTTCTAGGCGCTTCAGTCTGGAACCGCGTGACCACTACGGTCGCAGGTTCGAATCCTGCCTCGTGCATGGATGTGTGTGATGTCCTTAGGTTAGTTAGGTTTAAGTAGTTCTAAGTTCTAGGGGACTGATGAACACAGATGTCAAGTCCCATAGTGCTCAGAGCCACTTGAACCATTTTGAACAGACTCGGAAGATATAAGCCCTACCTCACCCGCAAGTACAGAAATGATGAATGGTTTCGTATGCACGTGTCATCAAAACTGTACAAACGGGGGGAGGGGGGAGAGGGGGGAGATGAGAGGAGGAAGTAGGCGGGGGCAAGTGAACTGTCTGATTAAAATCCGTAGACCTTAAATTAAATCACCCAGCTCAAATAACAGTATGATGATCATAAAAGACAAAATCAGAAGTAAATGCACAAATTTAGGACAATTGTAAAGAAACGCGTGCAACGATGTTTAAAAAAAAGAAGATATACTAAATGCTTCTGTGAAACGCAGCACTTTCAAACAAACCCATAAAAACTTAAATGCTGTATGCAGAGCAAGAACGGTAGCACAATATTGTTAACTGAAGCATTGGACTGGCACAAAGAATTCCGAAAATTTTGTGAAGTAAGGCACGGTAGATACACACGCAAATGCAAATTAAATTAAACTTACGTAAACAATACATCAGCGTCCAAACACAGAGCAACAGATACACGCTCCTACGAAGTACTTCCAAACAGATTGCTAAACTATTGTAATATCATCTTAAACCTTGGAAGGAAAACTAGCCAACAAAGTGTCCAGGTCAGTAGTAGACAGTTCCGAATAACATAAATGCTTTTCCGAACAAGATAAAACGTTTGGGCAAATTATCACGATGCGCAGTTAAGTCACCAACTTACAGGTCAAGAAAAGGGGGATATTCCTCAAAACGTTCTGGATGCATACATGCTGTGACGTCATCACAATAACGGGTCAGATTTGTGACAGACTCGATTTAATTGCGTCTGGAAGGAAGTTGGTTTATACATCTACGTAAGGCTCCAATCATGTTTTCAGTGCTAAATCCAGGTTACCACCAAACATGTCGCATAGGTGCTTATTGAACGACATGCGTCTATCCAGCAATGCATACTCAAGTTCGGACACTCAAGAGCAGTGCGCATACTATACGCTTTTGTAGCGGATTTTTCCTCAATATGGGAGAAAAAATTCGCATGCAGTTCTCCCCAGGCATCCAGCGAGCCCTTAATAGGATTTTTTTTTGTGTAGCACAGCCTCGGTCATCTGTTTTTGCGTAGCTAATAACAGCAGATGTCTCAAAGCCTTAACTCACAAGTTACTACGAGCTTTGAAATGACGTTCTAGGCTCCCACTGAATTCTAGATTCACAGCATTAAACATCTACCGATACTAAATGTATTTAGGAGGCAGATCTAGTTTTTTGTCAACCCTCCACCCTGTTGGAAAAGTGTAAATCAGGGGAATCACCCTCTTCGTGACTGTGTGCGAAACTACACGAGACGCAGACAATTGCTTATCCTGCACAAAATCTTGTTTTGTCGCATTGCTCATATGTCCATGGATTGTCTAATATTTGCAGACTGGATGGGCCGTTGGGAGTTCGATACATTCAGAATGAAACCAGTCTTTACACGACTCACAGTGACTTACCCTACGATACCCAGGGCGCATGGAAAATTAAATCAGATATTGAAATGTCTGAAGCAATGGATGGTAAAAGATTCAGTTTTTTTTATCAAGCGCATGTACCATTCAGCTATGATTCACTCCTCTCATCAAATCAACAGCACAGGCTAAAGCAATCAGACCTTTCTCACGAAGAGTAGAAGACTGTGTGCCAGGTCATTCAAGCATCTGCACCACAGACGCAACATTCACATACAATAATGACACAGACTGAGAAAACAATACCATGCACCTTGTTTTTTTATTCCCTACTTTCAGACACATTCAACCTCAACCCACAGAAAATGTATATACGATTACCTAGCGTCATCACAGTAGCATATGCATTTTCTAATGAGGTAATCTGCACAACAGAGATTCGGGAAAACAAATCTACCTGTTGCCCTTTGCCCGGCTTTTGAGGATGAGCTCACCCAGAACTACGTCTGATCAACTCTACTGCCTTTGCCATAATAGAGGGCATAATGTAACAACCATTTCTTACATTCCTTCCTTACTTATCAGAAAGCTTGAGATGATGCAGATCTGTTTTCTAGCAATAAGACCTTTGTGAAGCCGTCAGACGTTTTATGCGTCCCATGGTTTTCCAATGCTCCTGAAGAAAGATATTGCTAAGGAGATGTGCCGGTACAAAAGAAGATTCCCGCAAACACTCATGCAGCTGGGAACCATTTCCAGAGGCAGCGTATACAAGTGTAATCGTACTTAAAGCATCGACTTCATTTTCACTATATTTCGCACCAGTTAACGCTGTAGACTGAAATACGCCACCGAAGTCAGCCATCCTACACCACTGGCCATTAAAATTGCTACACCAAGAAGAAATGCAGATGATAAACGGGTATTCATTGGACAAATATATTATACTAGAACTGACATGTGATTACATTTTCACTCAATTTGGGTGCATAGATCACGAGAAATCAGTACCCAGAACAACCACCTCTGGCCGTAATAACGGCCTTGATACGCCTGGGCATTGAGTCAAACAGAGCTTGGATGGCGTGTACAGGTACAGCTGCCCATGCAGCTTCAACACGATACCACAGTTCATCAAGAGTAGTGACTGGCGTATTGTGACGAGTCAGTTGCTCGGCCACCATTGTCCAGACGTTTTCAGTTGGTGAGAGATCTGGAGAATGTGCTGGCCAGGGCAGCAGTCGAACATTTGCTGTATCCAGAAAGGCCCGTGCAGGACCTGCAACATGCGGTCGTGCATTATCCTGCTGAAATGTAGGGTTTCGCAGGGATCGAATGAAGGGTAGAGCCACGGGTCATAACACATCTGAAATGTAACGCCCACTGTTCAAAGTGCCGTCAGTGCGAACAGGAGGTGATCGAGACGTGTAACCAATGGCACCCCATACCATCACGCCGGGTGATACGCCAGTATGGTGATGACGAATACACGCTTTCAATGTGCGTTCACCGCGATGACGCCAAACACGGATGCGACCATCACGATGCTGTAAACAGAACCCGAATTCATCCGAAAAAATGGCGTTTTGCCATTCGTGCACCCAGGTTCGTCACTGAGTATACCATCGCAGGCGCTCCTGTCTGTGATGCAGCGTCAAGGGTAACCGCAGCCATGGTCTCCGAGCTGATAGTCCATTCTGCTGCAAACGTCGTCGAACTGTTCGTGCAGATGGTTGATGTCTTGCAAACGTCCCCAATCTGATGACTCAGGGATCGAGAAGTGGCTGCACGATCCGTTACAGCCATGCGGATAAGATGCCTGTCATCTCGACTGCTAGTGTTACGAGGCCGTTGGGATCCATCACGGCGTTCCGTATTACCCTTCTGAACCCACCGATTCCATATTCTGCTAACAGTCGTTGGATCTCGACGAACGCGAGCAGCAATGTCGCGATGCGATAAACCGCAATCGCGATAGGCTGCAATCCGACCTTTGTCAAAGTCGGAAACGTGATGGTACGCATTTCTCCCCCTTACACGAGGTATCACAACAACGTTTCACCAGGCAACGCCGGTCAGCTGCTGTTTGTGTATGAGAAATCGGTTGGAAACTTTCCTCATGTCAGCACGTTGTAGGTGTCGCCACCGGCGCCAACCTTGTGTGAATGCTCTGAAAAGCTAATCATTTGCATATCACAGCATCTTCTTCCAGTCGGTTAAATTTCGCGTCTGTAGCACGTCACTTCGTGGTGTGGCAATTTTAATGGCCAGTAGTGTAGCATCGTGATCAACAGCCAAGGAATTAACAACTGCCTGTTTATCATACAGCCTTTCCAGATTTGCATTCTCAAGATGACCCAATTTTTGCCATTCACTAAACAGGTGCTTCATCGCTGCAAATTTCTCATGGAAATACGCGTAACGTAATTTGCTTGCCCAGTCTCACGTGCCCTTACACAATTTTAGCATTTTGGGGTACCTTAATGCTCATGGCTTAGGCTTCGGGTCAATCGTGACGACGGCATCGTTACTGTACAAAGGACAGATTCTTTGTATCGTAACACTGCTTTGCCTATTAAACCGCTCAGTCATCGCAACCAAATTTATTAACATAAGCTGAAGACTAATTCGCGGCAAATATGTGTTTACATGGATGCCAAGTTAACAGAAAAAAATTGCAAGTGGCGGCACAATATGGTTCACTGGTCACAGTATGCTCAACACCAGTCAAATGCACCTCTGCAGCCTTACCTTAAATTTTGAGTCATGTGTCAGACAAAGTCGATATTGCTGAAAAACGTTTTCTGCGCGGTAGTCAGAAAGCTGTTTTTCACCTCGTTTAGGAGCGGACAAGGATTACCATCAAGAAGCTTTTTACACTCAAGATAACGATTTTATACTCACGATAATCAGTATTAAATTTATGAAGGTTGTAAAAAACGAACAGGCCCTTCACACAGTCCGGAAGACTTGAATATTTTTTTATTACATCTTTCATGTGTTTGTTATGACTTCAATACGATTCGTGTCATCCGTCATGAAAGTTGGATATTTCCTTCCGAAAACGTATGCCCACATTTCACGACAGTCATACCAAATCGGTTTAAACTGTACCTTAAATTAGGAGGGTATCAGGGTGTCAGGCAATAAGCTAAATCAAGCATTTCAAGAATCGCTGTATCATGAGAGTTGTTTATTTAGAACAAAAGCTCTTGGATTCGTTCCTCTAAAGATTCTATAGCTAAGCTCACAGCAGCAAAAGTAGTCAAATCAGATTTTTCAAGCTGCAATTTGCGAACATGTTTATGAAAGTTACGCCCTACGTGAACTTTACACAGCAATACGGGACTCAAAATCATTGTCTAACAATAGGACTTTTGTTTTCGAAACAATACCTTCGCTGTTCAGCTTGAACTGTTCTAAGCACAGATCAACATTCTCTTTGGTTTCCGCACTCAAGAAAGCAAATGCAACAAGCCTCCTTGTACCATGTCCATCAAGCACACCAAACGCGTACGGCACATCACTGCATCACTGGGCCTGTACCGTCCACATGCCTCCACAAGTTCATGATACTGACAGCATTACTTGTGCATTTTACTCGTTTGAATTACTTCAGCCAACTTGTCGCACAACCACTGACAACCTTAACGAACGCATCCGGATGAAGATTCTTGATGCCTTCGAAAAAATCAATAATTTTCTCTCTATCGCTTAACTGAGCCACTTTCCGTTGATTACCAACTAAATTCGCAACATCGCGCGAAGTCACTTTCAACCGCATTGCTGTCCTGGCACGATCGGCGACAAGATTCCGATTATTGTGCAACTCAGCCGCGTTGTTCACAAATTCAATTGCTTCTTTAGTTAACCTTCTCTGCCCAGGAGAAAGCTTGAACAATGCATTAAAAATTTAATGATTATGCTCAAAATATGATTTACTAAGAGCTTATCTACGTGCTGGTCGTCCGCAGTCACAATCGGAACTTAACAACCGAGTCAAAATACTGTTGGCTATATAAGTCTTCAGGCCTTGCACCTTTTCACCGTGCTTACACTTCACAATTATTTTTGTGTACACAAAACGTTCGTCATTTATTAGAAATTTAATGCTCTATTTAACTAAACACGATTGAAAAGTTTTTCCGATAAATGCTTCAGAGCATCACTCAAATCCGAGTACAAGCTGAACATACAACCCTCATGAAACGGAAAGGAGGTTTTCGTCAGACCCGTCTGCACCATGGCAGGTTTACCAGTTTCCAGTGCAGAGCACCAGATAAACATTTGACGAAGTTAAGTTGAAAAACTCGAAATTGTGTTTGAGTTGGACTGTCAGCAAGGAAAGCGTAATAACCAAAATTAAAACAAAGAAACATACAGTTTAACTTCAATCACTACCTTATCCAAGCGGGGCAAGCAGAAGCATGAAGCACTGAACACCAACACCTGACCGAATCCGGAGGGCAGATGTTCCTGTTTCTTCACTCAGAAAATGCAGTAGAGTGGCAAGGAGAATGTGGCTTTAGTGACAGTAGAGTGAAAATAACAATGTAGAGATGTTATAACTCGAGGGGAAATAATAATGCGGCGCTACTACCATTCGAGTGTCAATATCCAGTAGCGTCGTCAAGGCACCGGTAGCGTAATGTAAATTTTATATTGTGATATGTAATTGACTTCATGTTTGACAGCACTGATTTAACGCACTAATTTAAATTGTTTATTGCACACCGTGGACATTCTTAAGTGGCAATTTTGTTGCTGTTATACCCGCTGTAATCTAACTAAAAACACATGCACATATCATCCAAAATAAACGCATTTTATAATTTTTTCTGGTCTTGAGATATTTGAAACTCCCTATAAAGCTAAATAATCTGACATGTGTGAACGTAATGTTACCTGTCAGAGGCAGATAGTAGCTGAAGTGAATAATTAGTGAATTCTACATTATGTTCTGTCGAAATGTGAATTCTTTCCCGTGTTTGCACCTGGGAGAAAATAGAAGATAGTCGTCAATTGATACATGCAAAGACGAGTGACAGACTGGACATCGCTCTTAAATCAGATAGTAATTAGATAACACGTCTGTCCCAAATCGGATTCAGTTCAAGTGTTAGGCGCCTTTCTATTCTTTGGAAGGTGTTGCTCGCTTCACTCACGCTACCTACAGTATTCACCAGATTCCTATTCCACTAATTGATGAATATATCACATATCACATTGAAATGACCTCGTAATTCTGTTACACGAGTTTACATTCGAGTTCGGTGTCAGTATCTGTGTGTGACAACATACACTTTTACAGCGCAAGAAAGTAAATCAGAATAGAAATTTTTCTGCTATACTAATCTTAGCTGCTCTGAAAATGCCGATAGGTGGAAATACTTGATGGTTCTTAACATTCTTGTAACACGGTTTCTAGAGTAATTATGCGATCTTACTTTGAGAACAAACGTTACAACATAGTAAAAACGACACACTCCGGAACAACACAAAGGCCCGTCGTTACAGCATGGCTCTTTCAGTACATACTGCGTGAATTTTAGAGATCCATAGTGATTCCTTCCTTTCTAAGACTTGTACCTTTGATTTTTTAATATTTAGATAAGTCTATGGTAACACGTTTCTAACTAAAAAATCATAACGGAGCAGAAAACGAAAGAGATTTGGCAGCAAGCCAGAGCAGAGCGTCCATTCAGCAGTGAAGCTTCCGCACGGAGCTCACAGAGGTCACTGGGATACAATGTAGTGCGCGCTACGGTCGCTAGGTGGCATTTCAAACGCAGTGCTGGCAAACTTGAAACTTGTCGATGGACTTGTTTAGTTTTCTTTGAGACGTTGGCGCAAACGGTTGTCAAGCTGCTGCAGCGCCAGTGTACGCGTAGCGTTGTGTATGCGAGCACATGCGAGTGATGAGTGAGGGACAATTGTTTTGGCTGTGTAGATCAAAAATTGTAGTCTTATCGGAAGAGTGTTGGAAGCACTAGGAGCGCCTCTGGTGAGTACCGTAAATTTGATTCAAAGTTCGGTGTTCAAAATAAATTGCTGTCAAAGTGATCCATGTGCGTGCATGATAAATGAGAAAGAAAGTTTGTTTGGACATCGGAAAAATTGATTTAAATTTGATTGAAAGCGGACCTATCAGTTTTAATTTTAAATTGTGTAACTGAAGCCTAAATACTCTGGACGAATGGTTAAGATTCTACAATGAAGCTAAGCATGTGACCGGTATGTTTCGGAAGTATATTCAGCTACAGATTCATATTAATTCTGTTAATACACGACCCTTAAATCAGACCTTTGTGTCAGATGAAAGCAGTTGTAGGTAACTACCGGTGCTTCTAAGTTTTGATAGTTTTTGAACGGTAGGTGTACGTAAATTGTGCTGTTCAGGAACACAGCTTGTCCGGCATGCAATGCTATTAAATAGGTAGTACAGTATTTATAGCGATGCACACTTCAATTTAAATTATAAGCCAGTGGTGCACGCACAAATTTTTCTGCATGCATGTGTATTAGTTTGTTTTCTGTATGTATTGTAGTTCCACGTATCATACAGAAATGGTAAACACCTCGTTGACATTGTTGCACGAAGCGTTCAGATATATTTCATAAGATCGAAGTGAAGTGAAATTCGAACATTATTTCTGTTATGAACTGCTAATAAATTACACTTTATTTTCTTTTTTTAAGTCTCCGTCGTCCAGGCTGTCGTAGTTACGTCGCAAATGCTGCACCGTATAAAAAGAAAGTGATAAAAGTTTTCTCTTCCAGGTTGCTGGGTCCACCTCTGCGACAAAGCTCAGGAAGCCCGATGGCTCGTTTGTTTATAGAAATCATCCGTGCCACAAAACAAATATGTAAATGTATAATGTAAGACCCATTTAAGTGTGAAATGTAGAATCACGGCTAATACTCAGAGGGTTCTTAATTTTTGGAATATCGGAAGATTTTCTTGGGGAAGTTCAACCTCAATGTCTTTTGTCAGTGCCTTGGCTACAGCATTAGTCGAAGGGAGCGGTGACAATGCAGGCTCTTCGTGGCCCCCAGCAGAATCTGCTCTTATGGACAATCTAACAATTTTCGCTTCTGTGACCTCTCCGACGATATCCCAGGTAGGATCGGGTAGCGACGGAGATTCGCACAAAATGCACAGCTCATCACAAGACTGGCCTAATGCAACCCATAGCGTGTCCTTATTTTCGTCAGTTTTCAGTGTATCTTATTGCACTCAATGGGCCTCAATCAACCATGTATACTTCCAGTTGGCCAATACATTTTTCTTCCTTTCTTATCTTGCCCCGAATGGCATGTACGGCATACTGTATCTTAGATGCACGCTTCTCGTGGGGTGCGCGTTTTTTGCGTTGTGGGGCTGGACGGTTATGTGCTCCTTCGATGCCTTCCTCTGGAATGCTGCCTTTGTCTGCATAAACTTCATCCACGTGTGTGTGCTGCTCTACTACCTACGACCAGTCAAGTTCTCCAGAGAAGTTGAAGAGGTAAGTACCCGAACACCCATTCTTTTATTTCTATATACACATAAAGCATTAGCGCGTTTGCTAATCGAAGTGTTGAAGAGAGTTACGTCGACAATGGTGCAAAAGATAGCTCAGGCTTTTGTCACCAACAAACATAAAAAGTACATGTATTTGATCTGTGGCAGATTTTTGGAGAATTGATTATACAAATCATGTCAAAGAAAAATGTTATTTTTTGTTTGCTTTCTCATGCCATTAATTGAAGAGACTAGAGGCACATGGTTTGTATACTAACCCGGTTGTCCTTATTTACATTTACTGTGATTTCCCTAAATCATTCAGACAAATGTCGAAATGGTACCATAAAAGATTTTATGGCCGATTTCCTTCCTCATTCTTCATCTGACAGTTCTGCGTATAAAAGACCAGTTTCAAAGAGAAATGTGGCCTCTTTTCTTCACCGAAATAAACGCTTTAGTACCATTATGATCACTTGTTAGATTGCTTATAGGTATCTAATGAAGTCTCCAAACTGTTCTCCCTGGTAACGAAGTTAGTTCTCACCACGTCATTTTCGTCACATTTATCCAGCACAAAACGGAACAACGCTAACACGCAGCTACTTTTCGAGAGTTTAGCTGTCATCATCCTAACTGTTTTTTAAATCAGCAGCCAGCATACCTACATGAACACGCAAAATAGTCATTTGAACAAAAGTTTTCGCCATAATGTAAAATGGCCATTAAAAGAAAGCTTTATTTTGCACGTTCAAGTACGTCCCGCTGAGATAGCTAGATACTGGATGAAAATGTGAATCTCGAAATCTGCAGCTGTGCGTCTTGTGTGTAGTATGCTGTATAAATACAGCGAGTGACTTAAGTCACTCCCTCGGATCCATCAAATCGTTAATACGAATGTAAAGGAATCTAACATTTTACCTGCCTCCGTACAAAAAAGAACGGAATATTAGACTTTCTCGTCGCCGTCGGAATCACCATAGTCGTTACAGAATCTCGGAGTGGATAACGATATGATCAGGAAGCTGTCATCGCTTTTTTTATGGGAAATGTGCTGCTCTCGAAATATTTTGAGTTAGGCCTGTCGAAGTGTAGGCGGCCGGACGGAATGTGTCACGTTTCTCTTGCATGAGGAAACATTGGTATCTCCTCTTTGTTGGATGCATAAAGTTCTTTCTGGCAGTATTGTTTTAAAAAATAGCCTTTGGCTGCAAGAAATGAACAAGACTTTCACTTATTTGCTCAACAGTAGCCGTCCCACTGAGCTTAGGTTGCAACAAGAAGTTTGCATAAAGGAATTTTTGTGTGCGTTATATATTCTTTTGTCTTTTCTTCGGGCAGATACCACAGTTGCACAAAGTTTCTAAAATTGCAATGTATTTACGCTTCTAATGTAACTATTATCTATGTTCCACCGTTGGTCAATTTCGGCTGTTATTTTCAGGCTTTACTTACTGTTTACGAGCACAAGCCACTGCAAAAGCTTAAGCGAACGCAAAACTTACCAGTAATCATACGTTAAAATTCGTATAAGAAAATTTTGAAAGCAGTAGTTGACACAAGGGTACCCAGTGCGAGTCAAAGTAAATTCATAACTGAAGCAAATGTCCAACAAGTAATAACAGTAACTGAGAAACTGAGTGCACGTTGAGGCGTTGTTCTCGTTCGTGTCAATATGAAGACTGCCGTCATGTAGGCAAAAAGTTGTCATTTCGGGAATTGTCCTGAATAGTAGGTCAGATACCAGAAACGATCAGTGAACAGGTTACGGGAGAGTTAAGATGACGCAGAACTAGAGGTCCATAGCTGAAAGAATCCTGAGAGAACTGCGGTATTTACTACTATCAAGACTAACATCACTGGCTGAATAGTGACAGCCATGAGACACACAATGGATTTGAGGATGTGAAAGTTAAGATAAATGCTGTACGTCCTGCGATATAAGGAGGGAGAGGGGAATCCTTGCGAGCGGTGTGGTCTTCTGCTCGGGCGCAATAAAGCCTACATCTTAGGAACCTGCCAGTGTTTTTCGTCAGCCCCGTTTTGTCCGCCAGCGTCGCCTGTGGCGTCTCTTTGATGCAGCTCATAGCGGCGGCGGCGACGATTTTCCGTCCCGAGTGACATACACCTTGTTCTCGCTAATCGATGACGTCGTGCCCTAACGTTTCTTCGACGCGTGTATTTCATTCAGGGCTCCGCACGCACAACGTGCTAAGAAGCGGCCTACTGTAGGCGCGCGACGCACCGCCACTTGGAAGTCCCTGTTGCGACAGTAGTTTCTAGCATTTGAAAATATCGAACAGAGTGCATGTGAGGATGTGGAAGTGCAATGCTGTACTTCTAGCAATATCTAGTTTCGTCTGAAGAGAAAAATAAGAAGTCTTCTGTATTATTCACGACATAGTGTCTCAGTGACAGCCAGCACGGTAGCCCACCGCGTGTGGTCAGGGTACTAATCACCATCCGTAATACAAATTCCTCAGTGTTCTCACCGATGGAATATGTAAGATGTCAAGCGACACCCGCACAGAACCACTGACAAACGATGAAGAAACAGATCGAAAGAAAGACGCGACGTTAAAGTGGTTAAGTGCCACACTACGGTGCAAATGTCTCGGCTTGTTGCCCCGGTCAGTCATAGGATTGGTAAGCCATCTTCGGCAAAATTTGTTTCTGCAAATGCGGAGTTGCACCGTGATACGGAATCCATGTTAAAATGTAACTGACTACGTAAGTCAGTTCAAAGGTCAGAGGAAGGTAACCACATACCATCCCGATTACGAACGTGCCCAGTAAAGATCTAAGATGGTCAAACACATCGGATTGACTGTAGCTTCGGTTTAAGATTAAACCACTCTTTCAAGGTTCATCCATTTTTGAAATTGGACTGTAAACGATAGAATGACAGCGCAAATATAATAATTTATGAAAGGAATCCCTTCTATCGTCTCGTAACAGAAAAATATCATTTTAAGAGAGAATTTTGTACAAGTTGCGGTCTTACTACCGTAAGGTGTGTGGCTGGAAATCAAATGTTGAAGCACAGACTGAAAACTGATTCCCAGTAAATGCAAGAACTTTTGCGTAAGGACCACGAATATAAGATACGAGAAATGAGGGCTCGCACGGAGGCATCAAGACAGTCGTTCTTCCCACGCTCTATTTGCGACTGGAACAGGAAAGAAAATTATGAGTTGTGGTACAACGTACCCTCCACCATACACAATACGGTGGCTAGCGGAGTTTATATGTAGACAGACGTAGATAAACAGCAATCGCAAAATACGAATTTTACTATTGAATGGCATGTCCTTTGATTAAATAAAATTCAGTTCTTCGACAAATCAGTTATAATAGACACCACAATTATGCTTTTTGCGTACTTGCAAATGCATCTTACCAGTAAATGTTAAAGTTTGGAGTCGATCCGCAGATGCGTATCACGTACTGGCAGTATGAACATTTTTCTGTGAACATTATCATCATCTTCCTGCCTGATACAGCATAACATTCTCGTTTCAAAATACAATATCAGACTACGAAAACACGCATGTTTGAATAATTAAAACCAACCAGATGTATAAATTTTGATCAGTTCACCGCTGTTTGTCTGATAAACGGATAAATTACTCTTAACACATATGCTTGCTAGCTACATTTTCCTAAAATGTAAAAAAAATCAGTTTATTTGAATAATTTAAGAGATTTTTGATTACACACTTCCGTTCACTATTGCACTTCGGATAATTGCAAAACTTCTACATTCCGATATTTACTTTCGGTTTTAATGTTGCCATAATTCAGAAGTGTAGGAGGAAACGTAGCACGAAGTCTGTCAACTAAATACGGTGGGACTGCATCTTGTCTGTGTGGTAGTTGTCATGGTCACGCCGGATAACTCTGTTCGAGCCCGTTGTTCATGGTTTACTGGTTAACGTCTCTGTCCATAGATGGCGGGGTTGTGGGTTAGATTCCCGGCCCGGTCGTCGATTTTCTTCGCTCGGGGACTGCGTATTTATGTTGTATTAATCGTTTCATTTTATCGACACGCAATTCAGCGAAATGGCGTCAAATAGAAAGACATGAACCAGGCGGCCGAACAATTCAGCCAATAATGTTCTACGATCTTCACATTCGTACGGTTAGTAAACGCGAGATGCTTTCCATCACGAGATGCAGGCGCTACAGGAGGTGTTGTCCATCACGGTGCGGTTTACTGCCAAAATTCCGAGAGCGTACGTTTCTTGAAGAATCAGCCAATATATTGCTTCTACGCATATTTAGCGAAAACACGAGGAAGGTAAAATAAGAGATACTTGAGTTCTCACGGAAGCTAACAGTCTTTGCGTGCCCTATTCGCTACAGCAACAAGAAAGGGAACGAGAGGTGCATTTAAACTATCTAAGCCGTAGCCTAAGGCCCGCAAAAATTTAAAATCTGTATTTCTGTACTCTATGGGAGGTCCTTTTGTAAAATAGGTTCAGGTAGTTATTTTGTACGGACTGAAGTCTTTGTGTGGATCCGTAACGTCGCTCAAATTTTGCACTGCTTCACGTAAAGTTCCCTATTATGCCCGATCAGACGCGAGCCATTTCAGATGGCAACATAACTAGGACTTAAAGAGAATGCTCAGTGCAGTTTTAAGTCAGTTCCAGATCGCACATATCAATTCTATTACGCGTAATTTCACCCAAAAAACAGGACCCATCTTCCTGTCGCCTGGTGCGTATTCTTGATCTCAAGTTTTGGAAACCTATTTTCAGATTTTAGTTAAGATACGTTACTGGAAACTCATAAGAGCCATGGCATCTGACAGCTTACCGTCCATTGATGTTACAACAAGACCACGCGACCACTGTGAGCTGTTGAACATGTACTGAGATGCCAGGTACAGAAATGCATTAAGAATGAATTTATTTTCATAAAAATATATATTTTTGTAATCATCCTACCAGTTCGAGAAAGCTAAAAAAAATTTGTCAACATCGTTATCACAGGATTGACATTTGTGTCCGCCATAACAGGTAAATAACATCGCAACAACATAGTTTTACTGTACTGTAATCATAAATTGTACAATTAAGTTTTACTTGAACTAATAAACCTTTAATGCCGTGTTTTCGGATTTCAGTTAAATTGCCTTAAACACCAGTTTCTGCGTGTTAGCATAAAATTGCCCCTGGAAACTCCCGCACGAAACTTTCAGCCTGTGTCTATAGATACCGAAAGCGGCCATGAATAGATACGACTTTTACGTAAGATATCCACCTCGCACCGCAGAAGGTGCCTTGCTGAGAGTACAAATGGAGAATTGGATTTGGAAGGAAGGCAGGAATATCGGGGCTTAAACGTCTCGTCGAGACGAGGTCATTAAAAAGTGCACCACAGTATGGGGCAACGAAGACAGGGACTGTGTTACGGGAATCAAGTAAAATGAAATTCTGGGTCGCTGGCCAGGAGTTAGAACTCCAGTTCTCCCCGATGGGAGTAGTGCGTTGACCATTGCACTACCACGTGCAGCCCCAGGCAGAATAGTGTAATGGACAGCCAGGCTTTGTGATCAGGTTTGTTCTTTCCACACACGCAGAAACCTCAGGACTGGGGAAGCAATACATGCCACCTGATACATTTAGGCAAGAAGTGTAACCATCGCACATCCAGTAGTGGGTCCACACGTCATTCAGTTACCTGACTTTCTGGCGTGGGCAGAACTGTTCCGGTCAGGCATGTCTCGCCACCGAGTAACTGAATGATAGCGTCGATTTTAAACCTCGTGGTTGACTGCCCCACCTCGATTATACTAATCATGTTATTTCTGGCATTGTGTTACGGTAATACTGCTAGCTGGGATGGTTCCTTTGGTCAATGGACTGGAGTTCTATTCAAGAGTATCAGGAAAAAGAAACGCTACGGCAAAATCACTGTATTCCCGCGCAGGCGCAAACTGTTTTATTCTCATTACCAGCATGCCCACATTCTCGGAGTACTTCAGAATCGAATGTCGAATTACTCGGAGCCCATAATTAGGGAGAATTTTTAGTTACATTTGGTAGCGAATAAATGGTTACGGGGGCTTTTCGCTGTTAAATTTCGCGTTGTGCGGACGCAACCACGTCAGACAAGGGATTTCAAATCGATTCCGTATTTCTGAATTTCCGGAAGGCTTTTGGCACTGTACCACACAAGCGACTCGTAGTGAAATTGCGTGCTTATGGGATATCGTCTGTTATGTGACAGGACTTGCGATTTCCTGTCAGAGGTCACAGTTCGTAGCAATAGGCGGAAAGTCATCAAGTAAAACAGAACTGATTTCTGGCGTTTCCCAAGGCAGTGTTATAGGCCCTTTCCTGTTCCTTAACTATGTAAACGATTTGGGAGACAATCTGAGCAGCCGTCTTCGGTTGTTTGCAGATGACGCTGTCGTATATCGACTAATAGTCATCAGAAGATGAAAACAAACTGCAAAACGATTTAGAAAAAAATATCTGTATGGTGCGAAAAGTGGCAGTTGACCTTAAGTAACGAAAAGCGTGAAGTCATTCACACGAGTACTAAATGGAATTCATTAACCTTCGGTTACATGATAAATCGGTCTAATCTAAAAGCCGTAAATTCAACTAAATACCTAGTTATTACAATTACGAACAACTTAAATTGGAAGGAACACACAGAAAATGTTGTGGGGGAAGGCTAACAGAAGACCGCGTTTTGTTGGCAGGACACTTAGAAAATATAACAGACCTACTAAGGAGACTACCTAAACTACACTTGTCCCTCCTCTTTTAGGATACTGCTGCTCGGTGTGGGATTCTTACCAGATAGGACTGACAGAGTACATAAAAAAAGTTCAAAGAAAGGCAGCACGTTTTGTATTATCGCGAAATATGGGGGAGTGTGTCACAGAAATGATGAAGGATTTGAGCTGGACATCACTAAAAAAAGACTTTTTTCGTTGCGACGGAATCTTCTCACGAAATTGCTATCAACAACTTTCTCCTCCGAATGCGAAAATATTTTGACACCGACTTACATAGGGAGGAACAAACACCACGATAAAATAAGGGAAATGATAGCCCGTACAGAAAGATAAAAGTGTTAATTCTTTCCGCGCGCTGTACGAGATTGGAATAATAGAAAATTGTGAAGGTGGTTCGATGAACCCTCTGCCAGGCTCTTAAATGTGATTTGCAGAGTATCCATGTAGATATAGATGTGCTCTCACGAAGATTTTTTTGTATCACCACCATTAATACCTCTGGATAATTTCAGACCCTGTAACGTATGACATTTTATTTAAGAAATTTATCTGTTCAAATGGGAGTTGGTTTCCTGAACACCCACAACCGGTCCACTGCCGTGTATATATATCAGTTAAGTGTGTATTATTTCTGTAATTTGCCCGACATGTCAGACACTGTTGCGTTGAATGATTAAAGATGATGACGTAACGAATTGATCAAAATTTATACATCTGGTAGGCTTTAATTTTCAAACTTGTATACGTATTTTTTAGTCCACATCTTAAATTCTACACGAGAATTTTATGCTAAATCAGAGAATATTGTCAGAACGTAATATGTATCTGCCGATTGGCTTCAAAGTTCAGTAAAGTAAAAGGTTGGTTTATTCCTTTATCAGAGGTAAAAAGACTTCGAGCGAGCCTGAAGAGAGTGATAGTAAGTCCATTGTTTTTACAATATATGTGACATCCTTCCCTATCCCCCGTCTTCGCCCCCCCCCCTCCCCTCACCTCTGGCTCTTTCCTTCCCTTTCTCCCCCTCTGGGAGTATAGTTTGTGCCTACTTCCGGAGACGGAAGCTCATAAATGTAACGCATTCTTCGCCTTCTATGCTTGTATGCCTTCATCCTTCCTTTGTCCTTCTCTTTTCCTTACCTTTTCTTTCCCCTTTTCTCCGCTGCGGCGTTTGAGACCTCTCTTCTTTCCTTTCCCTTTCTTTGTTTTTCTCTTTGTTCCTCCCTGTGCGTGTCTGAAGGCCGACCCACGCATTTTTGTGCGTAGCCGGTGGCGGGGTAACGCGTGATTCCCCGCCCTGGGTAGACAGGTAGGACATGTACGTACCCCCTGGTAACGGCCAGGACGAGGGAGGGGTGATTACCCGAGCTGATACCTTCCGAAAGTGATGATTGTTCCCTCCGTCCGTTTGTCGGGAGGTGTAACCTGAGGTGTGAACAATCACCTAAGGCAGGACTGCCCTCAGAGAGCCCGCATCTCGTGGTTGTGCGGTAGCGTTCTCGCTTCCCACGCCCGGGTTCCCGGGTTTGATTCCTGGTGGGGTCAGGGATTTTCTCTGCCTCGTGATGGCTGGGTGTTGTGTGCTGTCCTTAGGTTAGTTAGGTTTAAGTAGTTCTAAGTTCTAGGGGACTGATGACCATAGATGTTAAGTCCCATAGTGCTCAAAGCCATTTGAACCATTTTGCCCTCAGAGGGGCCCCACAAGGGAGGAGCGCGCCATCGGAGACGTCGGTAATCATGGGGGATTCTTCCGCAATGGTTTCCTCACCTTCCACTATGTCTGCTCACAAGCGTAAGTTCACTGAGTATCAGCCACAGACAGTTCTTCCATCATCGCCACAGTGCCTTGTTGTTTCTCAGTCTGACGAAGGTCATGACTTCTCCACGGTCAACCCTTTCATTATTCAGAAAGGTGTCGACGCAATTGCAGGTACTGTGAAGTCTTGTTCCAGATTACGGAATGGCACCCTGTTGTTAAAAACAGTCAGTGCCCTCAAGGCACAAAAATTGCTGCGTACTTCTCTGCTCCTGTCCGGGTTGAAGCGCACCGCACTTCCAATTCCTTGCATGGAGTCGTTTATACACGCTCCCTCGATGGATTGTCTGACGAAGAAATTCAGCACTACCTGTCTGACCAGGGTGTAATGGCTGTTCATAGTTATCAAAAGGGTTGACACGAACATCATTCCAACCCGCACTGTCTTCTTGACATTTGACAAATTTCAACTCCCATCGAAAATCAAAGCAGGCTATGAGATAATTTCTGTTCGCCCTTACGTCCCAAACCCTACGCGTTGCTATCGGTGTCAGCGGTTCAATCACACCAGCCAGTCCTGTTCCAATCCGGCCAAATGTGTTACGTGTGGCAAGGATGCCCATGAGGGTGCTTGTCCACCTCCATCCCCTCGCTGCATCAACTGTATGGGTGACCACGCTGCTTCCTCTCGAGATTGCCCCGTTTTTAAAGACGAAAAGCTCATCCAGGAAATCAGAGTGAAGGAAAAGGTGTCGACCTCTGCTGCTCGAAAATTATTCGCCAGTCGACAACCCACCGTGCCTCAGACAGGAAAATACAGCACTGTCCTTGCTTCTCCTCGGCCAACAAAGGAGGCGGCCACGCAGACCTGCGACCTCACCTTTAGTGCCACAGTCGTCAGATCGGCCAGTGCAAAGATCGCCCGTTCAACCTCACCACTTTCGCCTGCCCACTCTATGGCTCACCCTTCATCGGGTTCTGCTAAATCTCGAGCCCAAAAGTCAGACACCAAGACTTCGAAAACAGAGCATACTCGTGAAGATTTTTTACGTACCCCAACTTCACAACCATCGGTTCCTCCTTCATCTAAACATCATATTTCCAAGAAGGCTACTAAGAAACCCAGTTCATCTCCTTCTCCGCCAAGGCGTGTCCCATCTACAGAACCACCTGGCGGAAATCGCCCTCGGCCGTCTTCTGTGTCGCCGAGGCGCACTGCTGGCTGCCGATCAACCGGCCGATCGCTGGTGGCAGGAGCTGCTCCTGAACAACCTATGGATCAGGATCTTCTGCCTTCGGCTGAATGCCACTCCATGCTGTCGGTCGCAAGCTCTGAGCAGTCGTTGAGTTGACGGCAACCTTGGTCACATTCTCCATTTTCTGTTCACCCTATGTCCATTATCCACTGGAACATCCGCGGCATTCGAGCCAATCGGGATGAATTGTTGATCCTCTTACGATCCTACTCGCCGGTCGTCTTCTGACTTCAGGAAACAAAGCTACGTCCCCATGACCGCTTTGTTTTCCCCCATTTTCAGTCCGTCCGATATGATCTCCCCTCTGTTGAAGGCACTCCAGCCCATGGAGGACTCATGATTCTTCTCCGTGAAACTCTCCATTACCACCCAATCCACTTAAACACTTCCTTCCAAGCTGTCGCTGTCCGTCTTTCCCTTTCTGGATATACCTTTTCTCTTTGTACTGTATACATTCCATCGTCCACGCCAATGGCACGAGCTGATCTCCTTCATCTTCTTGGTCAGCTTCCACCCCCCCCCCCCCCCCGCCCTTTATTTGCTGATTGGGGACTTAAATGCTCACCACCCGCTTTGGGGATCTCCACATCCTTGTCCACGTGGCTCACTATTGCTAGACGTCTTCCACCAGGCGGATCTAGTTTGCCTCAACACCGGGGTCCCTACATTTTTGTCTGCCTCCACGACCAATTTATCTCATTTGGACCTTGCGGTCGGTACTGTTCCGCTAGCTCGGCGCTTAGAATGGTTCGCCCTTGACGATACACACTCGAGTGACCACTTTCCATGTGTCCTTAGACTGCAGCCTCAACTGCCATACATGCGCCCGCGACGCTGGAAGTTTGCCCAAGCCGATTGGACACTTTTTTCGTCTCTACTGACATTCGATGACCGTCACTTTCCCAGCGTCGACGATGAGGTCACACATATTACCGACGTTATTCTTACAGCTGCGGAACGTTCAATACCACGCACCTCCGAATTGCCCCAGCGCCTCCCAGTTCCTTGGTGGAACGAGGCGTGCCGTGACGCAATACGTGAGCGGCTACGTGCTCTTCGCGTTTTCCGCCACCATCCTACTTTGGCCAACTGTATCCGCTATAAGCAGTTCCGTGCGCGATGCCGTCGCGTCATCCGCGATAGCAAGAAGGCAAGCTGGAAATTCTTTATTAGCTCATTTAACACCTTCACTCCCTCCTCGGAAGTTTGGAGTCGGCTTCGACGGTTCTCAGGCGCGCCTAGTTTCTCCCCGGTCTCTGGGCTCACTGTCGCGCATGATACATTAGTGGACCCCGTCGCAATTTCTAACTCGTTGGGTCAGCACTTTGCTGAGATTTGGAGCTCTTCAAATTACCCGCCAGCGTTTCTCCCGAAGAAACGTGCAGCGGAAGTGCGACCTCTTGCTTTCTCCTCTCAAAATCGCGAAAGCTACAATACTGTTTTCTCCATGCGGGAACTACAACATGCACTCTCCTCTTCTCGCTCCTCCGCCCCAGGACCGGATGGTATCCACGTCCAAATGTTGCTGCATTTATCACCCCCATAGTCTGCGTTACCTCCTTCGCCTTTATAATCGAATTTGGACCGACAGTACTTTTCCCAGACGATGGCGGGAAGCTATCGTCGTTCCTGTTCCGAAACCTGGAAAGGACAAACATCTCCCCTCTAGCTATCGCCCCATTTCTCTCACGAGTAGTGTCTGTAAGGATTTGGAGCGTATGGTGAATTACCGTTTAGCGTGGTGGCTGGAATCCCGCAGTCTTTTAACACCTGCCCAATGCGGATTCCGAAAGCATCGTTCTGCAGTTGACCATCTTGTTGCTTTCTCCACTTATATCATGAACAATTTTCTCCGGAAACGCCAAACAGTAGCAATATTTTTTGATATGGAGAGAGCATACGATATCTGTTGGCGGACAGGCATCCTCCGCACACTGTTCTCTTGGGGATTTCGAGGTCGGCTGCCCCTTTTTCTTGGCGAATTTATGGCAGAGCGCACATTTAGGGTGCGGGTCAACACTACACTCTCCCGTACGTTCTCCCAAGAAAACGGGGTACCCCAGGGCTACGTGCTGAGTGTTGTACTGTTTGCCATTGCCATCAATCCAATTATGGATTGTCTCCTTCCTGATGTCTCGGGCTCCCTCTTTGTGGACGATTTTGCGATCTACTACAGCTCTCAACGGACCAGCCTTCTTGAACGACGTCTTCAAGGATGTCTCGATCGCCTCCACTCTTGGAGCATCGAAACCAGATTCCGTTTTTCTCCCAGTAAGACCGTTTGTGTTAATTTTTGGCGACGTAAGGAGTTTCTTCCGCCCTCCTTACATCTAGGTCCTGTCAACCTTCCGTTTTCAGACGTCGCTAAATTCTTGGGTCTTATGTTTGACAGAAAACTGTGCTGGTCCTCCCACGTTTCCTATCTTTCGGCTCGCAGTCTGCGATCCCTTAACACCCTACGTGTCCTGAATGGTACCTCCTGGGGAGCGGACCGAGTGGTCCTTCTCCGCCTCTATCGCGCCTTAGTGCGCTCGAAATTGGACTATGGAAGCATAGTCTACTCCTCTGCTCGGCCGTCTATTCTTCGGCGTCTCGACTCTATCCACCACCGTGGATTACGTTTAGTGTTTGGAGCTTTTTACACCAGCCCTGTGGAAAGTCTTTATGCTGAGACTGCTGAACCTCCGCTGTCCAATCGGCGAGCAGTCCTTCTGAGTCGTTATGCTAGCCATCTGCATTCCCTGCCTGCTAATCCAGCCCATGACCTTTTTTTCGACGCCGCCTTTGATGTAGGGTATGCAGGCCGCCCCTTCTCCCTACTACCACCGGGAGTCCGCTTCCGTCAACTGCTCCATTCTCTTTCCTTCCGCTTCGCTAAAACCTTCTTGACAACTTGGGGTACAGCACCGCCTTGGCTCCGTCCCCAGATCTGCCTGCTCCGTGACCTTTGTCAATTTCCCAAGGATGGTACCCCTTCACTTGTTTATCGTCGGGCATTTTCTGCTCTATGTGCACAAATGAAGGAAGCCACATTTATTTACACTGATGGCTCGAAAACATCGTTAGGTGTAGGGAGTGCCTATATTGTTGGCGACACCCCAAATCAATTTCGGCTTCCCAACCTGTGTTCGGTTTATACTGCGGAGCTTTACGCTGTTCTCCAGGCTGTCTACTACATCCGCCGCCATCAGCGGATACAGTATGTTATCTGTTCAGATTCTCTCGGCTCTCTCCTCAGTCTCCAAGCTCTTTACCCTGTCCACCCTCTGGTCCGCCGGATTCAGGACTGTCTGCGCTTGCTCCACCTGGGGGGCGTCTGGGTGGCGTTCCTCTGGCTCCCGGGACACGTTGGTATCTGTGGAAATGAGGCGGCCGATATAGCGGCCAAGGCTACAGTCTCTCTTCTTCGGCCAGCTATTCAATCGATTCCCTTCGCCGATCTACGGAGCGTTTTATGTCGTCTTGTTGTTCTTTTATGGCACGCACATTGGTCGACACTTCCCCATACTAAATTGCGGGACGTGAAAGCTCTTCCTTGTGCTTGGACCTCTTGCTCCCGAACGCGTCGTCGGGAGGAGGTAATTTTAACTAGACTCCGGATAGGGCACTGTCTTTCTAGCCATCGACATCTTTTAAGCGGTGATCCTCCCCCACTCTGTCCCCACTGCTCTCAGCTGTGGACGGTAAGACACCTTTTAATTGAGTGCCGCTATTTTACTCCGTTACGTGCCCGTATACAACTGTCACCTGATATTTCTTCCATTTTAGCAGATGACACGCGCTCGGCCGATCGCGTTCTCGAGTTTATTAGTGCCAGTGAAATGACGTCAGTCATTTGAAGCTTTTTTTTGGGGACAACCAACCCCTTTCTGTAGTGGATTTTTAAGCCTTCCTTCTGCTTTTAGTTTCTCCAATTTTTTGAGTTTCGTTCCCATTGCTGCTGGTTTCAATTTTCGGTTTTTTACTGTTTCCTAAGTCACGGACCGGGCGCTAATGACCTTAGCGGTTTTGCGCCCTAAAACGAAAACAAAAAAACAAACATTGGAAGTTCCAGGAGCCTCTTTGCAGATGATGCTACTTTTTTTTAGAGAGGGGTCGTAACGCTACAACATAGCAGGGAAATCCAGGAAGATCTGTTGATGTACGCTAGTACAGTGTGTGGCAACTGACTCTCAGCGTAAAAGCACGTAACGTATTGCGTATACACAGACAGAAAGACCCAACATTGTATGATTACACGATTACAGAACCAACGCTGGAAGCAGTTACTTCCATGAAATATCTAGGCGTATAAAAGCAATCTAATTTGGTTATGGATCGGTTTCGCAGCAGCTCTGACTAGATAACTGGTGTAGAACAGGCACAGTTAAGGGACCCACAGTTTCTAAATTTTCCTCCTCCGATATGGCACATGCGTAAGTATAGCAGAAATCTTCTGGGAGCTTAAATCCCTGGAAGAGACGGCGTAGTTCTCGCGAGACTCTGTTGCGTGGAACATTTATTGGAAGCAGAGTGGGAGAAAATTGTAGGCACCGGCGTATACAGATACGTACAGATAGTTTTTTTCCTTGCCTCAGTTCGCGAATGGAATAGGACAGAATTTCGGCAGTATTTGTAAAAAGTACAGTCAGCCATGCATTTTGCACTGCTTACGGAGTAGGCTATGTATGGAAATGTAGAAGTGGACCAATAATTTTCTTAGCTTTTTTTGTTACTGAAAGACACGTTTGCTGCTGCGGGATTTCGTAAACTTCGAAAGATGATCAGAAGAGTGAAACACGTCTTAAAGTGGCCGAACGCTGCATTTTTTTAAGTGAGGGAAGATACATTTGTTCCTTAATTAGGGTTTGCGTTAACTTTGGTTCTTCATGCACTCAATAGCCAAAGAAACTGGTACGACTGCCCAGTATCGTGTAGGGCACGCAGAAGTGCCGCAACACGGCGTGGCATGGACTCTACTGATGTCTGAAGTAATACTGGGGGGAATTGATACCATTAATCCTGCAGGGCTGTCCATAAATTCGTAAGAGTACGAGGGGGTGGAGATCTCTTCTGAAATGCATGTTGCAAGGCATCCCAGATACGCTGAATAATGTTCATGCCTTGGGGGGGGGGGGGGGGGGGGGTGGCCAGCGCGGAAGTGTTTAAGCTCAGAAGTGTGTTCCTGGAGCCACTTTGTAGAAATTCTGGACGTGTGGGGTGTCGTATTGTCCTGCTGGAATTGCCCATATCCTTCGGAAAACACAATAGACATGAGTGGATGCAGATGATCAGACAGAATGCTTACGTACGTGTCACCTGTCAGAGTCGTATCTAGACATATGAGGGGTCCCATACCATTCCAACTGCACACGTCTTACACCATTACAGAGCCTCCACCAGCTTGAACGGTCCCCTGCTGACATACAGGGTCCATGAATTCTTGAAGTTGTCTCCATACCCGAACACGTCCATCCGCTCGATTCAATTTTAAACGAGACTCGTCCGACCAGGCAACATGTTACCAGTCATAAACAGTCCAGTATCGGAGTTGACGGGCCCAGGGGAGGCGTAAAGCTTTGTGTCGTGCAGTCATCAAAGGTACACGAATGGACCTTCGGTTCCGAAAGCCCATATCGATGATGATGATTCGTTGAATGATTAGCACGCTGACTCTCGCTGATGGCCCCGCATTGAAATTTGCAGCAATTTGCGGAAGGGTTGCACTTCTGTCACGTTGAACGATTATCTTCAGTGTCTTTGGTCCCGTTCTTGCAGGATCATTTTCCGGCTGCAGCGATGTTCATTTGATGTTTTACCGGATTCCTGATATTCACTGTACACTCGTTAAATGGTCGTACGGGAAGATCCCCACATCATCGCTAGCTCGGAAATGCAGTGTCCCATCGTTCACCACGTTCAGATTCATTTAACTCTTGATAATCTGTCATTGTAGCAGCAGTAATCGATTTAACTACGTCCGACGCTTGTCCTATATAGGCGTTGCGAACTGCAGCGCTGTACTGTCTGTTTAATTACCTCTGTATTTGAACACGCATGCTTATACCAGTTTCTTTGGCTCTTGAGTGTATAAGTAGGTGATGAATACTGTTATCAGGTTGGTGATAGACGGAAGGAAATGGGAAGATGGATTAAACAACCTTTAATCTTTCCGTGAAGAGAGAGAATCAGCTCGGTTTTGCGAAGGTGTGGAAGCAAATCTTCGTTTGTTCCAAAGAAACCATCCCAGCTTGCATTATTATCATAGCACAGGACCAGAAATAACGGATCAGTATAATCGAGGTGGGCCAATTAGCCACGAGCTTTAAAATCGACGTTATCAGTCAGTTGCTTCGTGGCGAGACATGCCTGTCTGGTACAGTCCTGCCCACGCCAAAAAGTCAGGTAGCTAAATGAGTTGTGTACTTCCTGCTGGACGTGTGATGCCTAGATGTACCAGGTGACACTAACTGCTTCCCCAGACATCCGTCCTGAGGTTTCTTCCTGTGTGGAAAGAATAAACCTGACCACAAAACCTACCTATCCATTACACTATTACGGTCCAACCGTCCAGATCCTGGATAACGTTTTGAAAACCAGCGATATCTAGAAACGTTTTCAACCAAAGTGCTAATGGAAATGTGGAATGCTCAAATAATAAACCCCTTTAGTATCAGACTGCGATTGATGCTCAGCCTGGTAACAGATATGGGCGAAAGGTCAAAGATGGTGGGGCTTGATAGCACGGCCGCAGCTTGCTCCCGTGGACGGCGCCACCGCGGTCGTGACACGTGGGCCCGTCCGCTGACGGGACAATCTACGTAAATGCCGCGCTCCCCCACTTGTCCGGCGGTTGGCGCTACGCTCTGAATTACTCGATACGCGCCATTAATCGTAGAGTGAATGACTTTGCCTGTGTTCAGGTTTTCCGACTCAGATCGCTACCTCACCTATCTGCGCAGTCTGTCGAATTTGGCGCCGATTACTTTGTGAACGCTTCCTGTTTATTCCATCGGTCTCTGCGTCACCGGAAGTGCGAGTGACCGTTAACTTTGCGCCACTTTCGCTTAGGACAGAAAAATCCCCATTGCCCTCAATCATCTGAATATCTCGCTCCTGATAAGAAAAGTGGGATACACGGCGTGCTCTCAATCACCTACACTCTCGCGTCGGAAGATTCCGTAGAATCTCCAAAAAATGTGGATTTCCAGTCGTTGCAACTAACCGCCACTGAGTAATAATGCAAACCATGGACCATTTGCTCTGTGGCCGGCTCTGTCCCACGTTCTGTGCTAAAGATTTTCAAGCAGCTCTAAATGCTCTTGAGGTTGCACGCTTTTTCGGAAACGTCTAATTTTTATATTGCCTATAATTATATCCCCCCCATGAACCATGGACCTTGCCGTTGGTGGGGAGGCTTGCGTGCCTCAGCGATACAGATAGCCGTACCGTAGGTGCAACCACAACGGAGGGGTATCTGTTGAGAGGCCAGACAAACGTGTGGTTCCTGAAGAGGGGCAGCAGCCTTTTCAGTAGTTGCAAGGGCAACAGTCTGGATGATTGACTGATCTGGCCTTGTAACAATAACCAAAACGGCCTTGCTGTGCTGGTACTGCGAACGGCTGAAAGCAAGGGGAAACTACAGCCGTAATTTTTCCCGAGGGCATGCAGCTTTACTGTATGATTACATGATGATGGCGTCCTCTTGGGTAAAATATTCCGGAGGTAAAATAGTCCCCCATTCGGATCTCCGGGCGGGGACTACTCAAGAGGATGTCGTTATCAGGAGAAAGAAAACTGGCGTTCTACGGATCGGAGCGTGGAATGTCAGATCCCTTAATCGGGCAGGTAGGTTAGAAAATTTAAAAAGGGAAATGGATAGGTTGAAGTTAGATATAGTGGGAATTAGTGAAGTTCGGTGGCAGGAGGAACAAGTCTTCTGGTCAGGTGACTACAGGGTTATAAACACAAAATCAAATAGGGGGAATGCAGGAGTAGGTTTAATAATGAATAGGAAAATAGGAATGCGGGTAAGCTACTACAAACAGCATAGTGAACGCATTATTGTGGCCAAGATAGATACGAAGCCCACGCCTACTACAGTAGTACAAGTTCATATGCCAACTAGCTCTGCAGATGACGAAGAAATTGAAGAAATGTATGATGAAATAAAAGAAATTATTCAGATTGTGAAGGGAGACGAAAATTTAATAGTCATGGGTGACTGGAATTCGAGTGTAGGAAAAGGGAGAGAAGGAAACATAGTAGGTGAATATGGATTGGGGGACAGAAATGAAAGAGGAAGCCGCCTGGTAGAATTTTGCACAGAGCACAACATAATCATAACTAACACTTGGTTTAAGAATCATGAAAGAAGGTTGTATACATGGAAGAACCCTGGAGATACTAAAAGGTATCAGATAGATTATATAATGGTAAGACAGAGATTTAGGAACCAGGTTTTAAATTGTAAGACATTTCCAGGGGCAGATGTGGACTCTGACCACAATCTATTGGTTATGACCTGTAGATTAAAACTGAAGAAACTGCAAAAAGGTGGGAATTTAAGGAGATGGGACCTGGATAAACTAAAAGAACCAGAGGTTGTACAGAGATTCAGGGAGAGCATAAGGGAGCAATTGACAGGAATGAGGGAAATAAATACAGTAGAAGAAGAATGGGTAGCTTTGAGGGATGAAGTAGTGAAGGCAGCAGAGGATCAAGTAGGTAAAAAGATGAGGGCTAGTAGAAATCCTTGGGTAACAGAAGAAATATTGAATTTAATTGATGAAAGGAGAAAATATAAAAATGCAGTAAGTGAAACAGGCAAAAAGGAATACAAACGTCTCAAAAATGAGATCGACAGGAAGTGCAAAATGGCTAAGCAGGGATGGCTAGAGGACAAATGTAAGGATGTAGAGGCTTGTCTCACTAGGGGTAAGATAGATACTGCCTACAGGAAAATTAAAGAGACCTTTGGAGATAAGAGAACGACTTGTATGAATATCAAGAGCTCGGATGGAAACCCAGTTCTAAGCAAAGAAGGGAAAGCAGAGAGGTGGAAGGAGTATATAGAGGGTCTATACAAGGACGATGTACTTGAGGACAATATTATGGAAATGGAAGAGGATGTAGATGAAGATGAAATGGGAGATACGATACTGCGTGAAGAGTTTGACAGAGCACTGAAAGACCTGAGTCGAAACAAGGCCCCTGGAGTAGACAATATTCCATTGGAACTACTGACGGCCGTGGGAGAGCCAGTCCTGACAAAACTCTACCATCTGGTGAGCAAGATGTATGAAACAGGCGAAATACCCTCAGACTTCAAGAAGAATATAATAATTCCAATCCCAAAGAAAGCAGGTGTTGACAGATGTGAAAATTACCGAACTATCAGCTTAATAAGTCACAGCTGCAAAATACTAACACGAATTCTCTACAGACGAATGGAAAAACTAGTAGAAGCCAACCTCGGGGAAGATCAGTTTGGATTCCGTAGAAACACTGGAACACGTGAGGCAATACTGACCTTACGACTTATCTTAGAAGAAAGATTAAGGAAAGGCAAACCTACGTTTCTAGCATTTGTAGACTTAGAGAAAGCTTTTGACAATGTTGACTGGAATACTCTCTTTCAAATTCTAAAGGTGGCAGGGGTAAAATACAGGGAGCGAAAGGCTATTTACAATTTGTACAGAAACCAGATGGCAGTTATAAGGGTCGAGGGACATGAAAGGGAAGCAGTGGTTGGGAAGGGAGTAAGACAGGGTTGTAGCCTCTCCCCGATGTTGTTCAATCTGTATATTGAGCAAGCAGTAAAGGAAACAAAAGAAAAATTCGGGGTAGGTATTAAAATTCATGGAGAAGAAATAAAAACTTTGAGGTTCGCCGATGACATTGTAATTCTGTCAGAGACAGCAAAGGACTTGGAAGAGCAGTTGAATGGAATGGACATTGTCTTGAAAGGAGGATATAAGATGAACGTCAACAAAAGCAAAACGAGGATAATGGAATGTAGTCTAATTAAGTCGGGTGATGCTGAGGGAATTAGATTAGGAAATGAGGCACTTAAAGTAGTAAAGGAGTTTTGCTATTTGGGGAGCAAAATAACTGATGATGGTCGAAGTAGAGAGGATATAAAATGTAGGCTGGCAATGGCAAGGAAAGCGTTCCTGAAGAAGAGAAATTTGTTAACATCCAGTATTGATTTAAGTGTCAGGAAGTCATTTCTGAAAGTATTCGTATGGAGTGTAGCCATGTATGGAAGTGAAACCTGGACGATAAATAGTTTGGACAAGAAGAGAATAGAAGCTTTCGAAATGTGGTGCTATAGAAGAATGCTGAAGATTAGATGGGTAGATCACATAACTAATGAGGAAGTATTGAATAGGATTGGGGAGAAGAGAAGTTTGTGGCACAACTTGACCAGAAGAAGGGATCGGTTGGTAGGACATGTTCTGAGGCATCAAGGGATCACCAATTTAGTATTGGAGGGCAGCGTGGAGGGTAAAAATCGTAGAGGGAGACCAAGAGATGAATACACCAAGCAGATTCAGAAGGATGTAGGTTGCAGTAGGTACTGGGAGATGAAAAAGCTTGCACAGGATAGAGTAGCATGGAGAGCTGCATCAAACCAGTCTCAGGACTGAAGACCACAACAACAACAACATATAATTATATTTTTGCATTCCTTCAAATTGATGCTTTCGACATGTCTCTGACCATGGTATATGTAGGGAAACAACGAAAAATTAAATCAAATTACTGGTTGAATATTTAAAGCTCGCCCCGTCAGAATTCGAAACCCGTTCTAGAAGCACTGCTCCACCACGCTGTGCTCCTCTAGTAAGGCACTGTGCTGTGCGATAAGTCCTCACGTCAACCTGAGGACACATGATGGCAAATTGTTAAATGTCCCACACGCCATCAACACGTGATCCACTAAGAATCGCCGACGTAGACCTGAAACATCTGAGAAATTGGCATAGTGTTGGTAAGTTGAGAGGAGTGATTTAATAAAGGCAAGTGGGGCAGTTTATTCTCCAGGAGAACGAGGTCGTTGAAGATATGATTCGAAGCCTACTCCTCTTCGATGAAAATTCAATGTCGAAACAGCTACAACACCTAACTAGATAACTACAGGAAACCACAATTGAGACTGGAATAAAAATGGCCGTTCTCCTGCTTGATTGGGCGGGCAGAGATTTTCTGTAGATCTCACATATATATGACGCTTTATTAGAAAGGCTGACATTGCCACGTCATTCGCAAGAGTTCTCTTCTGATCCTGTGTGGAGACACAGATTGTTATTCCAAGCGACGCTAGGAGGGGGTCCACCCTCGAGCTGTGTGGTTGTCTGCCTCGAGCCGTTCTCTAGATAAGTCGCACAGCAAAGCTCTAAATTGCTGTTACTTGCGAGGCAAACTTGCTTTTTTCGTTGGTTGTACTTAGTAGTTGTATACTGTAGTTGTTGATCTTTGTCTCCTGGTGTTGTGATGTTGATGGTAGATAACTGATCAAGGAATAATTTTGAAGACAGAAAAGGTTTCTGGTAGACACACTATGAAGCTTACGTTAAGTCGTGCTTTAGTCCGTTTCTGAAGCAGGAGGAATCCTCTTAGAACATAACATGGGATTTAATGTGTGGGAGTATGCTTCTGTAGTTTCCGTCAAAGGATAATTAAATGTGTAATCGAATTGTAGAGAAATGTGAAAGTTTCTTGAAGTTCACAAACTGGGATGGAAATGTTAACGATGAAAAGTATCTCATTCTGGTGTGGGTTTTTGTACTGTTTTCGAACTGCTTTTCGAATTCCTTCTGACCATGTAAGCCGGGTGTTTAGTTCATATGGACGTGTATTTTGAGGAGCAGTTCGGTACTAGTCACGCTGGCTTTGCTTAACGGTATACGCCAGATTTGATTTGTTGAACCACTCCTTATCGTTCGTAAATGTCAGACTATATAGCACTTAAGATCTGTAAGACGGCCAGCCGAGAACATCGGCTGTTCTCGATTCGCCAGTAGAGTGGCCGCGCAGCCGCTTGGCCCAGTTGCCATCTCACATAGGCGAGCGGTTATAAACATGCCGCTGACGTATCCAGCCGCGGTCGCGACCGGGAATCCCACCGAATGCGGCACAAGGAACCACTAAAGTCCGCCTCTGTAACGTCGCGTTCAGCGCGGCGGATTGCTAGTAGAAGGGGTCCAGCCTCGCTCCCCTGCCGGCTCAGCGATTTTCTCCGTTGAGGGACTAAGTTTTCCATTGTCTTTTCGTTCGTATCCGTCGTAACTGACATGCCACTGTTTAGATGGCTGTGTGGGCACATCCCGAAAACCAGTCAATGTAAAAAAGAAACCTCTTAAGTGGAACAGCCGTCGTAAGTGGATACAGAGACACCTGACTGTCCCCAGCTGTTGATTGCAGACAGATTTGTCTGCTCCGCTAGCTGACTAGTCAGGGTCAGTAGAGACCTATGCCAAACGAGATAACCCTTGAGCCCCAAGCGCAAGCAGAAAAGCAGCTCCCACTGGCAGGAAGTCGCTCAGAATATCACCTTTGCAGACACACACAAATCGAAAGGTACTAACGTCGCTTGTTACATAACTGTTCACTCCAGTAACCAAAATTAGAGAAATCTCCGTGGGAGAAAGACAAGTGTAGGTAAATATTCTGAATTGGTTGATTATTAACTGAAGCTACAAAATGAGAAGCAGCTTACGGACCATAGAGTGGGCAGGTCCGAAGGAAAGATACCAGTGTACGAGCAAACACATTAGCAACAAGTGCATAGTTAAAAAAGCTAGAAAGTCAGCGACAACGCCTCTGGTGCTAATACTGTTGCAGGAGGTTGTAAATATAACAAAAAAGTGTTGGAGACAGTTTTTTTGTTACGTAAAGCACACCCATAAAAATTTGAAATATTTAGTCAGGCAACGAGATTAGTCGTAAGATTTCAAAGTTTCGTTTCATTAATATTTACGCACCGTATGGGAAGAATCCTAAAAATGAAAGAGCTATGTTTTTCAGACATTATACCTCTCTCGTGGTAACCTCGAAGAGCTGATAACATATGTTGGTTGGAACTGTGTAATTTGTACCCAGGACCAGTTACTCAATTTAAAGTTTTCGTGAGAACTCTGATTTAGTAAAGAATCCGCACTTGCGGGATTTTTTCGGAAATGATAAAACTTCCCGACCAACAATCGAGTTTACCTTTTTCAGCAACACATCAGCAAGTAGTCTGGAAAGAATATATGCATTACACAATTTAGAAAGACGTGTAATGTCTACAGAAATAATCCCGGCGTATCTCACAAATGACTGTGCAGAGAAAAGTTGTATTAAGCAGTCCAAACAGAAAATGTACTGGTGGCGTGGTCATTAGAAGTTGAATAAAAACACACAAGTAGTTAGTGGCAAGCATTCGTCTTAACTGTAGAGAGCATGTCCCAAATGTAAATCTGATATTGACAGGTGGACATTGTATGCCAAAAATAAGTTAAGATGTGCATTGCTGGAGTATGGCAAGGTCTAAATTAGCAATTCATACTACAGAATTTTAATATACTTGCCTTGGTAAGTCTTAAATCAACCTAAGATTTCTACTGAGCACTAAATGGAAATGAAAAAGATCAAAGCGAAACTAAAATGCCAGTAATGAAAGCGAGTAGAAGGTCAAAAAATACGATGTGAATCGAGAAAGACACTTGAAGAGTGTGCCTCGTTATACCACTTGCTGAGACTCGCAAGGAACAAGAGAAAAAAATTTATCGTCTTACTGAGATGAGGAAATAATGTGTTCCTGGGAGAGTGTAAGGACGTATTCAATGAATTGCATCAATTTTTTTCTGAACTGCAAAGTGAAAATACGATGAGCGATCTGAGTAAGTGCTTGGTGGGATAATTGAGAGCGTATAAGCAGAAAACACCTCTCGTGACAAGCTTCTGAAGTGAATAAATGATGAAAATAATAATTGTCGGCATTGAAAAAAGCACCTGGCCCTTAAGGTTTACCTGTAGAATTTTATTGAACGTTCTTGTACATTATCAGTTAAAACTTAATATTGCTAGTGAAGTAGTAACTGGAGAGACAATTCATAAAGAATTAAAAGAAAACTCAGCAATTCCTGTTGCTGAAAGGGAACTCAAGATATTAATGAAATGGGCCCATTATGTCAGACTGAAAGCTGGTAACCCGTGAGATCAAATGGCGTGTCACAACAGTACTACAGCACATACGAAGTGGAGATCAAATCTGCCGAGTAGGACAGGTATCATTACAACCGTTAGCGAGTATAGATACGTTATCGTAATATTTCCTACAATCAACTTGCAAGGAGGTCCCGTATTTATAGATTTCACCAAAGCATTTGGTTCGGTAACAAATATTTGCTAAAGATAACGCATAGTACGGGCTTTCTTCAGATTCCTGCAAGCTATTGTACACAAGGTGAGAGGAATGGTAACGAAAGTAGTTATTAATGACTAGTGTACTGAACAAACTAAGATTAATAGGTGTTCTACAAGAAGGTGCATTATCGATGTTGCTTTCCGTGAGTGTTAGCTACTTCGCTAAAGTTCCGTGACTTGGAAGAAATAACGAAATGGGTACTAAAAATGAACGAAAAGCCTCTCCAGTATTTGATAAGAACTTCATTAAGTCCACGACCGATTTCGGGTTTTACGTCAGACCATTTTCTAGTGAATCTGAAAATAGTGCTGTAGGAAAGCACCATCAGAATCGGACCGGTTTACGTTGCTTCGCCTCAGCAGTCTTCAGATCTACTTTAAAAACCCCTGCGGGTCTGTGGGTTACAATAGGCCCGAAGTATTCCTGCATGTCGTAAAAGGCGACCAAAAGGACTCTCATACGTTTCGTACTTTATGTGATGGTCCCCTATAGGGTTTGACCTCCATTTTTCAAAATTTCCCCGAAGAGCGAGCCAATTGGGGAAGGGCGCCTTACATGGTGCATCGTGTCAATCATGCGCTGAGATCTTTCGCATCCTTCGTCGACGTGGATCTGCACTTCCGCTCGTTCTCCAACTGTTGGGCGAGGTCACGCTCCTGGGTGCGTATTTTTCCATCAACTGTGCAGTATCGATTTAGACGCTGACGATGATAATGGACTTGGTTGCTTGGCTGCACCTGATACGCAACATGGTAGCCAGTCCGTTGTGGTGGGGCCGCCATGTACCCTGTTGGTTGTAGCTCAGGGGTCGCTCTGCTGATGCTCGCGCCGTTAACTCCGCACGTACGCCGCCGAGGAGTAGATGGCCGTCACCCTGGGGCATCGGGACTCCCGGAAATGGCCATCCTGCCAGGTGGCCTTTGTTGCGGCTGGGTGGCACGCATGGGGAGGGAATTTGGCAAAAGAAACATGTCGTATATTTCAAATTTATTTCGGTTTCTCTTCGCCTGACTCAATATATTGCCTCGTCCTGCTTATAACTCACGAAAAGACCGTGAAGGTAACAGAGATACGATCTCACACGGTGGGAATCGTTCTTCTAGCGAATAATTCACGAAAGTGAAAAGGGAAACGGCAACGGTACGCGAGGTATCCTCCGCTACAGACCAGACGAGAAAGGGAGTTAATATTGCATTGTCGTCTGGTTCTGAGCGATGTTTAAAATAGCAAGGCTCTGGTTCATCAGGAAGTTTCAAATCAGTGGCAAAATTTGCAGGAGTAAGACATCAAAGAAAGCGACATGGTAAAAATGTGTAAGATAGTCATGAACAAGAAGCACAAGCGTAACTTTAGTATGTAATAATACAGGGTGCTTCAGAAAGATTCGTGAACTGAAATGGGAATCGCAGGAGGCAAGATGACGTACTTTTCGAGAGGTACTGCTGAGAAAATTTTGGAGCACCAGAGTCTGAGGCTCACAGAAGAACGATTCTACTGTCGCCAACCTACACTTCGCATAGGGATCACGAAGATGAGACATTAAGCCTCGTACGGAAGCTCTATTTGCGAGTGGAACAGGAAATAACTAGTAGTGGTATAGCGTACCCACTGCCAGGCACCGTACAGTGGTTTGCATAGTGCGTATACGAATGTAGATGAAAGGTTCCTCCGACATGACAAGGCTAAGTCTTCTACATAAATAAAGATAGAAACTTGGGGTAGCCTTTAACTTACGCATAGAAACTACTTTACCTTGGCGCCGGTCGTAAGTCGCCGGTTCATGTGTTGCCGCTAGTGGTCTCCCAGGCGCAGCTAGTCAGCTCAGTGGCTCGTTCATTACCCATTGTGCGTCGAGCCGAAATGACGTTAGCACAGCTACAACAGGCGTTCTACTTCCTCCCTTTCAACAGGCGCAATTTCGTGATAACTGTGTGGCGTAGTTTTCCTCGGAATTAACACACTGCGCCTGCTACAGCGTAAGGAGCGGATCTCATTTCGCACCATCGGTGTCAGGTTGCTTGGTAACATGGAATGTGATAATTTTGCAAGGATTTGTGAAATACTTAATCTGTATGCTCATTCTCCCAGTTCCCAACAAACTGTGATAAAACGCTTGGACGCATAGAAATAGCAGTAAGTGCAATTGATCGCAAGTTTGTCATTTTTACAATGTGGGTGTTCATTTCTGGCTGGTAGAGAGCACATTAAATATTTGTGAAAAGTATTTGAAAACGTAGATCCCAAATGTAATTGTATAAAGGACCGCAAGTTGTATGTGCATGCCATTATTGGCTTGTAACCCCATCTGGAATGTCCGGCCGCATGGTATAGCTCGCAAAAGATAAGGTGGCTGATGCACAGTGACCATTTTTCGTCAAAAGCGCTGAGCGAGTTCATTTGTTTGTTCGGAAGGGGAGGCGGATAAGTGTTATCCATGTTTCGATCAGTCAGCTATGACAGAATCGGGGCGCGTACCCTGCAGCCGATCTCAAACAATTTTACAGAAACTATTCGGTAAAAAGTTTCATTTTTGCTTTACTTACAGGTTCATATCTTAGGTTCATGATGTACCCGTCATTTCGGTAATGGTCATAGCTATTGTGATATTCACGTGGAAATAGGAAACTGCGCGAGATCAGGAAAAGTGTGCAAAGAAAAATAGAGGTCGCTATGATTTTGCGTTCGGTGCATATTACATGACATGCTGTTGCATGTGAAATTCAGCTAACAATATTTCTTTAGACTTGGGAAGAGGTACCTGTCACCAATCTCGGGAAAACTGATCTGATGTGGCACACTCATTTTGCGATCGCAAAGTGCCAGCGATAAAGCCAGAATGAAATATCTTCAACATTCCTCATGTTGTTGTTGTTGTGGTCTTCAGTCCTGAGACTGGTTTGATGCAGCTCTCCATGCTACTCTATCCTGTGCAAGCTTTTTCATCTCCCAGTACCTACTGCAACCTACATCCTTCTGAATCTGCTTAGTGTATTCATCTCTTGGTCTCCCTCTACGATTTTTACCCTCCACGCTGCCCTCCAATACTAAATTGGTGATCCCTTGATGCCTCAGAAAATGTCCTACCAACCGATCCCTTCTTCTGGTCAAGTTGTGCCACAAACTTCTCTTCTCCCCAATCCTATTCAATACTTCCTCATTAGTTATGTGATCTACCCATCTAATCTTCAGCATTCTTCTGTAGCACCACATTTCGAAAGCTTCTATTCTCTTCTTGTCCAAACTATTTATCGTCCATGTTTCACGTCCATACATGGCTACACTCCATACGAATACTTTCAGAAATGACTTCCTGACACTTAAATCAATACTGGATGTTAACAAATTTCTCTTCTTCAGAAACGCTTTCGTTGCCATTGCCAGCCTACATTTTATATCCTCTCTACTGCGACCATCATCAGTTATTTTGCTCCCCAAATAGCAAAACTCCTTTACTACTTTAAGTGCCTCATTTCCTAATCTAATTCCCTCAGCATCACCCAATTTAATTTGGCTACATTCCAGTATCCTCGTTTTGCTTTTGTTGATGTTCATCTTATATCCTCCTTTCAAGACACTGTCCATTCCGTTCAATTGCTCTTCTAAGTCCTTTGCTGTCTCTGACAGAATTACAATGTCATCGGCGAACCTCAAAGTTTTTACTTCTTCTCCATGAATTTTAATACCTACTCCGAATTTTTCTTTTGTTCCCTTTACTGCTTGCTCAATATACAGATTGAACAACATCGGGGAGAGGCTTCAACCCTGTCTTACTCCCTTCCCAACCACTGCTTCCCTTTCATGTCCCTCGACTCCATCTGGTTTCTGTACAAATTGTAAATAGCCTTTCGCTCCCTGTATTTTACCCCTGCCACCTTTAGAATTTGAAAGAGAGTATTCCAGTCAACATTGTCAAAAGCTTTCTCTAAGTCTACAAATGCTAGAAACGGAGGTTTGCCTTTCCTTAATCTTTCTTCTAAGATAAGTCGTAAGGTCAGTATTGCCTCACGTGTTCCAGTGTTTCTACGGAATCCAAACTGATCTTCCCAGAGGTTGGCTTCTACTAGTTTCTCCATTCGTCTGTAAAGAATTCGTGTTAGTATTTTGCAACTGTGACTTATTAAACTGATAGTTCGGTAATTTTCACATCTGTCAACACCTGCTTTCTTTGGGATTGGAATTACAGTATTCTTCTTGAAGTCTGAGGGTATTTCGCCTGTCTCATACATCTTGCTCACCAGATGGTAGAGTTTTGTCAGGACTGGGTCTCCCACGGCCGTCAGTAGTTCCAATGGAATATTGTCTACTCCGGGGGCCGTGTTTCGACTCAGGTCTTTCAGTGCTCTGTCAAACTCTTCACGCAGTATCATATCTCCCATTTCATCTTCATCTACATCCTCTTCCATTTCCATAACATTGTCCTCAAGTACATCGCCCTTGTATAGACCCTCTATATACTCCTTCCACCTTTCTGCTTTCCCTTCTTTGCTTAGAACTGGGTTTCCATCTGAGCTCTTGATATTCATACAAGTCGTTCTCTTATCTCCAAAGGTCTGTTTAATTTTCCTGTAGGCGGTATCTATCTTACCCCTAGTGAGATAGGCCTCTACATCCTTACATTTGTCCTCTAGCCATCCCTGCTTCGCCATTTTGCATTTCCTGTCGATCTCATTTTTGAGACGTTTGTATTCCTTTTTGCCTGTTTCACTTACTGCATTTTTATATTTCCTCCTTTCATCAAATAAATTCAGTATCTCTTCTGTTACCCAAGGATTTCTACTAGCCCTCGTCTTTTTACCTACTTGATCCTCTGCTGCCTTCACTACTTCATCCCTCAAAGCTACCCATTCTTCTTCTGCTGTATTTATTTCCCCCATTCCTGTCAATTGCTCCCTTATGCCCTCCCTGAATCTCTGTACAACCTCTGGTTCTTTTAGTTTATCCAGGTCCCATCTCCTTAAATTCCCACCTTTTTGCAGTTTCTTCAGTTTTAATCTACAGGTCATAACCAATAGATTGTGGTCAGAGTCCACATCTGCCCCTGGAAATGTCTTACAATTTAAAACCTGGTTCCTAAATCTCTGTCTTACCATTATATAATCTATCTGATACCTTTTAGTATCTCCAGGGTTCTTCCATGTATACAACCCTCTTTCATGATTCTTAAACCAAGTGTTAGTTATGATTATGTTGTGCTCTGTGCAAAATTCGAGCAGGCGGCTTCCTCTTTAATTTCTGTCCCCCAATCCATATTCACCTACTATGTTTCCTTCTCTCCCTTTTCTTACACTCGAATTCCAGTCACCCATGACTATTAAATTTTCGTCTCCCTTCACAATCTGAATAATTTCTTTTATTTCATCATACATTTCTTCAATTTCTTCGTCATCTGCAGAGCTAGTTGGCATATAAACTTGTACTACTGTAGTAGGCGTGGGGTTCGTATCTATCTTGGCCACAATAATGTGTTCACTATGCTGTTTGTAGTATCTTACCCGCATTCCTATTTTCCTATTCATTATTAAACCTACTCCTGCATTACCCCTATTTGATTTTGTGTTTATAACCCTGTAGTCACCTGACCAGAAGACTTGTTCCTCCTGCCACCGAACTTCACTAATTCCCACTATATCTAACTTCAACCTATCCATTTCCCTTTTTAAATTTTCTAACCTACCTGCCCGATTAAGGGATCTGACATTCCACGCTCCGATCCGTAGAACGCCAGTTTTCTTTCTCCTGATAACGACATCCTCTTGAGTAGTCCCCACCCGGAGATCCGAATGGGGGACTATTTTACCTCCGGAATATTTTACCCAAGAGGACGCCATCATCATGTAACCATACAGCAAAGCTGCATGCCCTCGGGAAAAATTACGGCTGTAGTTTCCCCTTGCTTTCAGCCGTTCGCAGTACCAGCACGGCAAGGCCGTTTTGGTTATTGTTACAAGGCCAGATCAATCATCCAGACTGTTGCCCTTGCAACTACTGAAAAGGCTGCTGCCCCTCTTCAGGAACCACACGTTTGTCTGGCCTCTCAACAGATACCCCTCCGTTGTGGTTGCACCTACGGTACGGCTATCTGTATCGCTGAGGCACGCAAGCCTCCCCACCAACGGCAAGGTCCATGGTTCATGGGGGGATTCCTCATGTATCATAAGGAATTCCAGATATAGAAATGAGATTTCGGCAAATGGTAGCACACAGAGAACATTCTACCGTATCGTTATTATCTGCTGTGTTATTCCAATAACTACAGATTTTTTTTCGGTAAATGTAATTTTTAAAGGCCATCGATAGCTGGTGAAACGAGAAATATTACGGGTTTTGGAACAACATATGTGAAGACATTACACGTTTTTTTGTACTGAGGACGTGCTTTTTCATAAGCTGCTGATTTTACTTTTCCTCAGTACCTCACTTCATGAACCACTGTTTCAGAATTCTCTTGCAGTTGTCTTCACAACATATCAGTGAGGTGAGACGATGTAAACTCCGCTGTGTTTTGCCAAAAGAAGGAAATTTTGACATGGCAACCAGAGAAATGTGTAGGTTTTACTCAAAATTTGCCACTCATAATGCTTCTCTGAAATTTACAAATGGTTAACAAGCCAGGCGGGAATAAATGGCTGCATGTTCGGCGGGATTTTTTTGGATACTAATGAAAGCACATGTGTCAGGTCTTTTTGAATGGTCACTATGCAAGCATGGACGTGCAGGGGCCCCACTTAATATTTACAAAAAATGTGAGCGTAAGCTTCACTTTAGAATAGAACTTTCCCGACAGCGCTTTGAGCGCCCCCCCAACACTTTTCCCCACGCTTCCCCAGGCGGCTGCGCATTTAGCGACCAAGGCATTCTGCGCGCACTGACCAAGTCTTCTTGCTTGCCGCGACTTGGGCGGCACACGCTCGCGCTCACGCGCACGGTCACGAGCGGAGAAAATCCCCAGTCCGGCCGAAAATCGACCCCAGAAATCCTTGATAGTAAGCAACGCTAACCACAAGACCACGAGCTGCTATCTATGTATGTAAAAGATAAACTCTTGTAAACCCGAATAATTCTTTCAGAAATCCCCCATGCGGCTTCCGGGGGTTAGAATAGGCCCGAGGTATTCCTGCCTGTCGCAAGAAGCGACTAAGAGGAGTCTCACACGTGATGGTCCCCTGTAGGGTCTGACCTCCATTTTTCAAATTTTTCCCAAAGAAGGAGCCAATTGGGGAAGGGCGCCTTACATGGTGCATAGTGTCCATCATGGCGCTGAGACCTCTCGCATCCTTCGTCGAGCTTATAAAACGACGGAAACAGGAGTGTTCAGAGAGGTACGGTCAGATGATTAAACATCTCTCATCTGACTACAAGCGACATCTCCTCGTCATCTCCAACCGGATCTGGTGTGATGGCGTCTTTCCATCGCAATGGCGGGAGAGCACCATCATTCCAGTGCTCAAACCTGGTCAAAACCTGCTTGATGTGGATAGCTACCGGCCCACCAGTTCCACCAGCTTTCTTTGTAAGCTGCTGGAACGTACGGTGTGTTGGCGGTTGGGTTGGGTCCTGGAATCATGTGGCCTACTGGCTCCACGTCAGGGCAGCTTCCGCCAGGGTCGCTCTAACACCGATAATCTCGTGTCCTTTGAGTCTGTCATCTGAACAGCCTTTTCCAGACGCCAACTTCTGGTTGCCGTCTTTTTTGACATACGTAAAGCATATGGCACAACCTGGTGACATCACATCCTTGCCACATTGTATGAGTGGGGTCTTCGGGCCAACTCCCGATTTTTATTCAAAACTTCCCGTCGCTCCATACTTTACGTGTCCAACTCGGTGCCTCTCATAGTTCCACCCGTATTCAGGAGAATGGCGTTCTGCATGACTCGGTATTGAGTGTCACTATCTTTTTAGTGGCTATTAATGGTCTGGCAGCAGCTGTAGGGTCGTCAGTTTCACCAACTCTGTATGCGGATGACTTCCGCATTTCGTACTGATCCTCTAGTACTGGTGTTGCTGAGCGCCGCCTACAGGGAGCCATTCACAATGCGCAGTCATGGGCTCTAGTCCACGGCTTTCAGTTTTCAGCAGTGAAGTCGAGTGTCATGCATTTTTGTCGGCATCGCACCGTTCATCCAGAACCAGAACTTTACCTTAATGACGTTCCACTCACTTTAGTGGAGACAAATAGATTATTAGGACTGGTTTTCGACGCCCTATTCACTTGGCTGCCTCACCTTCGTCAGCTTGAGCAGAAGTGCTTGCAGCCCCTCAATGCCTTCCGCTGCCTGAGTAACACCAACTGGGGTGCAAATTGCTCCACGCTGCTGCAGCTCTACAGAGCCCTTGTCCAATCCCGCCTTGATTATGGGAATCTTGTTTATGGTTCGGCGGCGCCCTCAGTGTTGTTTCCTCGACCCAGTGCACCACTTCGGCTTTCGCCTAGTGACGGGAGGCTTTAGAAAGAGTCCGGTGACCAGTGTCCTGGTGGAGGCTGGAGTCCCTCCATTGAAAGTTAGTTGTGCACAACTGCTCGCCTGTTGCACATGTTCGCAGTTCTCCTGCGCATCCGAATTACCGTCTCCTTTTCACACCCACGGCATTTCATCTCCCGCATTGGGGGCCCAGGTCTGGGCTTAAGATTGAGGTTCGCGTCCGGTCCCTTTTGTCGGAACTGGAGTCCTTGCTGTTACCACCTCTCCTGGAGGTCCATTCAGGTACACCTCCATGGTTTACACCTAGGCTGCAGATTCTTCTGAACCTTTGGCATGGCCCTAAGGACTCTGTTAACCCTGCAGCTCTCTGCTATCACTTCCTCTCGATTATCTACATGTACTGGGGCCATGAAGTGGTTGACACAGACTGCTCGTAGGCTTTGCGTATGTTCATGGCGGACATATAGAACAGCACTCCCTGCCAGATGGCTGTAGTGTTTCCGCTGTAGAGCTGGCGACCATATCTCGTACCCTTGAGTACATCCGCTCATGCCCTGCGGGAGTCATTTCTCCTGTGTACTCCTTGAGAAGCCTACAAGCTATCGACCAGTGCTACCCTCGCCATCCTTTGGTAGCGTCCATTCAGGAGTCCATCTATGCCCAGGAACGGTCCCGTCGTTCAGTGGTGTTTGTCTGGACCCCAGGATGTCGGAATCTTAGGCAACGAACTTTCCGACAGGCTGGCCAACCAGGCTACAAGGAAACCACTTCTGGAGATGGGCGTCTCCGAAACTGACTTGCGTTCTGTCTTACGCCGTAGGGTTTTTAGGCTTTGGGAGGCGGAATGGCATAACAGCAAGCACAACAAACTGCATGTCATTAAGGAGACTACGAATGTGTGGAAGTCTTCCGTGCGATCTTCTCGCAGGGAATCAGTTGTCCTCTGCCTGCTCCGCATTAGCCATACGTGGCTATCGCATGGTTACCTCCTCCGTCGCGGGACTCACCTCGGTGTCGCTGTGGCTCATAAGTGACGGTCGTCCACCTCTTGTTGGACTGCCCACTTTAGCCGCTCTGCGGCGGGCTTTTAAGTTTCCCAGCACCCTACCTTTGAGTTTGGCGACAATGCCTCAACAGCAGCTTTAGTTCTATGATTTCTTTTATTTGATCTAAGTTTTAGCGCATGTCCTTTATCCCTGTGTGTCTTTCACCTTAGTGCTTTCAGGGTGGAGGTTTTAATATGTTGCAGAGTGGTTGGTTTCTCCTTTTTATTCTCATGGTCAGCCGACCATGGTCATGTGCTCTCCTGTTTTGATCTCTTCTACGTATTTCTTGCGTGTCTCTGTGGTTTTCTTGTCAGAGTTTTTTCCATTTTTAGTGTTTGTTGCCCTTCTGTCATTCTTCTGGTTTTCTCCTTTCTTCCAGCTGTGTTTTGTATGTCTCAAGTATTTAACTCCCACCCTTGTGGAATTATTTTCATGGGAACGGTGGACCAATGACCTAATAGTTTAGTCCCCCCCAACTTTTTTTTAAAAAAAACCAACCAACCAACCAACCTACCTACCTACCTTTCAGAAACCAAAGGATGTTGATAATATGCAAAGGGTAAAATTTACCCCAAGTTCCTGTCAACATTCACGTAGAAGATAGTCCTCTGAAACCAGATGAGTCCTCTTGAAACACACGGCACTATGTTCACGTACTTAATTTGATTCATTAAGTGTACCACGTTAACTGGCCACGAGGAAGTGACAGCATTATGGAATAAGTCACATTGCAAGTTTTTGGTGGTCATGTCTTCATTTTCCCCATTTTTTTTTTCACTCAAGTACTTCCAAGCTTTTGAGCATCACGTACCCAAAATATACAAGAGAACGTCTTCGACCGAGCAGACACATTTCGTTTCCTCCTAGTTGAAAAGTCCTCTGGGGTGTGTGACGGCAGATGCACCGGCTACGTCCTTGAGACGTAGAGTACTAATGTGTTCTGCGTAAAAGCAATTATAATGACTGGGACTCTGTAAAGAACGAGCGGTCGCTTTTAGAGTAGGTCATTAGCCGCACAAACCCGCAGTCCAATGGGAGTGTCGGCACGCATTCATAAAACGTTCCCTCCCGAGCGCGGTGCGCTTTGTCTGACCAGCGGCTGCTGAGTGCTGAAGCTGCCAGTCGTTATTAATACGAGCGCTCCTCGCCATTGTTTCACCAGATACAAAGTAAAACAAACTGCATCCACGTACAGCGGAAGGCTTCTAATGTTCCGTTCAGATACATTCTTCGAGTTACATAGAGTTGGCAACTAAACTTTTAAGGTGTTCATTCGTTACAGTAAAAAGCAACATCGCGACAAGTAACTGTAGGGGAGACTCGACCTAAAAATTAAACTATCTTCTTTTCCGATTTAAACCGAATTTTAAAATGTCCTACGTAAAGATTCAATAATACTTAAGCTCTGAAGTCCACACATTCATTGGTTCTTGAGTTTTAAATTTCTAATATGATTTTAATGGTATATTTGAAAACCAACTTTTGGTACTGACAACTCATTTTCACAACTTAGATTTTTTAGGTACATTAACAAGACACTGTTACTGTTTTACGCATTCATCTTACGAGAAACGTTATTAATTTACTCGCAATGTTTCTTAAAGTTTCAAACACAAAATTTAACTGTCGATACAGAAGTATAATAATAAAACACAAACTACATTTTCGATAATGCAAATGCATACAATTATGCAAATACGTCCCCACTACTTCCTGCAAAAAATTCAATGCAGTTGGTTAATATTCAGGATAAAAAGGTTGCCATTGAACTTAGGACAACCAACTTACGGCAACTGTATTTTAAAATTTTATTAAAAATTAATTAGTCAGCACCATACGTTTTCTTTTCCTGCTCCTGTAAGGTTCCTTGTTGTAATTTAAAGACCAGGGTAGTTTTTTCTAGAATTTTTCCATCTCCAGGCGGCATGTTGTGGACTGCTTGATCCGTCATTTACCTCTAGATTAGCGGCTCTTCTTCTGGGAGTGCCATAAAGCATTGCTGTGTCTTCCGCTTTATTCAGTCATCAAACGTCCTATATTTAATCAAGAAACAGCTTCCAAAAGAATCTTTCTTCTTCTTTTCTTTGGGACGCTTGGACCAAATGACACTACAAAAATTTTCATTTGCATTTTGTGTTTTTCCATCAGTGCATCTTACAGTAGTGCATCAGTCAAATATTTTTTAGGTATACTTGTAATTCGAAGTCGGGTCGTTTTGGGATCGAAGAGTAAACATTCCAAACAGATCAATAAAACATTTGTTACTTCGAAAAAAATTGAAGTTTCAAGGAGCGTCTCCACTTCAGTCAACTCCGAGTTGCGGTTCTGAAACAGTGGTGGTGCAGTTTGGTGATAAGGTACTGAGCAGTTGTACTAGAGGAACGAAGGCACTAGATGCTAACGGGTCGGGCTCAGAAAAAACTTCTCCTGAATTACCTGCATTTTCCACAGTGTGCTGTCATTGATTGACCCTAGATTTTATTCCTCCCCTGCGGATAATTATCTCCGAAAATGCCATGGCGTTTTCGAACCAGCACTTGAAATCTACGGGTATTTCTTTCTCTTACGTGTCTTCAGACTGGGTTTTTGCTATGCACAGTCTTTCATATCTTATACTAATCTCTTCGTTTCTACGTGAAAGCAGCATCTAACACGCTGTAAAATTTTTTGAGAGTAAAATTGAATTGTAAGCTGCATAATTGGAATATTGTATCCTAAAAAATAGTACAGTTGCCGAATAAACAAGAGCTATGAATAAACTCATGCTCTGCAATACGTTGAAAGTAAAATATCTGGATACTGTAGTAGAGTCCCTTCTTCTGGTACGGCTCCTCCATATACTTCTTCACTCACCTATTCCTTGTAATAAATTTCGTACACTTAATTTTCGGCATGGGATCACAATTAAAATTGTTCCAACTTTTTTCCGCAAATTTTCGATTCACTTCCATACAGTGTTGTGCTTCAGAGAAACTTCGTCTACATCTCAGTACGTGATACAAGCAGAGCTCTTTTATTGAATTTAATTTTATCCGTATTTTACAGCTTCAAACGTGGCAGTATTTAATACGCTGGAAGTATGAATTACAAAAGCCTTCAGTCACAACTTTTCGTATTTTATTATGTAAAAGATGCAATTCGGACCCTGTGGGTCCATCAGGGGTAATTGTCTAAATACATGATTTATTTTTTTCTCTTCAACGAGGTGAAATGCAGGAATGACAGGAATATTCATTTCACTTCATTCAAGAGAAAAAATAAATCACTTATTAAGATAAATTACACCCCATGATGGACCCACAGCGTCCGAAATGCATCGTGTATTTAATAAAACAAAAGAAGTTGAGACTGAGGGAGTCTTTTTTGAAGGAAGTTTCTTGCATCGGCCATCCAGTATAACGTTACATTCTCTAGATAAGATTATTTAACTTGTTCCACTAGACTCTTCTGCTCTATCCATAATACGTGCTAAGTATTATGACCTTTTCATGGCTCGATGGCTGAAAGAAGCAGCTCAGTGATGTGCCTTCATTCGTTACGAGGAGTAGCACGAAGTAGGCGCCTGACGTCGTAGACCACTTTTAAGAAGTTTATTTATTATACTGCATGAACCTAAAGTTTTGGCTACACAATAGATCCCAACCGAAGAATAAAACAGTATAATAAAGGAAAACAAGCAGGCTGTGTTTGAAGAAGGAATAATCTCGGACCACGGGAAATCGCGTTCATCATTCATTAATTCCCCAATCACATTTTAACTTCGGGGTTTGAATGGGCGCTCAACGTTGAGATATGAAAAGATTGTATCCTTCAACTTTACAGAGACCGCTTTCAAACAAACAGTTTAAACATGATATCGAACTAGCCAGTATTATGTAGTTCAAAGACGAAAGATTCGTGAACAAAAATTACGTTTTCACAGTATATCTATGGAATACAAAATTAAGTACACAATATAACATGTAAGAAAATTGAGTGAACTAAAAATAACTCAGATGTGTAGAGGGGAAGCAACATACAGAGGTGATGGAACAAAATGTGTTTGTGCCAGACTATAGATCTAAAGGTCTCGTGTTCGATCCACAATGAATCCTAGGATTTATAAGAGGCTAATAACTTCTTTCAGTTAATGAGATATACGGAGTTGCTTCGTGGATCAGAGCCAACGCTAAACTTCATTTCGCGCTAAACTGGCTGGGTAAATCAGTTAGGTCAGTGAAAGGGAACGGCATTCCGTTTCAGATAGGACCATGTCTCCTTAAGTACTTCTGTACTCCAACCAATATTTGGCTTGATTGTTTTTTTTTAGATCTTTTAAGCCTTTTTCACATGCGGCCAGAATGGACAAATCGTCTGTGGATCTTAGGAATGGTGGTTCCACAGGCACTTCTATTCCCCATCCCAAATTTTCCTTCACTTAAAGTTTTTCTTCGGTGGAGACGTTGTACACCGGTGGTGATAAGCGTCAGCCTTGCATTACATAAACTTTCCTTCGTTCGCACACTTTTGTTACTATCGCTTGCGTTTTGTAGAACGTTAGTTTCCGCCCTTCAGTCTCAATCCTCCAACGATTTAGAACATTTTAGTTTATCTTCGTATATAATACGCCAGCTACTGTAAATATGTGGTGGAAGGTACTTCATACCAATATTTGCTCCTATATTCTTTATTCAGTTTGCATATGAAGCATGAGAAAAACATACTTTCATGCATTAGTAAGCGTTTTAATTTCTCTCTCTCGTCTCTGCGTGATATTTATGGTGGAGGCAACAGAATTGTAACACACTATCACCGATTGTAATTTTGATTCAATTAATTTTACATACGTTAGCTCCTTTTCCCGCTGCACCGTACTTCACTTCTTTAGGAGTGGTCCCCCGATGGAGACAATACGCTAAGGATTTCTTGTCCTGGATACTGTGGGATACCAATAGAAGAGTGTAACTGGCTTTTTTGTGTCCTACAAGAGTGGATTCTATTCCCACCTTAACATCTTACATCGAATCGTCGGTTGAACGGTTGTGAGTGGGACACCCTTAACGTTTCATGCTGAGCCTCGGGGTCACTCAGCAGCTCTCACTCACCCACATAACGATCTGATAATTTCTCACCTTATTTTACTATTTTTAGTCCTACCGATGTTGTTTATGCCCTTAGCTTTTCCACTTTCACAAATGGCGACAAGAGCAGTGTGATCGGCGGGAGGGGAGGGGATCTCGCCGCAGACGAGCCCTGAAGGTCGCTCCTTTGCGTTCTAGCCTGCAGACCGAACCCACCCTTCTATGTTCGTCTCGTGCACAGTTGCTTCTTATTTGTTGCATCAGTTTTGCTTTTGTTGCCTCGATTTTACGACTTCGACATATTGTCACAATTAGATCAGATTTATGCTTGGTATCACTGACTCCACATGGATTATCCCATGAACTATTCAGGCCATTAATCCCGCCCCCGTCCCCAAACTAAACCAATCTTCACCGAATATCTAAATTTATCAAATAGTGTTTCCCAGAATGTCTCCTATGTTACTAAGCTTGTCATTTGTGTTCCGTGAGCATTGGCTGTAATGACCTCTGAGATTCAAGCAGCACATATTTTCATAAGTTAAACATCTGCTATGATGTCTAATAGATAAGTGTACAAACTCTAGCAGTACTCAGGATCTAACGTCATACACGCAGTTTCCATTACAGATGCACCGCACATTCCTACAACCATTTCAATAACTCTGTCTCCCATTTGACTTCCCTAATACTGATTGTACGTGTTCATTTTCTTTTATGATAAAGTATTACTAAACGAGCTCCTCGTCGAGACTGAAAGCCCAAAGAATGTACACAGGCTACAGTGTCACCCTCTGCCTCGCTGCGTCATGCAGATGCGGTATGGAGTGGCATGTGGTCAGCACACCGCCCTCCCGGCCATTTTGTCGACATTCCAAACGACGGAGCCGCTACTGCTCGCTCAATAATTCCTCAGTTGGTACACATTACTAGTCCTCACATAAAGGAAAAATGGTTGGCAGGACTGGGAATCGAACCCGGGTCCTCCGCATGGCAGCCGTCTCTGCTGACCACTTTTTTTTTATTTGGTTGATCGATGTGTTTGATCATTGCGGACGTCACATGACATCCGGTCAAGTTCGTTTTGTTGATCCTTCCACTCAGTTTATTACAGAGGCCAACCAGCTCTCTGACCGAACACGCTGAGCTACCGTGCCGGCTATTTATTATCTGAAACTTCCTGGCAGATTAAAACTGTGCCCGACCGAGACTCGGACTCGGGACACCACTCAGCTAAGGATACAGACTGGAAGTATTACTCTAAGATAATTAAACGATGTAACGAATCCAAGAAGTATATCACAACGCTTGCTGTTCTTTCTTTTTGGTGCAGGTATTGTTAGGTGTTTATCCACTTTCAAAGAGCGCTTCTGTTCGGTACACTAAATGAAATTGTCATAGTTCTGCCTTTTGTCACGATCACTCGGTGACGATACCTTACTGTAGAGAACGGTATAGTCAGCAAACCAACTGGCAGTACTACTGAATCTACCTGATAACTATTTTTGTGTATTGACAACATAAGTCGTGTGTGACACACTCGGCGGCACTGTCGCTCATGGTGAATATTCAGTATTTCGTATAGTGTGTCGGGTTCAAATTCTTTTGGCGCAATCTAGATCTGAGAAGGTGTTCCACAACAAGTCAGAAAGTAACAAATTACCTAGAACGAAAAAATCCATCAATGGATGGCCGTAGGTAGTAGGGCTAACGTAAAGTTCCCTTAATTTTTCAAAGCACCAATGTCTAAGACACAAATCTCTTACCATTATGTAGTAAATATCACGAAACGATACTCGCAAGTTTCAGCTTGTCAGTCCACTTCATGCATTTTGAAAGAACTGAGCTGTGTAACACGTACAAACAAGAAAAACAACGTACAGAGGTTGGAGGTGTTAAGAGCACTGGACACTTCGTCAACGCTGTACTCCATTGGATGGACTTCCAGTCGCAACAATAACATAAAATCACATCCACCCGTGTTGTAATGTTGTTCTCTGTGAGTAATGGAAGCTGAGCAATGGTCAACAAATTTTACTGTCCAGGCCGAGCGGTTTTGGGCGCTACAGTCTGGAACCGCGCGACCGCTACGGTCGCAGGTTCGAATCCTGCCTCGGGCATGGATGTGTGTGATGTCCTTAGGTTAGTCAGGTTTAAGTAGTTCTGAGTCTTTGGGACTGATGACCTCAGATGTTAAGTCCCATAGTGCTCAGAGCCATTTGAACCATTTTTCTTACTGTCCACAAGCCTAGCTTAATAGAGCCCTTAAAGTTAACACAATAAGGATGAAGGGAAATCAGAGGTTCTCGTTTAATGAAACCATGAAACCTCCCGTATTTTCTCGAAACTGTGGAAAACCACATGAAACTTAAATCAGAATGGTTATGGAGCACTGTGAACTACACCAACAGCGAATATGAGTTTATCTGGCCAGTTTATATACTGATCAGGTATTTGTATTGCATTTCACATGTACACTTCTCACGAACCATTTGGCTACTGAACCAAATGAGCTGTTAGACAAAGCATTGCTCCAGTTTCAAATGAAGACTGGTGGAAGTTAATAATACTGTATGTTCCCCTTCCCCTCCCCCCGTTCGAAAGTCGAGATGGCTGAGCAATTACGGGAAGTCCAGCTTGACATTTCAAGATAAAGAAAACAATATTTCCTGTGACGTTGAGTTCAACTACAGACTTCGACGTTTCTAGTTCCAACCTATGATGTGTCCAGGATTTTCCTGGTACGTGATTTTTAAAATTTCGTGTTCTTTTACAGATGGTGAGTTATGCATTTGTTGGAATGATACATAACTGAACGTGGCATTTAATAATATTGTATGAAAATACAATACAGATAACAACTAGTCGTATTTATTACAGTAAAATGTTTTTTCTACCGTAAGTTGGCGTTCCGGGCATTGCAGGTTACCAGACGACAGATATTTACAGACACGATATTTTGAGGAGCCTGCGTACGCTGACCCAGGGAGTTGTGGCGTAGGTGTATCTTCAAGGAATGCTGTTAAATTCGTCCTTTTTATAAATAATGTTAAGTTAGTGAGAAATCTTACTTTGCCAAACGTGAAGAACACATAAGAAATCTCAACTTGTTGCTGTGTCTGACCGAATAATCCTACACCTAGAGCACCAAGAAATACAAATCTTCCTGAAACGGACTTCAGTATAAAGATTGAATAGTCCTATACACACGTTATTTTGATGACAAAAATGTACATTATCTGACTTCTGTGTATGCACCCGTCACTTGCTGCATCAGCCTGTAAACGTCGTAGCATTGAATCGAAAAAGCTCGGTATGTAAACGCAGAAACCACGTGAGATGGTCTGTGTATGAGCCAAAACCATTAGCAATTGTGATTGATACTGACGAATAGCATTTTTGACAGGGAACGTAGACAACTTAAAATTCTGCGCTGGACCGGGACTCGAACCCCCGGAACCTTGGATTTAATGGGCAATCCACTTACCGTCTGAGTGCTCTTCCCAACATCTTTGATTCTGCCAGTACTTCGCTCCTAAGCTGAAGTTCAAGAAGCTAATTTGAATGCAGAACTCCCTTCTAACTAAGATATTTCAAATAGGTCTACAAGAACGGGGCCCATATCCTCCTGCTGAAATGTGCTACCCAAATGGTTTTCATCAGTAATAATTTAGTCGAATATGCATAGCCAAACTAGGTTTTGTTCAGTGGTGACTTACTGTGGGCAAAACCAACAGGACCAAAAACTGACACCTGTGTTAAATGAAATTTCTTCTACCTCTAAAGAAATTAGCCGAAGCGTTCACATGGGGTGTATCCGAGAGTACTACGAAAATCCATTAATACTATATGGCAGACGCAGAATAAAAGAACATGGGCTCGTCTGAATGACACTAATTGTGTTAATCAGGTTAAATGTGCAATGCCATTATCGCTCGTAGGTTTGTTCCCAGAATTTTAGAAACGTTAGCAGTGAAATATAAACTCTCGTCAAATAACAATCTCATTGTGATGGGTGCCACATGGTTGACCGAGCTATTCACGGTCATGAAGACAAAGGACTGTTGGAGGCCGTAATATGGCAATTGAAGGGCTGGCACCAGACGCACTAAAGCAAACATAAATTAGCGGTCTGCTTGATCATTGATAGTTAACCCGTTGATTACACCTTTTCAGCATTCGCGAACCACTGAACGGAGGCAACAGACATACAATAGCCGCGCGAACACAAAAAAGCGTGCGCTCACTCTTTTGTGTGTATGTGTGTATGTGTGTGTGTGTGTGTGTGTGTGTGTGTGTGTTCTATATGCAGAATTACTACGTGTGTGTTTATCAGACTTCATGTAATCTACATACAGCTTTGAATTCCGCCAGAGATTATGGTATTGTTTTACTACGCCGTGGTTTCAAGGACGGATACACAGCCCTTCTAATTTTGAATAATTTGGGAAGTTTCCTACTGACTACACTATCACTATGTTTGTGGCTGCGTCTTCTTTCCTACTGCACGTTTTTCTGAATAGCTACCAGATAGCACAGGAACTTCAGTTTGATGCCTATTCGTACTTACATTACCAGTTGTTTCCGCGGTCGCTAAAAACGCGCTTGTGGTGCTGCGCTCGACTCTGTTAGCTGTTTCATATCCTGGCCGCGGAAGAAATTTTAGTTGCTAGTATTTGGCCCCCAAGAAGAGGACTGGTGATGTCAGGCAGTTACCGGCAACCCGACTTCGCGGTTGTCCTGTGTTGAATTCAGACTCCTTCCCAATGTGTCCTGGAATGCGTCGAATGGATTTGTTAAGTCGGCGGTCCCCTTGTGGTTAGTCTTGAGGAATGGACTTTGTGCCAGCATCAAGTTTGACCTTTTTCCTTCTTTCACGATCTTACAACACAGCTGTAGACTATATGTAATTAGTCATCTATGCTCAGATACACCTCAGGCACAAATTTTAACTTCGTGAAAGAAGAAATTTCGCAATTAAGCGACTAAACATAGTCTTAGACGTCTGCCAGGCAACAAATCAATACCGGTTCACACTGATTTTTGTGATTATCTAGCAGTTGCTTAGAATATAAGGTATGGTGTTATACAGCTGTATGTGGGTGTCTTTATTTCGTGTGATTTTTTACTAGCTGTTTTAGCTCACTACCGGGCAGTTGTTACGAAGCTGTCACATCTGCAACCAGATAAATTAAATTTGTCCCGTTAGTGCTGTATATTAAACCACATTTTAAGTCCCGAATGTAGTTCAGTAACGAGCTGTAAGAAATCAATGACTGCTGTAGTTAATTAAGCTACTTACTATAATGGCCAGACAGTGTAGCTCGTATCATTTTCTGGTAAGCTGCTTCCTCCAATTTTTGCCGTGCTTTCAAAATTTTGTTGTCCATCCCCTTGTGCACAAAAAAATTATAGGGTTGTGCGCTTGTTGAAATGCTACATATGTCTGAAATTATATAGTAACTAGCATATACTTACTACCTGGAAGTTTGAAAAATATCCAAATTTTGCCATATCCATGAATTTAGGACACCGTTTAAATATTGAAAATGTTATGTGGTAAAAAGTTGAAAGGGGCATTTGTAAGATTATTGCTACATACTTTCGTGATAAGCAAAGCGATAACGTTTTTTATTACTCGGTGAGACCTTTGAGGATAGTTCCATTTCCTCTAACGCTAAAAATACGGTAGACAAAATGCATTGACAGACTCTTGGTGCTGTAACAGAGGTGCACCGCAGATCGTCTCCTACATTACCGGCCAAGTACCCGGAATCAAAGTCCCGAAATAAGTGTTGCTACGCAGTAATATGAGGAAGTCCTACAACGGGCGTAGAATGTTTCTGTGTAGATTGCAGTCTCTCTCTCTCTCTCTCTCCCTCTCTCTCCCTCTCCCCCCAGGGGGTCCACAACTCTTTCGTGGATACGTGCGTGGCGAGCACGGGGCCCCGAGCCATTGCAGCCTTCTTTCTCTCCCGGGTTGCATTTCCTTTCCCTTCCCCTCCTTTCCCCTCCATACCCCTTTCCCCTCGCCCTCTCCTCTCCCTCTATTGGTGTCCTTGCTTATGTTGGCCCCCGCTATCCTCCTGGTTCTGTTGGTTTTACACTCTGGCTTTGTTGCGTAATCATCTCCTCCTTTTGGCATTCCTTGGTCCCCCTCTGGGGTTTGACCTCCATTCCAAAATTTCTCTTCCGTAGTGTGAGCCATTTGGGGAAGAGCACCTTACCTAGTGTCTCCGACGTGTGCCCTCCTAGTATATTCCACCTTTTCTTCTACGTCGTTGTCTGATGCTAGGGTGCATAGCCAGCACGGTAGCCAGCCCGTGTGGTGGGGTCGCTATGTACCCTTTTGGTTGAGCCCCCTGAACACACAGGGATCACACTTCTGATACCTGAGCTGTGACCTCCTCATGCATGCCTTGGAGTGGTTGCTCGTCATCCTGGAGCATCGGAACTCCCGGCAATGGCCGCCGTGCCAGACGGCCCTTGCTGTGGCTGGGTGGCGCCCGTGAGGAGAGCCCCTGATCGGAGTGGGTGGTATCAGGGCGGACGCTATGCAGATGAAACGCATAAGGGTCCAAACCTCTGGCCGCTCTTCTGCGGCCGTCTCTTTGCGTGGTACTGATTCCTCAAGTGCTGCTTCTCTTGCCCCTTCGGCCTTCCCTTCCGTGGCTACCCCCTGGGAGGAGGGTCAGGCCCGTCGTCTAGGGGCAAAACCTTTCCCCCGTTATCTAGTTTGCACCAGGACTGATGGAGATACTTTCACCAGTGTCAAACCTTTATTCTTTGTGGAACACATTGAAGACAAGTTCGGCGAAGTGGACTCCCTGAGCAAGATGCGGTCGGGTTCGTTACTGATAAAAACTGCTTCGGCTGCCCCATCTGCGGCCCTTCGTGCCTGTACCCATCTTGGCACAATTCCCGTGTCCATTACCCCTCACCAGTCTCTAAATATGGTACAAGGTGTGATTTTTCACAGAGACCTCATCCTTCAAACTGATGAGGAACTTCGGGACAATCTCGGACGGCGGGGTGTTCACTTTGTTCGGCGTGTTCAGAAGGGTCCTAAAGATAATCGTATTGATACTGGTGCCTTTATCCTGGCCTTTGAAGGGGATACCCTTCCTGAGAAAGTTAAGATTATGGTCTATCGCTGTGATGTGAAGCCGTACATCCCACCTCCTATGCGGTGTTTTAAGTGCTTGCGTTTTGGCCACATGTCTTCTCGCTGTACCCAGGACCCTCTCTGTGGTGACTGTGGACGTCCACTCCATGAGGGGAGTCCCTGTGTTCCCCCTCCTGTATGTGTAAATTGTCATGGTAGTCATTCTCCACGTTCAGCAGATTGCCCAGTCTATAAGAAAGAAAAAAAGATACAGGAGTATAAGTCTCTTGATCGTTTAAGCTACACAGAGGCCCGTAAGAAATATGCACGATTGCACCCTGTGTCGATGACATCTAGTTACGCCTTGGTTACATCTTCATCCCTTCCTCCCCCTTCCTTACCCCCGTCCCGGACCCCTCTCCTTCCCCCTCCCCTGCGGCTCCCACACCTTCTCCTCTGGGCGCCGCTCCCCCTCCCCAGCCGGAGAAGTGTCCCACTCCTTCGGCGTCTGCCGGTCAAGGGCGCCTCTCCCGGGATGCCCCTTCCCGGCACCTTCCAGGTCAAAGGTCTGCTGCAGCGCGGCGACCGCGAGAGCCGCGGTCTATCGGCCCCCAGGTCGCCCGGTCTCTTTCTGTTCCTGATCTTGCTGCAGCTGGCTCCATTATGCCACACAGCCCTCCTCGATCTCAGCCTGAAAAGAAGAAGAAACATAAGTCCCGGGACAAAGAGCCTCTGGTGTCACTGGAGGTCCCTTCCCCGGCTTCACAACCGGATTCTGACCTGTCGTTTATGGATGTCGCCCCCTCCTTGTCGGTGACGGGTGGGGACCCGGCGGTATGACTGGATTTAGCGTCTTCAGCCCTCATTTAAACCATCGTTCTGTGGTTCTCCAATGGAATTGTAATGGCTACTATCGTCACCTTCCGGAATTGAAATCCCTTCTTTCGTCCTACTCAGCAGCTTGTGTGGTTCTCCAGGAATCTCATTTTACTGATGCTCACTCACCGACCCTCCGTGGGTTCCGTGTTTTCTGTCGAAATCGGGTCGGACCCTTGCGGGCTTCTGGTGGCGTTTGTACGTTGGTCCGTACAGACATTGCTAGCACGTGGATTCCTCTCCAAACTACATTGGAAGCAGTTGCTGTTAGGGTCCACTTAGACTCTGCAGTCACAGTATGCAATCTTTATCTCCCTCCTGACAGGACTCTTACACCTGCTGCCTTAACCACCCTTCTTCAGCAACTTCCTCCTCCCTTCCTCCTCCTTGGGGATTTTAATGCTCATCATCCTTTGTGGGGCAGTGCCTTTCCATCTAGACGAGGTCTTCTTATCGACCAATTTATTGCAGACAACGACCTGTGCCTTCTTAATGATGGCTCCCCTACTCATTTCAGTGCTGGTCATGGTACCTTTTCTGCCATTGATCTTTCTCTTTCTTCTCCCTCTCTCCTCCCTTCATTACACTGGTCGCCACACGACGACCTTTGTGATAGTGACCATTTCCCGTTGATTATCACGCTCCCTTCCCGCTCCCCGATGGAGAGGTTACCTCGTTGGTCTTTCCACCGCGCCGATTGGCCTCTATATACTGCACAGTTCGAGTTTTCTCCCTCTTTGTCGGGTTGTATTGATGACGTCCTACGTGACGTGTCTGACGCGATTGTTCGCGCTGCTAACCTTGCTGTCCCGCGCTCATCTGGACAATTTCGTCGTCGGCAAGTCCCGTGGTGGAGTACGGCCATTGCCATTGCCATCCGTGATCGCCGTCGAGCTTTGCAACACTTCAAGAGGCACCCATCTGTAGCCAGCCTTTCTACCTTTAAGCGCCTTCGCGCTAAAGCCCGTTATTTAATCAAACAGAGCAAGCGGATATGTTGGGAACGATTCGTTTCTTCCCTTGGTTCCACTGTCCCTCTGTCACGGGTATGGGCTACACTTCGCTCTCTCCAAGGTTGCCATCGGCAGTCCACCCTCCCAGGCCTTCACCTCCCACATGGCATTTGTACGGACCCATTAGTTCTTGCAGAACATCTTGCGACCCATTTTGCAGTGGCATCAGCGTCGGCCTCCTATCCAGCTGCTTTCCTTCATCAAAAACAGCAGGCTGAAGCTGTCACCTTATGTTTCACCACTTGTGAGTCAGAATCTTACAACGAACCTTTCACTGAATGGGAATTTCTTTCTGCTCTATCTGCTTCTCATGATACGGCTCCTGGCCCAGATTCCATTCATAACCAGCTGCTTCAACATCTCAGTGCTCCACAACGGCACCATCTTCTTTGGGTGTTTAACCGTATCTGGCTCCAGGGTGACTTCCCTTCTCAGTGGAGGGATAGCATTGTGGTTCCTGTCCTTAAGCCTGGTCAGAACCCCCTATCTGTTGACAGCTATCGGCCAATTAGTTTGACCAATGTTGGTTGTGAGTTACTTGAACGGCTGGTAGCCCGTCGGCTCACTTGGGTCCTCGAATCTCGGGATCTATTGTCCCCTTACCAGTGTGGCTTTCGAGAGGGACGATCTCCAATCGATCATTTGCTTCGCTTGGAATCCGCAGTTCGGCAGGCTTTTTCCCAGCGCCGCCATTTGGTTGCAGTGTTTTTTGACCTTCGCAAGGCCTATGACACGGCCTGGCGCCATCACATCTTACTAACCCTTCATTAGTGGGGTCTTCGGGGCCCACTCCCGATTTTTATCCGCCAGTTCCTGATCCATCGGTCATTCAGAGTTCGAGTTGGTACTGCTTTTAGTTCTCCACGGACCCAGGAGACGGGCATCCCACAGGGTTCTGTCTTGAGTGTCCTTCTTTTCCTCATTGCTATCGATGGACTTGTGGCCTCTGTCGGTCCCTTGGTCGCCCCTGCCCTGTATGTGGATGATTTCTGCATTTGGGTTAGTTCCTCCTCGATGCCATCTGCAGAACGGCAGCTCCAGGTGGCTATACGGCGTGCCTCTGCATGGACCCTCTCCCACGGGTTTCAATTCTCTCCTTTAAAATCGCGGGTGGTCCACTTCTGTCGCCGTACTACGGTCCACCCTGATCCAGAGCTCTACCTCGCTGCACAAAGATTGCCTGTGGTTCCACAGTTTCGTTTCCTAGGTCTTCTTTTCGACAACAAGCTCACTTGGCTGCCCCATATCAGACTCCTGAAGGTAGGATGTTTCCGTAAACTCAATGTCCTTCGCTTCCTTGCCCACTCCTCTTGGGGTGCGGACCGTTCCCTCCTCCTCCGTCTTTATCGTGCTCTAGTTCTGTCACGTTTGGACTATGGTTGTCAAGTTTATGGTTCAGCTGCTCCTTCCACGCTGCACGTGCTGGATCCGGTCCACCATCGTGGTATCCGTTTGGCCACCGGTGCCTTCCCTATTAGCCCTGTTGATAGTCTCCTGGTTGAAGCTGGGATCCCCCCCTTTCTGTTCGGCGGTCCCAGCTTCTGGTGTCTTATGCCCTTACTATCCGTTCTTCTCCCGCTCATCCTTCCTATTCTATCCTATTCCCAGACCATGGACGTCGCCCGCCTGACTCCCGCCCTCGGCCGGGTTTACCGGTTGGGCTGCGCCTTGCGTGTCTTACCCGTGATTTTCGGCTTCCTTCTTTGTCCTGTCTTCCTCGCTCCCTCCCCTCCACCCCTCCTTGGTTAGTTCCTCGGCCTCGAATTCGGATGGATCTCCGCCGCGGTCCGAAAGATTCCATCCCCCCGGTGGTGTTCCGTTCCTTTTTCCGCCAAATTTTATGGGAGTTTCGGGATGCTGTTGTTTTTTACACTGATGGCTCTAAATCTGCTGATCATGTTGGGTATGCCTTCACGTCCTTCGTTGGAACGGAAAATCATCTACTGCCACCCTCATGTGGGGTGTTCACTGCGGAATTGATGGCAATTTCCTGGGCCCTTACCTTTATTAAACAATCCCAACACAACCGCGTTTTGTTATGTACGGACTCGATGAGTGGCCTTCTTGCTATTGACCGGTGTTTTTCGCGCCATCCCTTGGTCTCTGCCATCCATGACCATCTCGCTGATCTTCACCGTGCTGCTTGTTCCATTGACTTCTTATGGGTCCCGGGCCATGTGGGTATCCCGGGTAATGAGCTCGCTGATCGTTTGGCTGGGGGAGCAGTTACTTACCCCCCGTTTTCTGTAACCCCTCCTGCAGCGGATTTACGGCTTCACATCAAATCCCACTTTGCACAGTCATGGGCCAATTCTTGGGAGGCTACTCCACTGTCTAATAAACTTCGTGCCATTAAGGTGAATACAGGCCCATGGCGTTCTTCCTTTAGCCTCTCCCGCAAGGACTCGACCACACTGTGTCGTCTCCACATTGGCCGTACCAGGCTGACCCATGGTTTCCTTTTGCGTGATGAGCCACCCCCGCTATGTGGTTGTGGAGCCTTCCAGTCAGTGGCCCACATTTTGGTTGAATGCCCCCTTCTTTTGGCTCTGCGTGCTAAGTACAGACTCCCCCACACTTTACCTTTGATGTTGGCTGACGATTCCCGGATGGTCTCTCTGGTTCTAGGTTTCCTCCGGGAGAGTGGTTTTTATTCTCAGTTTTAAAGTTTTTAATCTCCCTCTGGTGTTGGGGCAGGGCGGTGAGTGTTTGGGTGTCTCCCACTGTAGGCAGTGTTCAGAGATTCCTGATTCACCTCCCTGACCGGAATCCTCTTTTCTTTCCCTTTTACTCTGTTTTTACCCCTTCTTTTTAAGGCTTGGTTAGTTTTTCTATTCCCATACGTACTTTCTGCATTATAGCAGTTGTACCTTTTAAGTCACAGGTGGTCTTGCCTATGCTGTTTCAGCATAGTGTTGGGTTCGTTCTCTTGCCAACTTCCCTCATTTGTTTTTACTAATGACAACGTGACTGCCCTTTTACGTTTCCCCTTTATCCGTTTTATTTTTCTGACTATACTGAGATGTCCCGTTAGCAGAATGGAGTCTATTTGAAACAAGGGACTGATGACCTAGCTGTTTGGTCCCTTTAACCTCAAACAACCAACCAACCAACCTCTCTCCCTCTCTCTCCCTCTCTCTCTTTCCCTCTCTCTCCCTCTCTCTCTTTCCCTCTCTCTCCCTCTCTCTCTTTCCCTCTCTCTCCCTCTCTCTCTTTCCCTCTCTCTCCCTCTCTCTCTTTCCCTCTCTCTCCCTCTCTCTCTTTCCCTCTCTCTCCCTCTCTCTCTTTCCCTCTCTCTCCCTCTCTCTCTTTCCCTCTCCCTCT